>NC_088284.1:82598651-82908651 GCF_036013445.1 Caloenas nicobarica | reverse complement strand
GTGCTTCTGCAGCTCTTTTCTAGCAGGGTTTGGCCTTCTCATGTTGACGACAGCCTCTTCAATGCCAGTGCTGTGGATGTACAGCTGTGGAGTTGGTATCCACACACTCCTCCTCTTGCAAATGTCTTTCCAGTGCAACCTCTGTGAAAGGAAACTTCCAAACCGCATTCAGACAAATAATGAAATTCACCTTCTTTATATCACTTGAACACTTTTGTATATTGGATTCACTACCAGTTGCAGTTGCTCAGCAGCTCTGAAAAAAAAAAAGCAGGTAAATTATGGAGTGTTGGCTTATTTGAATAACAAAAGCTCTAAAGAGATGCTCATAGATAGTTTGTGGAGCCAGCTGTAAAATAACAGTTATAATGAAATCTTAAATACAATGGGCTATTGTGTTCAACACAACAAAGGCAGCAGATTAAAAAAAGCCTCCTCTGGTATGCAGTGCTCCATAAAAGTTACTACATCTGTACCCTGGTGGGTATTGACTTTGAGAGCTGAGGACTATTTTCTACAAAGTGCCATTACTTGTAATTCTGTGCCACTTAAATTGTTTCATAATCAGCATTGTCAATTTGTTCCAGTGATTTGCTGGAAGGAAAAATAAAACTCTTCTCAAGCTCATGCCACCACTCTAACTCCCCTTGGAGTACCACACAGCAAGGTCTTTACAGAGATGGTTAGGAAACAGCAATATTTCCTTGAAGCAGGTCTGCCCGTCTAGACAGAAAAAATAATCCACCACCACTTCCCACACTGTTTTCTAATTTCAAAACACACGGAGTACTCTATTTCGCTGCCTACGCTGACAGCCATGTCAGGCTGGTGCACCAAGCAGCCTCACTGAGATACAGGAATCCCGCGTCATCCTTAGGATGCTCAAAGTCAGCTGGTGTGAGGAACCACTTTGAGATGGTTTCCACAAGCTCCACAAGCCGCAGTGCTAAAAGAGCCCTGTCAAAACCAAAACCTTCCTTTGCTGACACCGGGGTGCTCAATGGTCAGTGGCCACGATGAATATCACTCGGTTGTCTTTGCTGATCTGGTGCACTCAGGGTTTCCAAACACAGCTGGGTGGGCTGAGGATGTCCCTTGTCTCCCTGACGTGGAGTGGAAGCAGCCGCAGTAGCAAACACAAAGCCTCAGAGTGACCTTTTTCCCAGTCATAGTCACAGAATCTCAGAATGTTTGGGGTTGGAAGGGACCTCTGGAGATCATCCAGTCCAACCCAACTGCTAAAGCAGGGTCACCAGAGCAGATTGTACAGGAATGTGTCCAAATGAGTTTTGAATGTCTCCAGAGAAGGAGACTCCACAAGCTCTCTGGGCAGCCTGTTCCAGGCTTTGGCACCCTTGAAGTAAAGAAGTTTCTCCTCACATTCAGCTGGAACCTCCCGTGTTTTAGTCTGTGCCCATTGCTCCTCATGCTGTTGTTGGGTAGCACTGAACAGAGTCTGGTCCATCCTCTTGGGATATTTATCAGCATAAACAAGGTCCCTTCTCAGCCTTCTCTTCTCCAGGCTGAACAGACCCCATAGTCACTCATGGGAGATGTGTTGAGCTTCTGAGAAGCTCCTGAAAGACCGGGGTGTATGCTCAGCCTTGTTTGGATAAGGTGGAGGAGCCCTGCACCATCTGTGTTTTTCTTTTTTTTTTTTAGTTTTTTTCCTGATTAATTTTGCGTGTCTGAGAGTTGATGGGACAAAGTAGTGGAGACTCCGAGCACTGGTGTCTAATTCTATTCGGATTTTGTGGTTTGTAAAGGAAAGGGTGGCAAAAGAGAGACATGCTCGTGTTGGTCTGATGTGTTCCAGCATAGGAGGGCAGCCACTGGAACGGAGACCTCAGTTGCTTTTTCACTTGAATGCAATTTTTCAGCTGATATGTAAGAAGGGGAAAATTCACACCCATTGATTCATATTCTCATGTTTGAGTTTTTAAAATAAACCCTCTTACCTGTACACAGGGGCAGTTTGCAGAACGAGCACCAGCCTCATGTATTTCATGTGTAACCTTGAGGGCTTCCAGTAAAGGTAATTCTCATGCTGGGATGAGCTAATCCGGCACAAAATGCTACACCTGCTTCGTTCTGCTAACAAATAGGCCTTTGCCTGCCAAAGACTGCCTGACCTGACTTATTATACTTTCCCCATCAGCAGAAAGACTCATATCATCACTGGGCCAAAGGTGAATTGCCTGGAGACAAAGCTGGAATGAATTTTTTGCAGTCCCATTTTGCCAGGCATTCAAACCACTTCATCCCGACGAGTGAAGACCTTTAACTCTGTCACATTTATGTATGCTTATAAGGACGGAGCAGGTTCTCTTCGCATATCTGCTCTGGGTGAATGTATCAAAACAGTTAAGCCGGAGGAAAGTGGGGCTTTTTTTTGTCTCTCCTACCTTTCGTTCAGCAACATTATCACCCAGAGGAAGAAGAGGTATAGAAGTCCACGGTGGTGCTGATGCTGCCCATGTCTATTATCATCTTTGGAGTTAAACGCACATAGCATGATGTAATGTATTCTAAAACATGCAGATATTCAAATTCACATATAGCGATGGGTTATGTGGGGAGAGCGAGGAGGAGAAATTGGGAATTATATGCTTGTATTTGGCTTCTGGTCCAGAAAAACGTCGAGATGTTTCCAGCTGGTGCCAGTTTTCCAAGTGAAACGTTGCTCTGTATTTATAGTTTTCTTAATCCCTAAAGCAAAAGAGGCTAATATTCATTTAAAACCCAATAACAATTAAAATGCCCAATAACAATTAAAACCTACAATGAACAACTGCTCTAGCTTTGTTTATTGCACGCATAAATAATCATACTTCAATGAACATGTTAGTATCTATGATCTCTTCCCAGATTAAGGTTGCCTCGAGACTGCTTGCTTTGGCTACTGTAAATGTGACATGAATTACACTCAGGAAAATGTGTCTTACATGCTGGGTTTGAAGTAAATTATTTTCTTCTAATATACCTACACAACTGTCACAAGGAATTACACTGCAGATTTAGTGATGTTAAGTGTCAACTGTAATTTGGTGACAGCCATTTTATTGGCTATGCATATTGCTCTGCGAGGACCTGCTTCTCAGTGTGGAGGCCACCGTATCATTAAAAACCAGTGATCCTTCACTGATGACATAATTTGACTGGCAGAGAGAGGAGCAGTGAGGGGCTTGCTTCCACCTGCACGGAATCTGCTGTGTGTCAGAGATGAATTTGCCTTCAAATTAGAAACAGCACAGCAGACTGGTGGCTGTGATTTTGCTTGATTTCTTTTAAGGAGTTTCACTGGAATGGTTACTGAGCAGCTGATAGGAGTCTGCTTTAATATGTCAAACATATATATATTATGCAGCCTGTAAACATTTCAAATATTTTTAGTCATGGCATACAGTGAGTTATCAGTGGAATACTTCCAGCTGAATTAAGCTCATGCTCCACTTTATCCCTTCTGCACAGTCATCCATCCATCCATCCATCCATCCATCCATCCATCCATCCTTTTGTCCTCAAGTCTGCCTCCGCAATAGGCTCAGAGTATTAAATCTATGTGTTAAAAAAAGGGGAAAAAATGTGTTAACATAAACCCAGTGTTTCAACAGATAAAATAAATCATACAAGCTGTGTAAAAATTTAGAGTAAGAGCAGAACCATAATCATACATTCTGAAAATTTTATAAACTGACAATTCAAGTTATGTGTTTTATGCTAATACACATAGTGGTAGGTTCTAACAAACTGTGATTCACACATAAAGAGTAGAAAAGTTGAAGGTATTATATATGTAATATCTATTTTTCACATGTACATCTTTATATATACATTATGTACTTATTCAGAGAAAGAGGAAATAGATTCTGAGACTTTCTTAGCAAATTTAAATCAATATAGCTGCCTTTCCTTTTTCAGTATTTAAATTAAATTTTTTGCTGCAAGGCACTGCAAGGAACAAAGAAAAGTACCTTAAAAGAAAGTGTTTCCCTAGTAATTTCACCTCATTTCACACCTATTTGGCAGCTTTTCTTAGCCAATTGGTTTCATTGAAAATGCTGACAGTGTTCACCTATTAGAATTGTCCGTATGGTAAGGTGCGCTTTCCCTTAGATTCACTTTATTAACTTTAAATGTAGAAAATATGTATATATTTTTGTGAAGACTACAGACATTCCTCAATATATACTTTTGTCTATCTCCCATTTTTCCACACTCCTTGTTCTACTTTTTTTGAAAAATCTTTACTGAGCAATAAACAGCATAAATTATTCAGCCAATTTCAGTCCAGTGGCATAAATCATACGCTACCAGACATGCTACTTATGACAAATGCTTTGTCTTAGAGAAACATACCACTGAAGGTTTAATCAGAAGCTCTAAACATTTCAGCCTTGCTCAATTTTATTCTTGGCAAGAAGCACTGTTTTTTGCTGTATCTTCCAAAGCTTTGGGGGAATGTTCATTTTCCCCATGAGAATACTGAGGCCTTTTTTACCCACTCCAGGAAAGGGGAGGGTGTTAATAGAAGAGCACTTTCCTCAAGAAAAATTCAAATGGGATTGGCAAAACTTCTTGCTCTTGAAAGCTCACTTCAGAGGCAGCCTTGGATGTTTTAAGTGCTTCCTATATGATGAAGTATCGGGACTTGCATACTGTCCCCTTTGAAAGCATAAACAGCATGTATGAAAACATAACCTTTTATGGGATAAAAGGTTTCTTAAGATTTTATTAGCACAATTTGGAAAAAAAACCCAAACAAACAACCTCCCACCTCCCAAACTAACACTTTCCCATTTTGCTGTGCTGTTAAAAAAAGTCCATTAGATGCTTGGGCACAATTACAGAATCACAGAATCACAGAATCACAGAATGTCAGGGGTTGGAAGGGACCTCGAAAGCTCATCCAGTCCAATCCCCCCACTGGAGCAGGAACACCCAGATGAGGTTACACAGGAAGGTGTCCAGGCGGGTTGGAATGTCTGCAGAGAAGGAGACTCCACAACCTCCCTGGGCAGCCTGGTCCAGGCTCTGGCACCCTCACCGGGAAGAAGTTTCTTCTCATATCTAAGTGAACCTCTTGTGTTCCAGTTCGTACCCATTGTCCCTTGTTTTACCATTGGTTGTCACCCAGAATAGCCTGGCTCCATCCTCGTGACACCTACCCTTTTAATATTGATAACCATTAATGAGGTCACCCCTCAGTCTCCTCTTCTCCAAGCACAAGAGCCCCAGCTCCCTCAGCCTTTCCTCACATGGGAGGTGCTCTACTCCCTTCAGCATCTTCGTGGCTCTGTGCTGGACTCTCCCCAGCAGTTCCCTGTCCTTCTGGAACCGAGGGGCCCAGGACTGGACACAATATTCCAGATGAGGTCTCACCAGGGCAGAGTAGAGGGGCAGGAGAACCTTTCTTGACCTACTGACCACCCCCTTCTAATCCACCCCAGGTACCATTGGCCTTCCTGGCCACAAGGGCCCAGTGCTGGCTCATGGTCATCCTGCTGTCCCCAGGACCCCCAGGTCCCTTTCCCCTACACTGCTCCCTAACAGGTCTTTCCCCAACATATAGTGGAGCCTGAGGTTGTTCCTGCCCAAATGTAAGACTCTACACTTGCCCTTGTTATATTTCATTAAATTTTTCCCCGCCCAGCTCTCCAGCCTGTCCAGGTCTCTGGAGGGCAGCACAGCCTCTGGCATGTCAGCCACTCCTCCCAGCTTGGTGTCATCAGCAAACTTGCTGACAGTCACTCAATTCCCTCATCCAAGCCATTGATGAATATACTGAATAGTATTGGTCCCAGTACCGATCCTTGAGGCACTCCACTAGATACAGGCCTCCAACCAGACTCTGCCCCACTGACCACAACTCTCTGCCTTCTTTCCTTCAGCCAGTTCACAGTCCACCTCACTACTTGATCGTCCAGACCACACTTCCTCAGTTTAGCTGTGAGGATGCTGTGAGAGACTGTGTCAAATGCTTTACTGAAATCAAGATAGACTACATCCACTGCTATACCATCATCTATCCACCTGGTTATGTCCTCATAAAAGGCTATGAGGTTGGTCAAGCACGACTTCCCCTTAGTGAAGTCATGCTGACTGCCCCTAATGACCCTTGTCTCCTTGAAATGCCTTGAGATGGCACCAAGGAAAAGTTGTTCCATCACCTTTCCAGGGATGGAGGTGAGGCTGACTGGTCTATAGTTACCCAGGTCCTCCTTCTTGCCCTTTTTGAAGACTGGCATGATATTTGCTTTCCTCCAGTCCTCAGGCACCTCTCCCGTTTCCCAAGACTTGGCAAAGATAATGAAGAGTGGCCTAGCAATGACTTCAGCCAGCTCCCTCAGTACTCGCGGGTGCATCCCATCTGGATCCATGGATTTATGGATGTCCAGATTGCTTAATTGCTCCCTAACCCAGTCCTCATCAACTGAGGCAAACTCCTCCATTGCCCTGCCTTCCTCTGGGGCCTCAGGGGTACGGGGCTCCTCAGGACAGCCTCCGGCAGAGTACACAGAGACAAAGAAGGCATTCAGTAACTCTGCCTTCTCTGTATCTTCTGTCACCAGGGCACCCACCCCATTCATCAGTGGGCCTACATTGCCTCTGGTGTTAGTTTTATCTGCCATATATTTGAAGAAGCTCTTTCTGTTGTCCTTGACTCCTCTTGCAAGGTTTAATTCTAAGAAGGCCTTAGCTTTCCTAGTTGCCTCCCTACGTCCTCTGACAACAGCCTTATATTCTTCCCAAGTGGCCAGCCCCTCCTTCCATGATCTGTAAACTCTCCTCTTCCTCTTGAGTTTGCCCAGCTGTTCCGTTTTTAACCAAGCATCTGATTTAGAATCGTGGTTTTATATAGCTGGGAGTGTTGAATAACTGTTTTGTCCAGAACCTAACCCTGGCTTTAAATATTAAATGGAAATTTTCCATTGGTTCTGAGGAATTTTCACTTTGTTGCTAGCTATTCTGAAAATTATTTTGGAAGGCTATCTGCTTTGCTGTTAGGATTGCCATTTTTATGTCACTGCTCCAGATGTCTGGAGCCTTGTGGAATAACCAGTCCATACCATCCATGTTCACAAAATTGGTACCTATATTCCAATATGGGGTCTTGCGTTGGTTCCATTCAGGGATTTTATTCTGCAGCTCCAGTTAATACGGTTCTGTTTTATTGACCGCAGTGCTTTTGTTTCAGCACCATCTAAAATGTCAGCGGAGGTTCTGGAACAAGGCTCTGCTTCCTGGATGGCTACCTCTTGCACAGCCAGGAAAGACACTGTTGAGTCAAATTTATGTAAAACAGCAACCTGAAAAAAGGCCGGGATAACAGAGTGGTGGGAATACAATTGCAGATAAACTACTGTCATCAGCACAATGCAGAGCTTACGCATATTTGTGTGAACACAACACAAATTATGAACAGTTTTCAACCGAGGAGCAGCATATTTAAAATCTATAGGTTCAGGATCTAGCTGACCTAATCAACCAGATTAAAACATTTTGAAAATCAACCGTATACAGAGCCAAAGCAACTAACAAGTCCTTTTAAAGAAAAGTTGTTTTTGTTATTTTTAAGTTCTGGCTGAAATGAAGACAGCTGAATTGAGAAGGACCAGACACAGAATGCCTATTCCAGTTTTTGTTATTTTAGGTCGTTCTACTCAGCACCAAATAAAAGGGAATATAAGTATTGACAATCAAAGCTGTAGTCCACTGAGTCTTATAGATGCTTTAACATAAGAAAAAGATGTGCCACTAGACATGGTGAACGAATCTGTTGTCTATTAGTGTTTCTGCATGCTTGTGGGTAGTGGATGATTTGCATAAACCTTTATGTTTGAGAGAGTATATACTTTTGACAAACAGCTTTGAATTGTATATATTTGGATTGCTGGAAGTCTTCTTTGCATGTACACAGCCAGTCCTACGTGAGTCTTACGAGACACTTGGTCTCAGATGATCACACGTTGAAGCTCCGCAGCGTCATCACAGCTGAGCAAGTGTTTCTCTTTGTTAGTTCACCATAGTAATATTGCAGAAAGAAATCCAGAAGTAGCACAAAACGCCCATTATAAACCTACTGTCAGACACAAAAGAAAAATACACCTGCTAAATTACTGTTTTTTCATTAAAAAAAGGAAATAAAAAAAGGAAACAAAGTAAATATGAAATCTAGCGGAAAGAGAGGGAGATCCTCTGACACATTTTACTTCTCGCCGAACACTGTGTTGTGGTTGGAGCGCACTCCTCTAACTTAAAGGAGTGCAAAGAGCATAAAGAAAGCAGAGTGACATTCCCTCTCACCTACTTGGCTGCTCACGCCAAGTCCACGACTTCATTCTGTCACTGTGACTGTTTTGACCAGACTCTTATTTCTCCCTAGTCCTGTGAAAATTGCTACCAGAGCAAAGCGCCGCGTGGTGGTTTAAAAGTGGAAGGAGCTAAGTGAAGAGACAGAAACCTGGATCCTGTGGTCTCTGTTCTGCAAAACATCCCTTGCACAAACTGATGTTTGAATTCCATAAGTGTGAGCAATAGCGCACATCTGCAGCCAAGCACTGCTCATTCATTTAAATGCAATTTTCCCTCATCTAAAGGGCCAGAATAGGGAAGGAGGTACAAAGATTTGTAACCTGAATATTTTGGAAAATTTTTTTTCCTTTGGACCACATTGGAAAGCGGGCAGTCTTTTGTCCTTCTCATAGCGCTGTAACTCAATATTAAGTCTGAAGTATTAAGAACAAGACATTTTAAAATGATAGCAATAAATGTAAGAATAATGTAGCAGATTGTTGTTGATGTGTCCTGTAAAAAAACCTAAAAATGACCAGGTCCTAAGTGTAAAGTAGGAGTCAGAGATCTTGGATATGGCCTTCAGACCCCTTAATAACGTTCAATTGCATTTTAATTAATGGTGATCTTCGAGATCACAGTGGTCAGAGTTCAAAAACAACAGATGTAAAGAAGCCACAATTTATGTGAAAGGGGTTAATCCTGATTTAATTAGTATATTACGTATAGACGTTTACCCATAAATAAGGACCAGTAAATCTGAGGTGTTTGAGGTGAAGAAGGCACCAGTCAATTTAAGAGTGAAAACTTAATAAAGTGACATTTTCATCATTATTTTTTATATTTTCCTATTTGTTCTTTTCAAATATTTTGCAAATCTGTTCCAAATGGACGAGTCCACAAAAGTCTAAAAAATTTTCCATTAGGAAAAGTCAGGACTTAGAAAGACAGAGGTATCAAACTACCTCCAGGATTAAAGCAAGTTCAAGGACAGTCATACCTCTCTCCTGAAAAGACTTTAAAAGACCTCATGCCAGACCATGCTAACACAAGCCAGTCATGAAATCCACATCAACCCACTCTGTGTAATGAAAGCATCAGTTCACAATCTGAGATTCTTTGTAGCTTTCTGTTGAAACCTGAAACTGAATCCACAAAACCAACTGCTGAGGCATGCCAGTCTGGGAAGAGCCAGAAGACCACAAGGATGTATTACTTCCACTTTTCACGGACCTTCATGATAAAGTCTTTCCTCTGATTGCTGAGTCATGACTTCAGGTAAAAATATAGTGGGTTTTTTTTGTTGTTTTTTTTTTTTTTTTCCCCAGGGCCTTGCCTATGAAGTGAAAAACCTGAGTCCTTCTCACATCAGGGCAATATGTGAATAATCATAATTGAATGTTTTCGTGCAATAGTCCATTTTCTGGGGTGATCAAATTCTAATTTTTTTCTAAGTAGACTTCTCTTATATGTGACGTTAAAGTTTATTGTAGTCACGGGAAGGATGCTTTTTTGTACTAATACTGATATTGTTCTTGCTTCACCTTCTGTTTATGTTAGGCACGATTCATGACAGCCTCTTCATGTCGGCAAGCAAATGACTTCTCTTTTCCTTGCAAACCCTGCATTTGCCTCATTTTTCAGTGTTTTCTCAATTACAGCACCTCTCATCCCAGTAGATCCTAAAGCACTTGCCAGCTTAACACCCCCTGATGTACAAATGACTGCATTTCTCATAATAGTAGCATGGGGTTTTAACTCACTCTCATAACAACCTTGACAAGACAACTTTGTTCTTTAGCTAATGTCTTTAATTGGGCACACACTGGTTGTTAGGGTAGGATTAATTGTGAGCATCTGGGCATTTATTTATTTACCTTTTTTTTTTTCTTCTCCTAACAGAGAGAGAGTCTTTGCAATGAGAAAATTCACATAAAGATTTGGCATGTACCTTGAATTTATAAAGGCCTAAGAGCCCTTAAAGGGGGAATACATTTCAACAGTGTCCCTTTAAATTTGTGCGGATTGTGTACATCAGAAAACAGTAGGTTTGTAGGATAACTGGACAAATAAGAACATGAACTCTCATTCAAATTTATGTACTTATGAAAAGAAGGGGAGAAAAAAATATTATTGTAGTTAATGTTAGTTTTTTGAGAGGGAAGGACAACTTCCTGAAATTGAAGGTTGGCCTATTTTTATAGCTACACCTGTAATTGGCCTTTTCATTATTGACGAGATATGTCTTTCAAAGCTTCTGTAGCCCTCCAAGTAACATAGGGTAGGTTTGTAGGACAGAAGTTCTACACCAGCAAGAGGAGTCCACCAAAACATTCCAGTCTGTGGGCTGTGATCAGCAAATGAGACATACATGTACACCATCCAGTTATACTTTGTATTTGTATTCACTGTGGACTCCTATTAATGGACTGGATTCATCCAGGAAGAATCAGTGAATTATAAACACACTGGTACCAGTAATGCTGTTGGGTATGAAGAAGCAACCCAAATCAGTAAGGATGAGGGGAATTTTGGTAAGATTGTTGATCAGGACAGCTCATAATCATCAACTGGAAACATAGAGACAGGTAAGGAAAGAGATGTTAGACAGGGAGGACATCTGTATTGCCTTTTGAATATTGTCAGAGATAATTTAAGCACATTCCCTTTGCAAAGAAGGTAGAGTGGTTGGAGATTCCCAACCTACGTGTTAGTAGTCCTTTGCTGAAAGGTGACATTCCCTAGAGTACGGAGATGTGTGAATGTTCCTCATTTGCTTCAGCATGCCGTCAGTGATGCCAGCTCAAACTCCTCAAAAAGGTGAGTTAACTTGGGGTCTGCTGGAGTGGATAAGGAATAGTTCATCTATCCTAAACTTCTGGCTGACATATGGAGGGAAATATTTCTATTTCCCAGGCAATGACAACCACCTAAGCAGAGTGACACCTCTAGCTACACAAACATCTGTCCGTGCCTTGGTTCTCATCACACGCAAACCATGAAATGTTTCATTCCATCTATCCTGTACAAATAATCTTAAAGACAATGTAAATGTTTTACAAGGAAGCTGATTGTTCTGAAGTTCTTGGGAGATGTAAAGTGCTTTAACTATGCTTACAAGATGTGCCAGCTGTGGGTAATAACTAGATATAACCAAATAACAATGCTTTCTCGTAATGTATCAAAACTTCCACATACATTTTGTGAGCTTGTTCATATCAGGCACATCATTGGGACCAGAAAAAATGATCCTGGACTAAGAATATGGTCTGTAAAAGATGGCAGATGTCCTGGGATGGAAAGCCCTCTGGAACAAAGAGTTAGCTCCTTCAGTAAACACTGTCTTTGGCTTACATCTCTTAATGAGAAAGTGGCAGTGAGGACACGGCTTTGTGGGGCAAGCTTCAGAAACCCTAACAGATAGGCTAGAAATTCCACTGTTTCAGACATGAAACTAATTTCTTTCAAGAATTAGCTTGCTACTGAACATATCAATAAAACAAGGCTGGTGTGATTCTCCAGCGCATCTCTTTCCAAATTTCAGCTTGCACCCCAGTGCCAAAGAATGGACTGGCATAAAAGTTGGAAATCCCCAAAAGAAAGATTTCTATCAGCATGCCACAAACATACATACTTTGGTTGGAAACAATGGACAAATATCCCCCTCCCCTTTTTTGTTTTCAGATGCTGTCTCCTGCTATAGCCCAGTGTACCCCACCTTGTTCCTTTCCTAAAAGTAAACGTTCAATCATTACCGAAAATTAACATCATCCTTTAACATCCCTTGGCCAAAAAAAGGACTATTTCAACAGCTATATGCATGTAAGTACATTTTTTAAAGTAATTAAAACTGCTTGGGATTAACACAACAAAATACTTAAGTTTTCAGGAGAACTAGGCTGCCATTTTTATATTTTCCTAAACGAAGGATTTATCGTCATTCATAAAATGTGTAGTTGTTTCTCTAAAGGTGGTTTGGCATACGTTCCCTGTATTTTAATAGTCATTCATTTTGCATTAGGAGTGATATGCTCTTTTCTGATGAAACTTGGAAGTTTTCATTTGAAAAATGATGTGTCTTATAGATAGCATGGACTAAGCAATTTTAGCTATGGCAGAGCAATAAAAAAACATTCTTACCATGGATTCACTGAAGGTGCAAGGACAAATATTAACCTTGGTAGGTCTATTATAGCACTTATTTAAAAAAAGAAAAGAGGAAAGAAAGGCATTCATATTTAAATTTTCTCTATGTCTTTGTAAGAGGAAGGAAATTTATAAACCTGAGTGAATAAAGATTTAGAAGTAGGATACTGTCAATGTGTTTAAAAAAATGTTAAAAATAAAAAAAGAAATTAAATAACAGTTTACACAAATTCCAGGTTTGGACTTCTTGCTCATTTTTAGTAATAAAAATACGTATATTGTATATGCATATTTAGGTATAGATTTAGTTTGTTTAGCTAATTTGTTAATGATTCAGAAATTAACAATTAATAATGCTGATTTTAAATAAGTAATGAGCATAGAAGACATGTTTTTCTATGTACAGTAGGAAGATAATTAATTGAATTGTATTGAAGGTAATACAGAAAAACTTTACCTGTCTATAGAAATGACATAAATGCAAATCCTGTTTATTCTAAGCAAACAAAAAACCTATTGAAACTGGTGGGACTGTTCCCAGGAGTAATGCAAAAAGGATTTGGACTGTGTGTGTCATTTAGGAATGAGCTGAATCCTGCCTATGCAGGCAGAAGAGGTGAATAGGTATGCTGAAATATAGAGATCCAGTCCACACTTCAAATCTCCTCCATGAAATTAGAGATAATTATTTGCGCTTTGAAAAAAAAAAAAAAAATATATGATGAATGTTTTTACATTGAGCTAGTGAACTCGACCATCCCGCCTCTGAAGTGAAGCTGTAAAGTTAGCACAGGCAGGGCCTGTGGGATTGGAATTTCTCAAGTGATTAAAACCTGTCGGCCACGTTTTGAGATTTTTTTTTTTTTTGGAGGTCCAGACTCCTAGTTGATCCCACTTTTAGAACTGATGTGCAATATTTAGAGCCTGGCATGGAGCCAGTGATATCATTAAATCCTCTCTGTGAGCTCTAGCAGAGAGCAGTTCCAGGCTAGGAGCTGTCTTCACGTCAGCACAACTTCTTAAATACCCACAAGATGGAAAAAGGGAAAGTGAATGAATTATTCAGGAGTAAGTTTGGTAATCAAAGACTGAGAGATTTTATTAAAACAAGAACAAAGCTCTTGTCATCAATTAGAGCACTTCCATCTTTATATAAATGCTTAACGAAAGGATTGAAGCCATTTCTCGTCCTTGCTGCAATGCATGGTGGGTTTCGCGACGAGGACGTTGAGCCTTCAGGCCTGAGCGTTGTTGCGTGCGGGTGGACACCCCTGCCCAAACAGGACCCGTCTGCTCCCACCTGTGGGATCACAACATCCGACCTCAGCACGAGTTCAAAAATTAATTCAAGTTTGGCACCAGAACAACCACCTGTCCCCAAAATTCGGTCCTGCTTCTCCCTTCATGCAAGGGCAATGGACAGAAAGAGGCCTTGTTTTCAAAAGAAAAGCAGAATTGTTTACCATTAAGACACTAATTTTTTCATCTTCTGCTGCTCAGCACTTATTTTCTTAGTGTCAATTAAGACCATTACATTAAATTGGATGTATTTTACATTTTTAGGGAAAAAAAATTTAAGATATTATTTGTATGCATTTCCTATGGTTATGTACTTGAGAATATAAGAAATAATGGGCTAGATTATCACTATATGTATGAACTTCACAAACTGCACTGAATTATTGGTTTCTGAAGGAAATAATACTATCAGGTCACCATAATGCTAAGCAGTATTATATTTTAGTAGATAATTTCTGAAAAGTGCTTACTTTTGAGATAAAAAACCCACAAAACTGAAAGCAAAAAATCTTGGCAACAGTGCTGACTGAAAAAAAATATTTATATTTATATTAAACCCCTCAGCTAGATTCTCAGACACATCACTGCTTAAAATGCAGTCACCTGACAAAAACAGTTCTAATTATTACCCCCTTGGGCTAACATTTTTCAGAGTGACTGGCTAAAATGCACTCCAGCTCATAATTTCTATCTCTGACAGTGGAAGACATAACCTAGTTTCCTCTAATGCAAAAGTCTCTAATCTAGAGGGCAAGACCCTGTTCCATATAACACTGAAGGGAGAAAATGCAATTTGAGCACAAGGAAATTGCACACATAGTTTGATAGTTCTACCATTCTCATTTTTTTTCCCCAGGATTAAATGTCTTGTTTTATTTTATGCTAAATTATGACCCGGCTAGGACTTGTATATATTCTTCATCATATTCTGGAAATTTTATATTGTAAAAACAAAGGGGTATAGAAATGCAGTCTAACTGTCTTATTCACATTTTAGCCATTAAAAATTCCAAATTTCTTTATGGCGGGGGGAAGGATACTTTTTTCTTAATGAATAGTTTTTTCTTTGGCAAGTGGCATTTGCAAACAATAAGCTTCATTCACCTCTGGGTTAATCCAGTTGTGTATGAGCGCAACATGATTGATTTCATATTGGTGTAATGCAGTGGTGAATCAGGCTCCAAGGTTTGAAAACAGAGCACTACATTAACATCTACATTTGTATACTGAAACACTGGGGAACAGATTTTCAGATGGGCTTCATCCCAACATTGTTTCCTTGCAGCACATTTTTCACCACAACCATAAAAAAAAAAGTCCATAATTTTGTGCTTGTGAACACCACAGGGAATAAAAATTAGAAAGACTCTTGAATAGTGAACTCCCTGAATTATACATGGACCTGCCTGAATTATACATGCAATTGGGTGGTTAGATGCTTAACTACTAATATTTGCAATACAGGGTACCTGCCAAAATCTGAGTGCAAACTCCACTGCTAACAGCATCTCAGCTGACATGAGCAGATTTACCGGGGTACAGAAGGGGGGCTGCCTAGCTCCAATTAGCACCACCCAAAAGGCACCACCTTCCCTTCCCCTTAACATCAGGGACTCTGCTGCATCTGCCCCCAGCTGAGCCTGACCAGAGAGATTCCTGGCAATGCTAGGAGAAATGAATTAAATTTTTTTTTTTTTTTTTTTTTTTTTTTTTAGGTTCAGTTCAGTTAGGCAGTGTCTGAATACTAAATTGGCCTCAATCTGATAAAGCCAAAAACATTGAAAGAATTTCAAGGAAGTGAGTCAGGAGTACTGTAAGAGATGGTGTGGTTTTTTTTTTTGCGCTGGTGTTTTATTAGCAATTTGTATTTCTCCCACTCTAAGAACCATGCTTTCCTTTGTAGCCTGACAGCTGCTGTTTAACACCTTTTTTTCCAGCTGGCAGGGCAGCTGGGTGAGCACGTTTGTGGTTAGAACGGGTGCACTGCCTTTGTGAGCAGTAGGGGCACCAGTTCCCTCCTGAAAATGCATGAAACCCTCACATCTCATACATCTTCCATCACTTTAAGGAGCACCTAGAAACACTGGTGGCAAAAGAGCAGTCCAAATCAAAGAGAATCAAGTAATTTTTTCGATTAAAACTCCTATTGCTGCAATGTTTATATTTAAAACTCTGTCTATAGACCTGCGCATCTACTCAAGTAGGAGAAGGAAGCTCATTACTCCACTTTCTTCTCTTTCATTTGGACTGTATTTTTTTTTTCTTAATACCAACTCTTGGCAGAGTTTTTCAGTGAATTACAGTATTTTCTAGCATCCACCCCGCAGGCTGAAATTGCAAAGGGAATAACATCCCTGGGGGGTGAATGTGGTTGGCTGGGTAGGGATTCACAGGACGTGGTATGTGGTACGTGGTACAGGAACTACTGCATGAAGCCATAAAACCTGAGATATTTGTTGGGTAGATTCTCACTTAAGTGAGTTTACCCTTTGCAATCAGAAGAGGCAGCAGAGATGTTGAGCATTGAAGAGTAAGCCCAGGCTTAGCTGAGCTGTGCAATCCTAGAAAAATGCCATCTCCCCAGATATTACACATTATTAGAAGTTTTCCTCATATTTGTGTAGTTATTGAGGCAAGCAGGGAGATATAAAGCAAACTATTTATTTGCTACTGTCAAGTATCACACTATTAGCAATTAATCTCTAAATTACCTTATTTTCCATCTTATTTTTTCTGCCTTTGAGGACTTAAACTCATAAAATATCAGCATAATCCTAAGGGGTTTCCAAGGAAGCTTCCATTCTGAAACAAACCTGTCAATATTAAACATACTGCTGCAGTCAGGCATATCAGCAATCCTTACTCCTGGCCATGGTGGACCACCTGCAAAGGTCAGAGAGATATTGATGTCACCCAGAAGCATCAGCCCTCGGGTATCCTGCTCAGACCTCTGTTCGTCAGCTTGCTCAAGAGCAGGAGATGTCCAGCACCTCTCAGATGCTGCAGGAGATGCACGATTAATAGCTTTTATTCAGTGGAGGTGAATGAGATTATAGTCAATGAGAAAGCCTTAAGACCCATTCATGGAGACAGCTGTCCTCTGGTAGCTGGGTTTCATAGAGGTCCATCCTTTGGTATAGATCAACTGATGGCTTACCCCTGAATGTGGCACAGCGGAAATACCGAAAGATCCTTTATACCATTGGTGTTTAACTTCAGACTGACAAATGAGCCATAAAAACTATGTTAGGGAATAATCCTCCCACAGCTCTTACTCAGCTGACGAATTGGCGAGGCAAGAGCTTCCTATGGGCAGGTCACAAAAATAACCTCTGCTGAAACCTGAGCTCTAAGTAGCGAAGGGCTGAAGCATGCCTAGAGTCCTGGGGAGAGACATCCAGGCCCAGCAGATCAACCACCAGCACTGCCAGGGCTGAAGAAGAGATGGAGGAGACCCCAGGGTGAAGGGGAAGGGATGGCGTGTACAAGGAGTGTATATCAACATGGAAAACATTCCGAGGGAGACACTGCTGTTAAAAGGCTGGAAACCATGGCCCCCAGTTCCTGACTGGTGAGGTTTTTACTTCCCATCTTTCGTAAGTCAGTAATGATGTTAATTCTGTGAGAAGGTCAACAGTTTGATTGCTGTCTCAGCCTGAGCAGGCTTCCTCACCTTTCAACTATCCCTCCATTATCTTCTGCCAGCTTTAGTGTTGGGCAATGTCATCATCACCTTATCATCACTACCAAATGATTAATATCTTGAATATAACATCAAGGTTTTTAGGTCTATCTTTCTTGTACCCAAAGTTTGGTTGCTTTCCAAATTAAAACTGGTTCTAGGAAATTTTATTGAGTGCATCACCTCTTTGTATGACAATAGGAAAACTGAAACCTGACGTTAAAATGAAGGAAAATGCTTTCCTACCTAATGCCAAAGCTAGAATTAGGATATATTAGCATGGAGAACAGAAGATACTAATAATTCATACTGGAAGAAACAGAAACTAATTTTTACATCACTAGGAGGGGATATTGTAAGTGTCTGCAGCCTGAACCCCAAGCCTCTTCTACAGACAGCAAGAGTAGAATCTAGCCCTAATCCTCTCACAAAAATTTCCAGGGAAGCCCGCAATGCTGGAAAAGGATTTGATTCTCTGTGCATCAGTTATTCTGTAATGCAAAACATTGGGTGGGACACATCAAGAAATGCTTGTAAAGACCAAGAGATCTGTAATGAGCAAACTTGGTGCTTGCAGGGACTTCTGGTGTTGCTTGGAAAGGATGGTAAATGGCATTTGAATCTTCTTGAGACTCCTTTGCAAAGACCTCCTGCAGACACGAGCCTGCGTGGTTACCATCTTCTGACTGCCCACAGTTTGGGTACAATCGTACACTTTTTTGGTGCCACAGACTCTCGTCACCTCCTAATACCACATGAGAGATGTTGCTGGTCTTCCTGAAGACCTGCTCTTTGCAGCCTGCCGCTCCTCTGACATGAGGTTGTCTCCCCCATGAAGTGGGACAATTGAACAGCCTAGACCTAAGCTACATAATTTGCTAGAAAAGAATGATCTTGGCAAATATCCAGTACTTTTATAAGAAATAAACACATATCTCAAGGACAATGAAAAAACCCCAGTACTTTTTCGTTTTTGTTTTTGTGAGATCCATGTACACCAGGAAGAAAGAAACTTCTGTAATCATTGGGGCTACAAGTGGTTTGATGGAGTAGTTGGGGGTGAGGAAGTGTTTCTGAGCCAAATCTTAACGATATGCTGCTAAATGGTTGCAGAGGGGAGAAGTGGGGAAAGAAGAATCTGCTGAAGTCAGTGGGAGATCTGCAGTTCACTTCAATGAAGCCAGGATTTTATCCCAAGTCTGCTGCTCACAACAGCGTTCATGAACATTTAAAAAACATCATAGTATTTCGTCATTGTTTAATTGGGAACTGAATGTGTCTGTGCCTCGGGAGCAATTCTCTATATCACCTAAACAACTTAATCACCTAAGCTTTTCATGTGTACTGGCAAGAAGCAGACCCAGACATTTGAAAAGGAAAAACAATTTAATACAGTTGAACACCTACTGTAGGATGCAAAATCCCTGTTTTTTTCCTAGGGAATTCTTCATTTCAGCTGCACTATTTTTGAACCGTAACCCTGGCTTAATAATTTTCATCCTGCTACATAATGAAGTTCACCGTTACAAATTTTCATATTCAAGAGTAGAAAACTGTAAGGAACTGAAAAATGAAAGCTGTAACAGTTTATAGGCACAGTACTGCAAAATTATCATATTTCTGCAGTAGAGTTACTGATTTGATTGCCCTTCTTTTAACCACTTATCTGCTTTCTTTAAATATACATTACATGCGTGTAGAAAAAAAAAACCTCACGTATGTTTCATTTAGGTATTTGACATCTACATTCCCATGAAGGAAATGGAAAGGTTCAGGAGGACACATGCAAAAACATGTGCATTAAGTCCATCTCCTTCCATAAACCAGCAGAAACAAAACAAAGAGAAGGCCCATGCCTAGTTAAGAAGGATATGCTATAAACTTTTACTGACCTATGTAATCCTTATTTAGGAGTGCAGTGTAAATGGCTTTATAACATGACACTTAGCTGGGTATTTATGCTTTATGCTCACTTCCATGCAGACCCTGTGAAACACTCCAAAGTGGTTTCGCAGAGCAATCTTGCGGACTGCAATTTTTTTTTTTTTTTGAGCAGTCCAAACATGCCCATTAAACAAACCCAAACAGGATTCAGAAAGTGCAGGATTCCAACACTTTGCCCCCAAAGATCAGAGGACCGCTGTGCATTCTCACTCAATTTAAACAAAGTAAACGGCGGTTAGTATACCCTCCCCTAATGGGCACCCCCACTGGGGACATTGTTTGAGCACCACCACGGACATGGCCCCAGTGCAGCTGGATATGTAAACAAGGACATAATCCGCCTGAAAGAGCGCTCACAGTCTGGCAGAGCTCGCTGTGTTGTTAACATATTGTGCCAAAGCAATAACAAAGCCATCATTTTAAAGTTTATTCGCAGGCTCTTATTAATCAAGAAAATTTCCAGAAATTACTTCTAAATGAAGGACTTTCCAGAAAGTCACCATTTGGGGAGGAAGGTTTCCAGATGACTTTTTTTTTTTTTTACTTATCTGCAGCCTGTTCCTCAGAATAGATCACAATTTAGTCCAAGTTCAACTGAGACAGAAAACACACTGCTGTTATACAGTCTAAGGGAGCCTTCTGGGTTTTTATTTTGAACTCTCTCCATTTCTGGCAAGGCAAATCAGGCTTTGGGTCACAGTTCTTCACTAGACTGGAGATAGTCAATGTGCTGTACCTTGGCTTACTAGCAACAAATGCAAAACGTTAACAGCTATAAATTCAATATAATCATCCTGAGTGTGCATAAGACAGTATTTCCAAGTTAGGTACCCTGAGGAAAGAAAGTATGCTTGGCAATTTTTTGTAGTTACGTTTCACTAGTTGATATTCCAGATTTTTAAAGGTTTCCTAGCATTTTGGGTGCAGTCATTGACATGGTGGAATAATGTAACAGGAAAAGACGTCATTTTGCAAGGAAACTCTCCATGAGCTTTCAGTCTGAGAGATTCGATAGTCTGGGGTAAAATTGTATGCAGAAGTACACACTAGCAAGATTTGTTATGGAGATCAGTAATCAATAATAAATTCTAAACCTGTTTTAAAAACCTCTGATCTTAGAAATTACAGAGAAGGCTGTTCTGGGTGTATTTTATAAGAAAGCCAGAACAGGGAAAATGATGACTGGTTAACTTTACCATGTAAATTCTTCATTATAAATTAATATGCACAACACTTAGTCTGAAAAAGCTACTTTTTTGTTGTTGTTGTTTTGTTTTTTGTGTTTTGTTTTTAATAGTCAAGTAGTTTTGGAAGATTTTTTTTATAAGTTACACCATGTGTTCAGCATATTTTGGTGACTCCGAAAGGAATTGATTCACCTATATAGCACATACACATGTGTGTGTTATCTGTGTGCAACTCCACCTAAAAATTATTGGTATCTCTGTCTTCATGGATAAACCCTTGTCCTTTTGCAATGTCGCTGCACCAGACAGGGCTGCAGACTTTTCACCAGGATACTGGATCTCTGGATGTCCTGGATAAAATCTTAGTGCCCATGCACAGAATGGCTGTATATGCACAGTAAAAACTTGGTTTGTCCCTTGTTGCACGTGGGCTGTTGGTTTGTCCTGTCCCACGCTGATGTCACTCCACATTTGGTTTAGCTCAGCATGTTCAGCAGGTCCCACGCCTCCACTTTGCTGCACACGTGCAGACCAGCTGCAACAGTTCAATTTATCACTTTGATACCTGTTGAGCTTAAGAGGTCTGTGTTTAAACTGTTTTTTCAGCAAAAGTGTAACTGAAAACCCCCATATCTGCCCTCTCAGACTAATCAGAACTATGAACTGATTTTAAAGAAGTGTTTTTCGGTCTAGCTTGCCCCTGATTTCTTTGCTGGAGCAGCTGAGGTCCTGATAACACTGCTGTGTGTTTAGCATAACACTCCTTTCTGTATAGCCCTGTGCTATGGAAAAGATCCCACACAAGGTGTCATTTGCCTTAGAAGGCTCTTAGACCTCAAAACCTGCAGCTGATGACTCTGATTTTTTTTTTTCAGAGGAATGTTCAAAAGCCACGACAGCCTGCACATTCAGACCTGTCTAAGAATGGCTCTCAACCTTAATGTCTGTGGTCAGGCGAAGCACAACCTGAGCAGAGCCTTTATTTACTCAGATGTGATACCTCGCTGTGTGCTGGGGCTTATACCACAGCTGAGACTGGTGAGCCTGGAGCTAAATATATATCTATATGGGATTGATTTTTGTAACCATCAGGCCTTCGATTTGACTGGCTGCCAAGTGACCTTCTTTGTTCTGGTTCAAACCTCAAAAAGCCAGGTACAAGCATTCTCTTTTGTTTGGGATGCTTTCTTCATCTTTGAGATCTATGGATTAAAAATATTGTTATCACTGACCCCAAAACATAAATGTCCTCATGTCATAGGCATTTTCATTCCATCCTGACTGCGAGAGATTTATTATAGAATATGTTGACATGACAGATGTCCTTTATGTGATACCCAGGTCAGGGAGATGGCACTGGCTTTGTACCAATTACAAACACCTCTGTAATTTCAGGTGTTACTAGTTTTGAGCTCCGAGTTCAATAATAATAATAACAACAACAACAATAAATGTAATATTTATCGTATGTAAAATGACTAATATTACAATTTTAAACAAAAGACATTATTTTTAGTATCACTGACAGTTTTTTGCCTTTTCATTATCTGGTCATAGTTCCTTTTCTACAACATAAAGTTACCTTCATAATGTCATTTAGATATGAACTAATAAAGCTGAGTGAACCTGCTGATAGCCTGAAACAATGGGCTTTAATGGTGTGAAATACCCTGTGTATGTAAACGAACTACTACTGCAATGCTATATTTACTCTTTATTTATCATAATGCTGAAAAGTACTTCTGTTTTGGTCAAAGAATGGGAAAAAAATGGAGCAGCTGATTGTGATGTCTCACTTTGGATCAATAACTTGAGAGAAGTTGAGCCATGAATGAAGCGTAGGACAGAACAAATATTTTTTCCTTTTGTGTACTGCAGCTACCTGTGAGCATAGGTCAGGATATCTACATCACTGCGTCAGCCAAACTGACCCTTCTTTACTTTGGAGTTGGCAGACATGACATCACAAAGTGAAACAGGGAAGAAAAGCAAAAAAAGAAAAGAGATGAGAAAATGTATGTTTAAGAGGTCTGTGTTTTAATGCCTTCCAACTGGAAAAGACAGAACTTAGTAAAACAGCAGGAAGTTCAAAATGTGCCTTTCCCCACACCCCCGAAAATAATTGGTGACTCTGAATTTATGCATTTTATCACTAGATAATGCAGAAGCTGAACAAAAATGGAACTCCAATTTCTACAACTGTGCTTCTTCACCACTGTCAGTTCTCGATGGATCAGATGAGGGTTGTGCTCTGCCTGTTTTGGATCTCTGAAGCAGAGTACTTGCAGATACTGCATATAAGGCTGCATATTAAGTGAATATGCGCATGTGGTTTTTTTGCAAACATTGCATATGAGACACAGAGATTTAAAACCTGTCTTTCTGTTTCCTGTAAAAGCAGTGGATGGGTCACAAATAAGCATTAGAAATATACCAAATTTATGAAATAACAGACGCCTTTTCTTGAGATTTGCTTTATGTTGGTACCACAGAAATGAAACAGTTAAATAATTTTGCCTTCTGTTGAAACAATATATAACCTCTTCGTTATTATGCATAGCTTTCATGCATACTATTTGAAGATATAGTGATTTATCCAGCTGGTTTCTTATATAATCTTGAGGTATAAATTTATATAGTGGGAGTTTTAGTGTATTTATGATGCATAGTAAATTGTGTTTAAAAAGTAACTTGTGCAATATATTATACAGTCTTGCTTTAGATTATTCGCTCAACACATACACAGAAGTTTAAGAACTGATCCAGATTTTCTGTTCTGAACTTCAAAAATGGGTGGAAACATACGACATCGCAAAAATCTCTAATTCTTCCACTGAGGACTTACATTGTGAAACATTTTAGTTCTATATGAAAAAAAGACTATTTGGGGTCACACTACCTGAAATTAATGCTAAGGCCTGAGAATTTCTACACGATTATGTGAGATAAAGAGAGTAGTACAGGAGAATAACTTGGTTTCTATGTATGAAAACCAAAGGACTGCTAATCTAGGTGCATGATTATTACCAGAGTTGACCACTTCAAAAACTCAAGTATTTATCTCAAACTCCCTAAAACAGCCTTACAAGTGGTTTACTATCTTCTGGTGCAATGATCGTCAGTTGCTAGATGACCTACATTTCCGTAAGGACTACTTTAGAAAATTGTATGGTTTTACAGCTGCTGAATTAATTTAAAAACTTTTTTTTTTTTAAAAAAAACTGCATTTTGCATATACCATTCATTTGTATGGTCTAAATCTAGAAAGGCCTCTAGAGCACCATCCTCAAAAATCACTGAAGTCTTCCAAGTGTATATACGCCTACACTTGGGCCATACGTAAAGCTCACAGATATTGAGATCCTCAGATGCCTAAAGATTTGGTTGAAGCTGAAGTCCCAGGTGGGAGTCTTAACCGAGGCATTCCTTTGTCTGCCTTGAGCAAAAAACAAACAAAGAAAAGCTGATAACCCAAGTGACAAACTGTCTATCTGTAGTTTTGAGCATGAATAATCAAATCCCACCAGGTGAGATAATTTTGCTGTGATAGTGATTTTGTTATGTGTCAGTAACTGTTCACTCGGGTAATGCAGAAGTATTGAAACCTGTCATCCATAGGCTCTTGTTTATATGCATGGAATTTACCTAAAGCACAAAAATTGAGGGTAAGTATTTGCCACATTGCGTAGAAGTAGCAGAACCTATACTCTGACCTTCAAAACTAACAAGGCTTCATGGTATAATCTAGAACAGAACATGGTCCAGAAAACAAAACAAAATTCAGTCTTAATTTATACACATTTTCCAAACAATGGCTTATCTAACGAATTTCAGTAATGGATGTGAGAAAAAGGTAGAAATGACCCAGGTGTTCACATTGAAATTCAAGATATAAAGATCCTGAGTCAGTGAACCTGCTGTTATTAAGCTGCTGGAATGTCACACTTCCTGATGAAGAAAACCTGCTGGCATGCTGAGAAATCCCTACTTGTGTTTGATTGAGGTTTCTATCACCCTTCACTGCAGCCCTGGTTAGAGGCCTGTGACTCCCACCTCTGAGCAGAGACATCTGTGAGGGCGCGGACTGGTACTTTTCGCTATATGCTGACGACCAAATGGAAGAGCAGAAGTGGTAGATCCTAAAAGGTCTATTTGATGCCCTGAAAACCTCATTTACAGGAGTCACTGTGCAGCTCAAAGGCAGCCCCAGTGAAGGCAATGGTTGGGGCAATACTTGGAAAGAGCTATGACAAATCATCTATGACCCTGTGAATTGACTTGTGCAAATTTGGTTTTGTTTTGGAAACCCTTAGAGTAGGCAGCAATTGACACAGTCAAGCTGGGGCTTTGGTTTGCTGTAATTTTGGGTGGGATGAGCATTCGAAGGGAACCGGATGCACGGTTCAAGGCCTTTCCTTGAGCCTTTACGACACAAAGAATGAGTCAACTGTGCGGGACAGTAAGTTATCTCAATAATGTGAATGCACATCTGTAAAGGTGGAGACCACACAAAGACAAGACTTTCAGGTGTTTCAATAGCAGCTTTCTCAAGAGCCTCTGGTATAGAAACTTTAAGATTTTACATCCAGTTTTTGTAGTTTGTGCAGCACAAAGATAACACCAGATTTCAAGGTGATGGAAGAATAATGAATTTAAGCCTGATTTAAACTTTGAACCCTTACAGTAGGATGACAAGATGTAGTATCTTTTTTTTCCTGGATGTGATGCCATTGTGTGTGGCATTGCAGTGCAAGACCTGGGACTAACAAAGCAGATTGTTTTACATGATGTTTTAGCCCTTCTACAGCCCCCAGCCCATGCCTTTCTCATGCTATCTCAACCTGTCATAAGCTAAGACTCTTTCTGATTAATTCCATAAAAATTCCCACTTGGTTCAAATATCACCCCGCCTTGTCTGAAACACAGTGAATAAAACCACATTTCTCACTTGGTGTACAAAGTTTTGGAATCATGCATATGCTTCATTCTTTCCCTGTGTAAATTATACAGCTGTTTTATTTTAAGACTTGTTTGAGAATAACTGGGTATACAGGGTCATTGTCTGTTGAGTTTGGGCAGGCATGGTCCTGATTTGGATAAATATATCTTGATCAAAAGGATGAATGAATGGAAAATGCCCTTAGCTTGGTAAAATGATAGTGATTCTTACAGTTCAGGAAGCTCATGGTCACAAATTACTCCAATACCTTTTTTAAACTAATAAAATTTTTTTTGAAATCAAAGATAAACATTTTAGCCTCTCTATTTATAACCACGCAAAGGACTGCAACAGAGAGGCTGAATGTAACAGGATAAGCAAACTACACTGTCAAATCCCCACAAGAATGAATTTACTGGGAGCCTTTTATTCCTCCTGAATAAATCTTGTTGACCAATTCTCATGAAATATAAATAAACAAACAAATGCACATGGAGAACTTCCACCATACCAGCCTCCTGCTGGGTTATGGCTCAACTGTATCAGCAATTGTAGCTGGCCACAGAAACTATGTAATTGTACAGGAACATATTTGTCAGTATATCAAACAAATAAGCACATGGTCTTACTTGGTGGAGACTTGTTGAGAAACTTCTAGAGCTTTTATTTTTGAAGTTTTTTTTTTATGTTGAGTACTGCCAATTACTTATTTGTTTATTTAAAATAAAAAAAAAAATCAGGGATCATTCTGACTACTTGCACAAACCTTTTACTGTTTTAAAAGAGCTAAATTATTACTGAAATTTTAAGCTGCCAACCTCATCTCAAATGCCTGTTCAAATTATATTTGGTAAGATGTTGTAGCTTAATATAAATGATAAGTGAGAGTTGCATAAATGTTCACAAATTTTAGGAAACTGATGCTTGGTGTGTTTCTGACCCACCTTTTTTTTTCATTTACCCATACAACCCTTGGCACTCTCACTAAGCACATTATTTTTCCCTAGGCTGGAAAGGAGATGAGGACAGAAAGGCATGAAGGTTTAGTCCATTTCTAATTTCTCATGAGATGCTTTCTATTACGTGTCAGCTTAAATTCTTAGGATAGGGAAACAGAAAGAGGAAAAGAAGATAAACAGTGGGAGTTAATAAAAGCTTAAAACAAAAGGTATGAACTTGTTACTGAGGCAGAAGATGACCTGTAAGAGAATGATATAACAACTTGTGATAAAGGCTGGTTGGTCATCTAATTGAATCCATTTGCATAAACCCATGGGGGTGCCAGAGTCCTGGAACAGGCTGCCCAGAGAGGTTGTGGAGTCTCCTTCTCTGGAGACATCCAAACCCACCTGGACACGACCCTGTGCAATCTGCTCTGGTGACCCTGCGTTAGCAGGTGGGTTGGACTGGAGGATCTCCAGAGGTCCCTTCCAACCCAAATCAGTCTGTGATTCTGTGAGGATTGATATTACAGCCACTCTTTTCTCCTGATACTGGAATTGGAAAAGCCAAACTTGAATGGTCAGAAACCTGTTTTCCAGCAGTCAGATACTCATGACCTGCTCTGCTCCTTTTGGTTGTTCCTGTATGCCACGTGCTGTGCAAACAGCTTTTCTTCCTCTGTGATAACTATGCTTCGGATCCCTCTTCACACAGCAAACACTTTGCTATCAACTTTTATCAGCTGTTTCCTTGCCAAGTGAACCAAATAAAATTCTCTTACTTCATCTTAGTCTTCCACATATTCATAACAGTCCTTCTCTAAACTTCTACTTGCAATTGATTTTTCTTGAACATGAGGTATCTAAAATCATAATGATACTGTAGAAGACTTCAACAGTGCATTGTATAACTACACTAATTACAATGTGCTCATTAATGTTTCCCTCAACAACCTAAAATTTGCTTTGGTCATCATAGGGTGTGTTTAGTTTTTCTTCATGGCTGTTTTACATCCAGACCCATCCTGTAATTAACTAACTCAGCCCTGTTGATGAAGAAGTAGCCTGCCTGCCTGCTTGCCTGCCTTCCTCCCTCCCTTCCTTCCTTCCTTCCTTCCTTCCTTCCTTCCTTCCTTCCTTCCTTCCTTCCTTCCTTCCTTCCTTCCTTCCTTCCTTCCTTCCTTCCCTCCTTCCCTCCTTCCCTCCTTCCCTCCTTCCCTCCTCCCTTCCCTCCTTCCTTCCTTCCCTCCCTCCCTTCCTCCCTTCCTCCCTTCCTCCCTCCCTTCCTCCCTTCCTCCCTCCCTCCGTCCCTTCCTTCCTTCCTTCCTTCCTTCCTTCCTTCCTTCCTTCCTTCCTTCCTTCCTTCCTTCCTTCCTTCCTTCCTTCCTTCCTTCCTTCCATTCCTCCCCTAGAGACCTGACACTTCATTGTATGGAGAAGGTCCTATCAAGTAATATTTAATGCATAGATATTTTCCAAAGTTTCTACCTCAACTTACCTTCATCATTTCTTCTGTTCATGTGGTAATTTCCATTGCTTCTTCAGCAGTCATCATCTCCATTTTTCCTCATCCCTCTAGCTTTAGACTATTGCAAAGTCAAGAAATCCCTGGAAGCCTTCTACTCATCTGGTGTGGGTCTGGCAGTTGACTGCCTGCCAGCTCATGCACTTCCAAAGAATTAGGCCTACATCCTCTCTAAAGTCTCATGCAAAATGCATTCATTTTGGTTCCTCTAGGTCTCAGGGCACTACTAAATGATAAAAGTACCTTCTAGGAAAATAGGTGCCTTTAGACTCAAATTTTTATACTTATAACCACCTCATTAAAGCAATTTACTGCCTTTACTCAACACAAACATATGAAAGTTGTGGTAAAATGTTTAAAGGGAGGAGGAGACCCTATAAATAAGGCAGAAAGAAAGAGTAAGTAAGAAGTAACTTATTAGTACACAATGAATATCTAGAGAAAAAGAAAAATCTAAAGAAGCTATTTTTTTCATAAAATACTGGCATTTATATGAAAAGACAAACCAAACCAAATTCTAAAACAATGTCTGTTCCCTCCCCTCCCTCTCTTTAGGTTACAGTCACGGCATGTGACGGGTTACAATTTAAATAATTGTGTGGCAAATTTGGCATCTTTCAGAAGTGTACCTGTTTGCTGGCTCTTTGCATGTACAATGCCAGGCATGGGAGGATGCTTACACTGTAATGCTCTTCTGCAAAGAGTGGAGGATGACAACGAATACAACTGGCTGTGTTATTGGTGTGTGCTGTGTACACACAAAAAGTGAAACAACAGAAGATAAACAAAAGAAAACCAAACAGATGGGGATAAGGAAAGTCCATCACTTGCGCTTTTCAGTTTAGAGGTTTCCATGCTGAAGGTATGTGGGTGCAAACAAACTTGACAGTTTAACTAACCATTTCTCTGACTTCTTAGCCCCAAACAATAGTTTATAGCATTAACCTTTGACATCTGATATATAAATAAGTGGGGAGTTCTTTCCTTACATTAATTTAAATTTCTTCCACAAGCCCACCATTCATGTTTCCCAATCTAAAGGTGTCAGGGCTGCTATCTTGCTGCTGCTTAAGCATTTATCAGCATTGTAAGTGGTTCCCTGTAGAATGGGGGGTTTCTTTTGCTACTTCTATATTTTGAAAAATGAAATCACTATTTATATTTTTCTTTGTAAGCTGGAGAACATATTGCTTGCTCTCATTAACACCAACCCAGACGTTAGAGGTTATGTTGCACTAGACTTAGAAGGCTCAACAGTAAAAGATTAGACTTTTTATAATAAGTATTGAGTACATAGCAAAACCAACATTCACTTTTCTTAAGAGTCATAATATTGACTTCAAAAAAGTCAAATTATGTAGAGCCATGAATACACACCCTGGAATAGATTTTTCAATACATCATATAAAGAAATGTTTTATGACACCTGGATACTTCCTAGTAAATAGAAGAATGAAGAAAATAGAGGAAAAAAAGAGGAAGAAATTATGTATGGAGAGTTAAACAAATTGTGAGGCTTTTATTTTAACTAAGTAATCCACAGTACTGTGGTTAGGTTCATCGTTTCCTTCAACCCTTTTTTGTCTGAAGTCAAGTATCTGAATTAAAACAAAATTATGAACTTATTTATACTAAAAGAACCATCAGCACCCAGCTAAAACTTCTTCCTTTCTGCCTTGTTAACTCCTCCTCCTTCTCTGTCCTCACTCACTGTTACTATGAAGGTTATTGTAATTTTTCCGTATGAGGTCATGGCTGGGAAGAGTTCTATATAAAAACTCATGAGAAATGGAAATAAAGTCTTCAACCTAGCTGATTCATGCTGCTATAGCTGAAGCGGTGTTAGCCAGGATAGGAAATGTTATGGAGCCTCTCCTCTAAGATGTATATCTTTACTTCTGCTATTTCTATGTCCCATTCAGACTACATGGTTTCTTGTGTTTCCATATGTATTAGTTCTACCTGGGCATGTAAGAGTGAAGGGAACAGAAACACTTCCTGGAAGTCCAAAATCTATTCCTTGCTATTTCACAATTGCTCAAATGCCATTTTGTTGAATTTGTTAATTATGTTAAATGAGGCCATTTTAAATGCACTAGCTCTTTTTTGTTCGAACCTGCTGTATTTGAATGTCAATGCTTGGTTCACCTGCAACATCCAAACCATTCAGGCATTAGCATTATTTTCATGTGGGAGGTGACATTGAGCCATGGGCTTCCTTTTGTTTTCACATGCATTATAGATGAAGAGTGTGTCAAAACCTCTCAGTCTCCACTGTCTCTGATCTGTTTTTGAGAGACATCGCACCACACAGGAGCGTACAGAGCAACTTCTTCAAGGACTTTTCCATCATTCTTGATAGAGTACCACATCTTCAGAACACCCCCCCCCCACCCACCCCCCACAAAACAACAAAAAAACCAAACCAAAACCAACCAACCAACCAAAAAGAAGAAAAATCCCCTCTTCTCCCTGGCAAACAAAGGCTGCTGTGGTGGCTAGCGGGTGACAATGAAACGCTAGTGGAGTGTGTCCACTTGCCATCTTCCTTTAAGGCTCCTTAAGCAGGATCTCAAATAGCAATATTCCATCTGGGAACCCACGCATCTTGTGAATTATCAGCTGATTGGTACTTCTGCCTATGTCGGGAAACATTAACTGAAAGAATTTTCAGCCTCTGCATCATTTCAGCAACACCTTGCCTGGTGGATTTAAAAGAAAACTTCAAAAGGGTTTTCTATTTAAATTATTTATTCATTTAATTCCCATTAAAAGGTAACCCAAATTTATTCCAGTTGCACTTAACATCCTTTCTACTTATGATAAATTCCATCTGTATAAACACACCTGCATGAGAGAAACAGCATATAGAGAACTACAGATGTTAAATAAAGTGTAAAAGGAAATGTTTCAGGTGGGTTTTAGCTTGATGAACCTGACAGCAATATTGCTCCCTCAAGATAGATGTTCCATGCCAGCTGAATGCTTCATGGATGAACATTGTTTCTGTAAGAGAGACCTTTTTCTAGCCAGTTTTTGTTGTATATACATCCCCACATTATTTATTTGACCTTTCAGTAAATTGTTGACACCATGTAGTTTCAAGAGGTTTTTTTTTTCAGAGACAAGGCTCTTCCTTTTTCCTGAAGTTTCATGTATCTGGCCCTGCGCTGTATCTTAGAGAAGGTGGGGAGAAGAGGAGGGGCTCAAACTTCTGTCTTCAGGGCAAATAAGAACCAGAATTGTTGTAAACCAGCTGACCAGCATAGAACAATATTTGTTAAACACTCTTGTTTACCATGACTTTGTTCAATCCTGATTACACCAAGGTAGAGTCTCTCAGATAGGCCACACATGCAAATATGTGAGATATAGATGCTGTAGTAGGGCAGGTGGCTGTGAAGACAAATGGGTGAATCTCACATTGAAGCTATGAGAGTTGGCAGGGGCTTAGTTTGATATAATAAGTTTCATGATTTTAGAGGATAATTTGAGTTTTATATCAAAATGATTTGCATTGTAACTCTATACAGGCTTTGCTTTGCTACCTTCTTTTTCAGAAGCCTCTGTTAAAGATCTTAACCAAAAGATTTGCAAAATAGCAGAGGTGTTTCTTTCTAATAAGTGCATGCTGCATCTTCCTATATAATGAATGCCATGATAAACAGAGTTAGATTAAAAAATTCACAAGTATGGAAAGACTGCAGTTCTTCTATGGCCATCGTAAGCCCTTGAGAACCTTAATTTGTGTTACCAATCATGGCAACTTCTCTTGAAACAATATACTGATTAAGCAAAAAATTGTTTTCAAGAAGCTCTACTCTTGCTTAACGTTAAGTAGATGCTCATAGAAAATACCAAACTTTTGAAAAGGACAGAAAAAGAAGAGAACAGAAGCGAGGAAACCAAAGGAGTATGTTTCCTGCTTCCTAGAGTAATTCTTATACATAGCTGTCTATTTTGGCATGATGTAGCAATGTAAGAAAATAATCCCGTGATAATTTTTAGTGTAAAATATTTTTTGTAGAATTAATTTTTTATATTTGGTTTTGTGAATGATTTGACGTCTAAATGTAAGACCTGGAACCAGATCTATTGTACAAAATTTGTTCTCAGTGAACTCACATAATTTGAGGATTTGGGTTTTTGGAAATTTTTATTAACATACCAGTTTCAGACTTTAAATAAAGGTGAATAATTCTAGGTGAAAGATCTCATTTACCTGTATTCAGCCTTTTTTGAATAGTTTCATATCCAGAGATTCAAGATTCTCCAGTGCATATTTGCAAAAATCAACTTAAAGTTCAAAATTTCAAATTGTCTACTAAAATATGAAATTAGAAGTGTTGTATTGGAATGGAAGTATTCAGGTCGTTTTTGCAATTAACTGTGCACATCTTTGCAACAACCTTTCCTGTAATGTGCTATGCATGAAAACGAAAATCTGAAGTAATTCTAAGCAAGAACAGGCCAAGATGTCAATGCATGAGACAGCCAATGTTCCTTCAATAAACTAAGAAATGGAAGTTCATTACCCATCTCCAGTTCCCATGCTCATCAATATGCAACTTACATGAAAAAGGCAGTGTTACAAAGTTTAACCTTACTTATTTCTCTAACGTGACCTTCTTATATATCTCTTTTTGCTATCTATCTGCCTCATAAACATTGAAGTACATGGATGGACAGATGTCAAATGGATGGTAACCATTACCAATCTTATTTTTGACAATGACTCTGAACTCAGGTCATTACATAAAGAATCATCAAACCGGAAGTCAAGGGCAGATTTCCTTCCGCACATTTTCTCATGGGGAAAACACAGGAAAAAGGTGGGAAGAGAAATTTCATGAAAGCCACATATGAGACCATGCTTTAAATGTTCTTCAGTGAAGAAAATGACTCTTCATCTTTAGTGCAATCATTTCCTCTTTCAGAGCTGTTGAACGCTCAGATTTTTTCACTGGCCTCCATAGGAGCTGAGAGAATCCAGGCCCTTTCAAACTCGATACCATAAGAGTACAATCATACCCTCTAGAGGAATGGAAAGCAACATGCATACCTACACTATTGTGTATTTTATGTCTAGCATCAGCTTTGTTCTGAACACATACTGCATTTTTTCTTTTCTGAATAAAAATAATAACTAATAGCAATCCAAATACTTTGTGTTACACTAAAGACCCCCTCTTTTCTTCTTGATGTTCTAAAAACAGCAGAGAGTTCTGCACTGGAAATACTAGATGGTGATGCTCTGAACTACCCTGGGCTCCTTTTTTATTCTCCCAGGATTTAATTAATTCCCTTTTTGATGGGTTTAGCTCTCTTGTTACCACTCAAAGCCCCTGTATGATCAGCTTGGACTTCTCAGATTGGTATCCTGCTCTCCTGTGAAAAAATAACCTACACTTTCAGAATTGTAGCTCTTTTACCTCTAAACTTCATTACCTTCCCCACTGATATTTTTCTTCACCTCAAGAGTGATTTCTCTTGAGATGTGTGAAACTGCACAATCACAGCCCACATAAAACCAGAGGCACACTTTTTTCCTAGGAAAATGCTATCTGACTTTTCAATTTTCTTCATCTTTCCATGTTGCCCATTCTTCCTCCCGTGTAATTCTTGTGCTTTACATGTTCCGTACAGCACTTAAATACATCATGCGCAGCTGAGTCTGAATTCTTCTTGTCCAGCAAGAGTAAGAGATAAGATTTCCCCACAGACATGTGCTCCCGCACAGATGCTAACAGGAATTTCATTGAGGTTATAAGCCCTTGCTGTTTTTCTACATTACCATTAAGTTGTGCTTGACACAGGTTGGGTCTGTGGCAGCAGAAGAATTACCTGGCTAAGGATTACCTCCTCAAGGATGATTTTAAAGTTATAACACTATAAAATACCTGTGAAAATTCATCCGGAGTTGAAGCCCAGCACGCTGGAGATGCAGTTATTCTGTGTCACTTCTGTCTCTCCCTCCACAGGCTTATTGTCTCCTCAGACATGACCTAGCATAGTCTTTGAATTCTATTGTATAGTGTACATAAATAAAGTATGTCTTTATGTTCCTCGGTATTAAGTTGGCTAACAGAAAAATTTACTATCTATATCCTTGCAATATTGACCAATAACATTTACAGTAAATGGAGAAAAAGGATTATGTGAACATATATTTGTTCAGATGAAGCCAGACCATTCAAAAAGAAAAAAAAAGCCCAGTCATCTGGTGAGGTAGAACACTAACATTAACAATCTTTGTATAGGGCTGGACATATCCTGGATGGAGAATGTTATGCTGAAGTTATGACAGTAGGTGTCTGCCTCTATTTTTCAAAAATGGAGCAAAGAGAGAAAGGAAGATGCTCCATGAAAGTCCAATGCATAGATTCAAATCTGATGAAAAACTGGTTTATTGTTCATAAGGAAACATTGCACATTTATCTTCCTTCATCCTATTTCTCAAATTCCTTTCAATTGCTAAATGTTGTGGTGAATCAGGAGAGCGTTTATTCAATTGGCAACTATGAGTACCATTGACACTGTAATATACGTGTTTGCAACTTATTTATTACAATAAACAGCAGCAAAGGAAGCATCCTATGCAATGCTTAGGAGAGAAAGGGACTGAAGGCAAGGTGATATGTTATACATGATCCAAAAGATGTTTATTTGCTCGGAATGCTTCGTCCAGTTTATGATTATGTTGATGTTATGTATTTGATCATAGTACAATTCTTGAGATATTTTTGAGTTTTCTTGACAGTTCAAAATAATGGACACACCAGCAATTTCTTCAGAAGTGGAGACCTGTGCCTTCTGTGATGTGGCAGTGTATGAAAATACTGGTTTTGATTTTAACTCCTTCATCCTGAGTGCCAAACAATGACTGAGTCAGGTCACATAGTTTCTTAAACTGCAGTAGGATTGAATGTGTCAGAAAAATATAATTCAGCTCTCTTTTGGTTTGGGCTCACATTAATAAATAACTGTTACAAACACATCCTGAAATCTCAAGTCAGTAGCAACCTAATGAGTTTTGGGCAAGGTTTTGTTGCTGAACTCCGCCTAGCTTCAGCAAGACTTAATGGCTGACAGTAATAAAGTAGTGAAGATGTCTTCTCACAACAGTTGAAGAACAGTTAATGTTGGTCCCATATGCTTTCCTCTCCTTGTCAGGAGAAAGGAATGAAGGGGCAACAACTTGATTTCTCATTCTGTCCTGCCTATTGCTACTGCCAGAGCATAACAGGTGTGTTGGGGAAAGTTCAGCTCATATTTAATGGTAGTTTAGACTACCAAGTTTTCTATCTAAACAAAACAGGTATTACAGATTTCCTGCTTCACCCCATTGAACCATCTGGTACACCGCTTGTGGAACAGGAGCATCCATCACTGGCTGCCAACTTGTAGCCTGATATGTGGCTTTTCACGTCTTTTTCAGTGTTTCAGGATTTCAGGATTATGATGGACTAAATGGGTCTGAGTCAATGCCTTAATGGAAGATAGCTGACAATTAATCTCAGGCATTTTGGTGCATATTGAAGGTTGCTCTAGACCTTTGTCACCTATTCCATCCCAATGTGGCAGAGGGAAGCTGGTCAAGGCAGTGACTTCAGTCTGGAGTCCTTATGTGGCAGGTTTGGAAAAAAACAGGTGTTTCTCTTGGGGTGACTGTCCTCATCCAACCCATAAGGACCATGGTGACCACTGAGAAATGCATGGGAAGAAAATTTCTAGATAGTTCGGTCTGGCTCATGGATACCTTCAGTAAAGTTAAACTTTGAAACGTTGTCTTGCTATTGTGCCTGTGTTTGATATGCCTGTATCTGCACCCATTTTAGTTTAAAATAGAGGTCACGGTTTCCTAACAAGGATTGGAATAAAATGAAACCAGAAGCTAAATATGGATTCATATTTTATCATGTAATATTATCCATATGATAGAGATTTGTCCTCTCCAGCTGAAACCCATATAGGAGTTAAACTTGTGCCCTACAGTGCAAAGAGCAAATAAATGTTGGAAATCAGGATTTGTAATGGCTAACCCAAGCCATCCTTAACTACCTACACCTCTATAATGTCCTATACTGGCTATGCAACCATAGAAATACACTTAAAGAAGTAATCTACCCTTTTAGCTAATAACATCAAAATGAGACCTTTTTCTTCACTTTGCCTGGACCTCTAACCTTTAAAGGTAAGTTAGACAGCTGCAGAAAACCTGATCTCATTTTCTGCCCCTGGCAAGATTTTTTCAAGTTCATCTTCTTTTTTTCCCTTCTCTCAAAATCTGATGAAAAATGAAATGTCATGAAAACAGGCTCTGAGGCTAAAAAACCTCTGTCTGTCTCTGCGACAGATGTCAGTTTGAAAGGTTTCAGGTCACCTGTCAGAAGTATGTCAGTATGATCCATACAAACATCTACTCAACCTCTAACACTAACATTGAGTTCTGCTTTTTAAAATACCCCTTGAAAAAGAATCAAATGATTTCAAGTCACTGCCTTTTCCCCTTTCTTTTAACTCTGATTAATGAGCCAAACTCTTAGGAAAAAAAAAAAAAAAAAAAAGAAAAAAAAGAAAAAAAAGAAAAAAAAAGGAAAAAAAAAGGGAAAAAAAGCGTCTTTAAAAAAGGACAGCTTGACCTTTTTGTGCCCCTGGCAGTGAACCAATCAGCATTCTCGTAATCCAAACACAGATGCCTGGAGCTAAACAAATCCTATACTTGTGAACAAGAATTCAGTTTGCTGTCAAAATACAATGACGAACAGCAAAGTGCTGCTCTTAAGCAAAATATCCTGAATTAAATTAAAATGTTTTTGATTAATAAAAGCAGTAACATGAGTAATGTCATCCATCACTAATAGCATCATATGGAAACAATTAAACTGAGATATTTACACATTTATATTACATATGTACATTTAAAACACAGTACCTCATCTCTACATGAGACATAATCCCATAATATTTTATGCCACCAGAAACATTGCTCATCTAATGCTGCAACTCAGTATTTTGTAATGATTAATTAACAGGCTTGAACATTATTTTGTTCCTGGCTTAGTGTCATAATGTTTGCATTATTTGTCACAACCGAGTTCTGCCCTTTTAAAGACTGAGCCTCTGTTTTGTTAAAAAAATTTAATTGCAGTATTAAAGAGAAGATCCCAGCTGCATGACAATTTTCATCAGTGTGTTGTTTTAATAGTCTACCTAATAGATACGCTTAGAGCTTTCTGTCAATTTCTATTTTCAAATGTCCCACGTAGATCCTACCGAGTACGTCCTTGATGTCAAGGGGGATACTTCTGGATGTTTTTTAAAAATTTGTATTGTGAATTTTAGGGCCCAATGTAACAGCTGGGAAAAATGCCTGGGCATCGCACTGGTAGACCACAGATGTACCAGATCCAAATTTCAGTGTAACAGCAAAGTAATTCAGTGCTAATTTTTGTTTTAGGGCTACATACATCATTTAATTCAGGTGTGAAACTGATGAGAAAAAATAGGTTGTGTTTTTATGCTGTGTTTCTGTGGAACACTCTCCTCAGGTGCAGAGTCCTCCTTTTAACATTTTTTAATACATAATCTGTATGCTGCTGCTGAGCGTCCATAATATTTCCTTTTTTCTTGTGCATGTACCAAACGTGGAAACAAACTGCCTCAGATTTCAGTTCTGATTTTTTTTTTTTAAGTAATTAATGATGGCACTGTGTCATTCTCCAGGAGTTAATTTCATTAAAATTTAAACTGATTCATATGACAGGAAAACAGTCAGCTTTGTATCAAAGGGTTACAGCTCTTACAAAATAAGTATCAACTTCATTTTGGGCAGTCCTTGACATCAGTTGGAGGCAGAATCATCCTCAGAAAACTATCAGTATTGTTTAGCCGAAGACAACCACAAACATCCTGAAATACTTAACCATGTCTAATCTCTTAGTGACTCATGTTTACACTATTTTTCACTTTAATGTAGATTGTTTTTTCAATCTTCCAGTGGAACATTATTTTTTAATACCATCATAGAGTGGAAATGAAGAAGTTTACATGTCATATTAGATTAGAAGATGGCCAGTGTGATTATTTCAAAGCTCTGACGAGAATGAGTAGTTTTACCAAAAATCGCCAGCTGCACAATTTCTCTGGTCACAGTGGGTGTGATTCAGACTGTATCAGGACTAAACACTTTCTTGAATAGTTACTTATGCAGCTCCAAGTCTACCTTGCAAATGAGGGTAAACCACTTTCACATGCAATATTCCTTGTGCTTGCAGAATTGTAAATATTAAGCGGTAGTTAGAGAGATTTCCTTTCTAGACTTCTCTTAACTTCAAGGTTTGCAAATAAATCTGCAAGATTTTTTTTTTTTTGGTGCCAAAAATCTTATTAATCCTGTGGGTTAAATGCTAAGAATGTTTAAACAGATGATAAACCTTTTAATGTAACTTTCTTGCCTCCAGTTATTTTCAGCGCTTAGGCTATGACACTCTGCTCCTCTGAATAAAACCGTGAACTAAAAGGTATACTCATTCCTTATCACACAGTAAGCCCTTTTAGAACCTAATAAATTAATTACACCTCCAAAGAAAGTATTTTGCTTGCTTCCCTCTCTTAGCATTGCCAACTACATCTGGCCAGCCAGCCAGATACTGAGAGGGCATTATTGCAGATTACAATCAGAAATGTTGAAGCAGTTATTGGTGTCACACTGGAATAGCACATTAACATTGCCACAAACAGTCTTTCCCTTGTAAGAATAGTGCTTTGATGTTCCAACCCCTAGCAAGAATACTAGGAAACAAAAAAAAAAAAAAAAAAAAGGAAGGGAGGGTGAAAACAGCAATGCTTGTGAAGACAGATTTCCCAGCTGAAATTAATAATTCTGAGCAGCACTAAAATTAATTACTCTGTAGTTGTAAGCAGGCAGCGGATTTATGGTAAATGACAGAGTGTTTGCAAATTTTCCTGACTACTCGATTAGAAAATGCACCAAGTACAGGCGTCAGCCGAGCATGCATTATTTAAGTGGTTGGTGTCTGGCGACAATCTGGAAGCTGCAATTGTTGTGGTTGCCCGTAGGAAAATTTGCACTTTCTGGGAGAAATTCTTTCACCTTTGTGTGCCCACAGCACAGATCTTTCCTCATGGCAGCTGTAGGATACACTAGAACTTCATGACCTGGAAAATGTGGGACAACTGACACAAGGTGACCCCCTGAATGCCGGGGTAGGCCCAATTAATTTAAAATTTTGCTTGGCCTTGTCTCTTCCAATTTTCTAAATCCTCTGGAAAAATGATTAATGCGTACACTGCCAATGCGAAAATATTTTTGACCCTATTAAAGTCGACCAAGGGTAAACCAAGTGTAGGCTGGCATTGTATCAAACTAGCTTTATTAAATTTGATTGGAGGTTTGTATGAGGAAGGGACAGACAAGGACATTATTTTGCACAGCAACTTCCTTTTAAATGAAAATACTGGGAGGAATGCAAAGTACTGGTGTGCATTGGTACAGAGCTCTGTTTAACATAGCAAAATTTTACTAAAAAAGTGATTATTTCTGAGAAAAATTAGTATTTCCTCCCTGTGAAAGTATGTTATCAGTGAAGTTGATTCATTACACGATGAGTTTTGTTTCCCTTGAAGAGGAAAGAGAATAATCCAAACCTTGCTTTTCTTCTTACCTGTTTGGATTTTTATTCCCCAATTTGTTCTTGTCCTGTTGGCCCCAGTAGCTGGAGGAATATCCAGAGGTGTGAAGAGTGGGACTAGGGCAGGTGCAGGCACTTCAGCCACAAAAAGTGCTGTTTTCAACCGTTTTCCCAATTTCTGCTTCTATTTTTTTTTTTTTTCCTGATGAAGTGCTCCAATGTTCTGCATGAATGGAAAATCACTAAGTTGCTCAGCATTCATCCCGGTGCATACATGATACTTAAACACACGACCTTGTTCTCAGCTCCCAGGAACCTTTTAAGGCTGGAAATGACATACTGTTCAGATCTGATTCCTCATGGTGATTATCTTAGCTAAAAAAGGACAAAAGAGCCAAAAGGTAACATGGCTTCCTAATTTTCTGAATAGAAAAGATTGATAGCCAGTGTGTTTTTCAGCTGCCTAAAACCTAACACGGGATTTCAGATGCCATCCTGTCCTCCCTGCTTCTTCTTGTCCTGTTTATGTATACCATTGGCTAGCTGGGCTAATTTAAGGTAAGTTTACATGAAGAAAGGCAATCGGTCATAAGTTTGTCTTCTCCCAGCCCACTCTTCCCTAAAATACTCCAATTCCAGCTTGGAAACTGCAACTCCCTTAATTTGACGTGATTTGTTTGCACAGGGGATTTGTTTGCTCCTATGTGGGATCTCCTGCCCAGCTGCTGGACCAAGATACGTGCAGGAGACAATGGACACCTTGGGATGCTGGCTATGGGGTGCAGATTTTTCACGCTAAGATACTCATTAAGCAATCCATCAGAGGGTTATTCTGCTTTATATCAGTTGACAGTAAATTGCAAACAAAACCCTTTAAATGGAGTGGTCCAAGTAACACAGAGGAGATCATTCAAAGCTTTTAGCACTTTTGAGTGTTATAAGACTCATAATTACAAAATGTTCTGTACTGACAACATGAAATAATCCCTCAACGACTCAAGATAGAGCAAAAGCAGAAACTTCTCAGCCAAGACAGCATTACTTAGAGAGATAACTGCAGAGAAAAAATAACCAGACTACTGTCTTTGAGGAGATGGACATAATGATGCACATGAATGACAGCCTTATTTTGGTTAAATGTGAGCTAACTGGAGACCACCAACAAGCTGTCAGCAGATAAGCATTAAATAATTTTGATGAAATGACTGAAATTCTGCTTGAATTAAGCTTGATAAACTAAAATGAAGAGTCCCCTAAACATCCTTACTGAACTTCTCCCAAAAGCAAATTTAGCATCTTCAGAAAACATTCTATCAAATTTAGATGTAGTGTAAATACAAATGTATATGTCTACATATATATATACATAAAATTTTTAATTAGAGAGATGTGGACAAATGGTTTTAGTCTACAGTAGTTTTAACCTAGTTATCTAGAGTCAGAGTGGAGTTCTATGTTCCTCAAAAGCTGTGATATGTCAGTTAAAGCAAGCTAAAACTGAGACATGATATGCAGAGTTTGGATCTGACTATCGAATATGTTTTTTTCCAAAAGCCCAGAACTGATCTACAGGCCTTATCCATTTATATCTAGGCAACCATTATATAAAAAAATCTCTGAATATCTACTTACTGACATAAACCTGAATTGGCTGAAATGAAGGACAGTGTAAACTTGATGTGAGAGAACTTAGATTTAGGCACGTATAAGAGAAACACGATGGTAGCTCATCCCAATCTAATAAATGAAATAGTTACAAAGATTGTTGAAATGAAAAATGCATATATAGGAGTACACCTCTGTTAAACTTGAATTATTTCATAGTTTGTGAGTGGACTTGGTAGCTCCTCCAGTAAATTAGTCTTTGTAGCAAAAAGTGGGCTGCCTACAGCATTTCTGAGAAAAGCAGCAGATCCAAGAACAACAAAAAAATATTGTTTGCATGATTCTGAGCTGCTTTTAATACTGAAACTTCAAAGATGAGTTCACTAAAGGGTGAGAGGACTCATAAAGAGTGCAAGTCTAATTTGCTGAAGAGATCTAGACAGTTTCTAAAATGACTAAATAAATTGCAATTCATTTTTTTTCACTTCTATTTTATCTCTATGCTTTATGTATTTATAAAACATCCATCATTTTGTACTTGACTGTGAAGCATTTTGAGTCAAATTCTCATTAAAATTCTCCCTTAGTAACTAAAAAGAGAAACACAGAGACACCTGTAATCCAGTTCAACCAAATATTTCACTCTTTTGTAACATGAACCTCTGATTATAGGGCGATGTTTGCGGTTGATGTTTTGAAAACGCTGTCTTGGAGATACATCAAAAGCATCTTGTGTTAGGTCCTGGTTTTGGACTGCTTCTAGGACTCCCACTCCTGTGGCCTTTGCCACCACTTGCTATTTTACCTCTCTTTTCTGCCTTTTCTGGAGAAGTGATCCCTTTTGATAAAAATTATCTGTATGAACAAGGAATGTGCCTTCCTGCCAGGCTGTATGGGTGTTGTTGCTGTTGTGGAACTTCATACTTGGTGGTTATCTGTCAGTTTTTGGAGACTGGAGGATAAATAAACTGGAAGAAAAGTGGAGGTCCCTAATATCTTGCGAAGGGATTACAAACCATGCCTGTATATTAAGCAGGACACCTCTTTTCAGAGCTCTGCAGTGGTCAACATCAGAGAAGAAGTCTTTGTGTTTGACTGGCAAAACATGGTAGGAACTAAACGCATAATAAGTTGATGGATTTCTGGTATAAGTGGGAAATGAAGGATCAGGTCTGAGATTAGTTGCAGTACTGAAACTAACTGTAAGTACCTGCTTGTCTTCCAAACGAGCTCAGTCCCAGTCCTACTGGTAATTACAACCACCACATCACTATCCTTAAGGACAGAGTGTGCAATATGCTCTGTGAAAGTCACTTTGGTGCCCAGATTGTGGTATGACTGCTCAGGATTTATGTGGATTCAAGGGTCACGAAATAAGTACATGTTGCCCTTAGATCAGATGTCATCGTGCCGACTTACTTCAACAAACAAGAGATGTGGTCAGGCATGAACAAAATGAATGCATCCAAAATATGCAGCATCATGAGACCGTTTGCTCTAGATTGGTCCACAAGCTCACTGGAGCTGGTACTCGATGTTTAGATTTCTGGGGGTCTTAAATCTCCAGACTAGACGTTTTCTGTTTTTAATGTCTTTTCATAGTTCTCCATTTTCTTCAGTGGACACCTCTGATTCATAAGACCAAAAACCTCATTTAATCCAAAATCCAGGAGGTTCCTATTTCCCTCAGTATGAGAGAACCAGGAACCTCTTGCTCATCAAGATAAGTGTTATCTTTAGTTCCAGCCTTGTGATGACTGTGTCTATCAAAATACCCCTATCAGACCAGTTCTGTATCAGGAATGTTTCTGTCTCTTCCTGAATGGACCATAACCTCTGGGAGAATTCGGGCTGGCTCCACTTTGTGGTGTGCTAAGCACAAGCATTAGACTTGCAATTTTTTGAAGACCATAGAGAGTAACGGAAGGAGAGCATTTGAATATCAGTTTGCAGAGAAAACAGAGTGATTTTCTTGGAAAAAATGTAGTAACAGCTCATTTGAGCACCTGGCTGAATACAGAGGGTCGATTTGCTGGATGAGATATTGGACATGGGTCTGTTCATGGATAGACAACTGTATTCATCGCCTAAGTAGGAAGGACATCTGCTGTGAGGCCAGGTGACACCTACAGAAGAGATGATGAAGGGTAGACTGATAGTGCCTCTGCACCGAAAGGCCTGCCAAAGGCTAGTGCAGTCTTGAGTTCAGTCCATCTTAGCTCCTTTTCTCTTTTATTCGTCTTTCAATGAAGAGCAGAAGTGGAGTTTTGCATGAAAATGGTGTCTACAGAGTAGATGAGTGGAAAGACTGCAGATAAGTTTCTCTTTTATGACTAAAGATACCTATATGTTCTATATTAAGCACCATAGCAATACTGTAGCTAGAATGGTAGATTAAATGTTTTCTCCTGTTAAATGTTGAAAAGTTTTCCAGCTGAGGATTCTGCAAAGGCAAAGCCCTCACAAACTGGTACCCAATTAGTGTCATAATTCCCGTATTTCCAAAATTAAGTATAAAGGTTGAAGTAATTAGTAGTTATTTCCTGTATTAGGCACAGTAGAAATTAAGTCTTTCATAACACCACAATTCCTAAGTGACTAAGGATTACCTTTTATGTAACATTTGCTCCTGAGTTTTGCTCTGCTACCAAATCTGCATGGTTCAGTCAAGACAGGACTCAGATTCTCTGCATCCCAGAGATCCAGTTGCAATTATAACACCTTTATGAGACTCTCATTTAACCACTATTACACGGTAATGTAGCTGAACATTTAGTTTTGGCTCAATACAAGCTGCTGATGGAGACACTGTCTGGGATATGAAGTTATTTAAGACAGGGATCTACTCCCCGGCTTATCTCTGATGGAAGCAATCTGGTTGGAGTCCTTTCCCTTTATGTATTACTCTAAGTGTCATGACCCTTACAATTTATTATTATGTATATCATGTGGATGAGCAGGAATTCCAATCATTCCAAAAAACCATGTTTTTTCTTGGTGTTTTCTTTTTACAGCAGAATTGTGCCAATTTCAGGATCATCATCTGACTCCTTTTCACCCTCAGCTATCGGTCAAGACCTTTCCCAGCGAACTATTATCTACTCATTTTAATCATCCAAAGATAACTCAAAAGATCAGTAGAATATAATATCCTAAAACTTTGTATTTATTTTTGAGGTACTGCACCATGCCAGCACACTTCTATCATGTCACATTGTGTTACACAGACTTACAGTGAGAAGAAATTTAACGGGAAGTGACATGGTGTAAGTGATGCACTGACATATATAATTTAAAGACTAGACTCTTGTTGGAAGCAGACACCTGCAATTAATTCAGGTATTGGGAATTCAAAATGAAACTGATGATTAAAGCCAGAAGGGACGTAAAATGCATATTAAGCTCACGGACTGGTGAATTTCTCTGTTTACCTAGCAGAACAGCGCAGTTACTAAATTTCTTCTGAGAACTCATCTGTGGAGTACCATTGCTGCTGCTTTGAAGAGGTATTATCAGTCTATAAAATACACAGAAATTCAGTTTTCTTCAGGTCCTATCCATGAAGACAGAGCTTGATTTAAAAGCACTTTAAAAAGGAGATATCTTTGCTTTCTGTTTTCTTATTTTTTTTAATTAAATAAATATCTAAACTGGTGACTAATTTCACCTAGGAAATTTCAGTTACATTCCATGGTACCATGTCGGTGGGTTTATGGTATATCAAGCAGAGATCGTTGCTTCGTGGATGTGACCCAAAATCATAATTCTGTATGAGAAATTTTGCAAACATACGATGTTATATCTTATAAATATCCCTTCACAGACAATTTACATGCAACAAAACATGCTGGCCTTGAAGTGTGCCCACCCATCATTTTGATTTTTTTCTTCTATAGTTGCATATCTGTAACCCGAAACTCAGTATTTTGATGATCTCTGATAGCAGGAAAATACTGCTCTGTTTAGCTGTGTCCTACTATGAAAGCCCTAAATAAGCCAACATCTAAAGCCCTGCATGCTAATAGTAATGAACATTGTGAGCTTAAAATTGAAGAAATACATACTTTCTGTCTATTGAAATAATTAAACATGTGAAGGCTATAGATATCTTTGAATTTATTTACTCAAAAAAACATTTAAAAAAGCTACTGGAACAGCTTTGAAATATATATAATGTGAAAAACATACAAGAATAGCAGCAGCAGAACTTATCCTACACCAGCAGTTTCCACTGTAGGTATATACTTATTGACCTTATGGATAGCTTATCACTGATTAAATGCTAACCTGTGTTTATTTACAGCTTGTCTGCTATTTCCCACTGGATTACAGGGAACTTATCAAAAAGACACTGTTGACAGACACCTAAATTAGTAAACCAGAGGTTAGGATTTTTGTTTAAAAATAATCACCATGTGAGTGTTAATGCTTGGGGCACTGTCAAAAGTTTGGGCTTTTTCCTTTAAGTGTAAACCTTTCTTTTCCTGAGAACATGAGAGCTGATAGAAAAAGAGCAAGAAAAGCAAAACTTGGAGCCCTGGAAATGAAAGATTACTCTGCCATGAAGTTCTCACATGTATTAAGACAGCCCAACAATCAAATAATAGCATAGGTACACGAAATGCATGGCAAACTCAAGGGAGTATCCCAGGTGGACCAAACGGGTCAAGAGCACAAATCTGTGTAATCATAGTACTGCAAAGTGGGAGCAGCATTGCCAAGATCCGCCCATCTGAGCTGAGGCAAAACTGCTGGAAGACGCATTTCCCCGGCGCTGGAAATATATCTATATCTATATATCTATATCTATATCTGTATTTCTAACAGAGCTCTTAAGTGCAGGGAGTCTGTCTGAATGACCCTTAAATTGCCGATTATTCATTTCTCTGCATGCTGTCATTGCTGGGACTGTTTGATTAGGCAAGCATTCCCTCCCTTTTTTTTTTTCCTGGCTAGACTACTTCTATCAGCCAATAGCAAGGGTTTGAATTGTGAGGCTGGCCAACCTAGTACAACATACTTGCTTCATTTTCCCCGAAGAGTTTGGCAGTCCTGAAAGACATGCTCAGTGTAAACGAACAACTGAGAATGTAATTAAGAGGCATGTTAAACTATAAAAAAGGGGTAGTAACCACAGTATGCTTTCATTAATTAAAGCACTTTCTAATATCAGCCAATTACATCAACCTCCACTGGCCCTTATATTTCTTCGGCTTTGTGTAACCGGTCCCTTTATCTCTAATGGGATCCTTATAATGCTGACCATGTGGCTTTAGAACAACACCAAAATGCTAATCTAATCCCCAGTGTTGCCCAAAGGCATTACATGGGCCCTGACATGGATCCAAGATTGGTGGCACCCTAGTTCAAATAAAAGCAAGAATTAGGGCTGATCAGGTGTCTCAGTGACAACAGTACAATGAGCGATGGGGGGAAGGTGGGGGAAGGTTGAGGAGGGGGGAGATGGCAGCAGCAAACGATCAGGCACATTTCAAAAGTAATTGGTCTCCGGGGATGGTGCAAGTTGCTTCCTAGACCACTTCTACAGAGCCCTTTGCACCTTGCCAGCTGGAGTGAAAGTGCAGCCACTTCCAGAGAATAGCAGTGGGGCTAATGGAAGTGCATGTATGTGTGAAAACGAAAAGCAGGCAGCCTGAAACCCAAGGAGTTGATTAAAATGGAACTTCCTTCCAGATTTTCCCCCCCCCCTTTTTTTTTTCATAAGTTCAGTCTTGTCATTAGGCTGATTTTGCAGATAGCTAGATTAGATTCAGAGTTAGGATCTCTGTAAGAACCAGTTTAAAATCACAGGGCTACACTTCAATCCCTGCCTTGCTGCATATGTTGCATGAAATGAAATTACTTCAAAGGCACAGTAAGGCTTTTTTTCTTTTTCTTTTTTTTTTTTTTCTATAACATTGACTTCTGTGGAGGACTTTTATCCTCTATATCTCGATGCATTCTCCAGTTGCACGACTACACTGCCATCCCTTCTTTGTGCAAACGGGAAAAGATGATGAGAGCTGGCATTTTATGCTCAAAGACTCTGAAGGCAACCTCCAAAAAGGACATCTCCTTATGGGTTCAACCTTCTAGATTACAGGAACCTCCCTACAAATAAATAAATAAATAAATAAATGAAATCTCTGCTGCAGGTCTAAATGGAGCAACCAAACAGTGAGACGGATAAGAAACCAAACAACCCAGAAAATATTTCAGCTCAATTTAGCTGTTAGACACTCTCCAGGAACTCTCTTTGTCCGACTTGCCCTGGCTTTTTGCTCCACCAAGTCAGATAGCCACAACTCTCTAACTTTAGGGTGTGACCACTATTCAGGCATGACTAAGCTTTTCCAATGTGACTAAAACACAGCATTTAGTCAGTGGAATTTAACACTCTCTTTCAAGATCCATCTCTGTGTTGCTGTGTCCCGGGCAGCTTGTCCAATCCAATCTGTACTTTTGGGTATTAGGGCAGAAAATTTCACATATTGTTGGGAAGGTAATTTTCATTTTTTCCTTCAGAAAGCTGTAAGAGGACCTCAAACTTTTGTTACTTTATCCTGTATCTTTTTCATGGCTCTGCAAGTGAGGGAAACATGTGCAACAGATGATCAAGCCCTGATTTTTTTTTTTTTTCCTTCTGCAGGAAAGGTATAGAATTATCTGAGAGAGCATTAGAAGATACAGTTTGCTGATAGACTAGATCAAATTCTGGAAAATAATTTCTGAGTGCACAGCTGAAATGCATGATGTACCTAATTTTTACCATTAGCTTTTTTTAAATTTTATTTTTGTTTGACAGTAAAAATCGACACTTATTTCACTCCAACATTACCATGTAAGAAAACACAGTTTTGAGGTGTATTAGTTCACCTGGAAAGCCACAGATTAATGCAGAAAGTTTCTGGAAAGAGACAGACTGGGGTTTTTTCTATGTTCTCCGCCTTGACCCATCTTCTACAACAACAACTTACCTGTTGTCAAATCAACCTACTTTGTGCACTGTGAAGGCCATCTGACTCTTATCAAAATATTTCAGTCTTGCAGACCAGTTTACTGAATACTTTTTGTGTCCCAAGCTATTCTGATGAAGACTGAAATATTAACAATAAAAAATTGACTGCTGTACTTTTCTTATCTCCTTGCCAAAAGAATGTTGGACTATGACTGCTATGAGGCTATATAGTTAATAACCCTGATAATAAGGCATGTTACACCCAGAAGCATTGTCACCACTTTATGTTGGCAGAAACAATGGAGACAGAGAGACTTTGCATGGAAGGAACAAATTTGTGGTGAGAGATGATCCCACAGCATCTTCCTGCTCCTGCAGAAGTTGATAGGGTGCCTCTTAGTGTAGTGCACAACCTCAGGCTGTCACATTGACACTTTTCCCCAGCCTTTTTCAGGAGATGGTATCCGAAATGGAGGCACAGGAGAGAATTTGCCATCTCCTCATTTTGCAAAGAATGGCTCTGCCTTTGCATGGAGAGATTAGGTGGAGTATTACCATGCCGTGGTTTTGCTTTTGTCCTCTTCTGAACTCATTTACCTGTTGTTAGTGGAAATATCTTCTCTTAATTCTGGAGAGTGTAACTACTCTGATTATATTTTCAACTGCTTTGTGGATCACACAGCCAAACTACAATGTGTGTTCTCAAAAAGACAACTAATTTTCATTTTCAATCAGCTTCTCCACAAGATTTTTCACATAGCCTCCCTTCACACCACTAATTTCATTTTAGACCTGCCATCATATCACACATCCCTTTTGCCTGCTGTGCTAACATGTTTTCACATGCTTATCTTTTATTACCACAAGAGAGGCAAGACATAATGATGCTCACCCCTACACTTTGCAGAAGTTCTGGGGTGGGACCCTGGTTTCGCCGGAACAAAAAAGGCAGAGAAAGGATTCAAGGATAAATGAGGAGAACAGGAGAAAACAACTCAGTTAAGAATAAATAGAAGTTCCAGCCTAAGTGTACTTGAGGTGACTTCAGCAGCACTTACCTATGGTGGAAAGGAGCCTGGCATTGCATTTCTTCAAAACACCCAGTGTAAAGCTATAAGCTTTGAGACAGGGAATTTTTTTATTTCATAATTAAGCAATTTCAGTTCAGTGCAGGCAAGATTTCTTTGTTACAGTCCGGAAAAGTTTCCATTTGAACTGCTCTACATGAACATATGGAGGTAGATTTCCACATTCCAGTGGATGACGCTTGCTCTAGCTCAGTGGACACCTCACCTGTGCAGTGAAAATGGCTGGTGGCCAGAGGGACCAGGACAGTGACCATCCCCCTGTCCTGGGCGCTGGGGAGGCCAAATCTCAAATCCTGGGGTCAGTTTTGTGCCCTTCATGTCAAGAAAGCCCTTGAGGTGCTGGAGCAAGTTCAGAGAAGGGAACGGAGCTGGTGAGGGGCTGGAGCACAAGTGTGATGGGAGCGGCTGAGGGACCTGGGGGGTTCAGCCTGGAGAACAGGAGCTGAGGGGAGACCTTCTGATCTCTGAACTGCCTGAAAGGAGCTTGGAGCCAGGGGGTCGGGCTCTGCTCCCAAGGAACAAGCGCCAGGACCAGAGGAAACGGCCTCAAGTTGTGCCAGGGGAGGTTGAGGCTGGATATAAGGAAAAATTTATTCCTGGAAAGGGTTTTTGGGCCTTGGAACAGGCTGCCCAGGGAAGTGATGGAGTCACCAACCTGGAGGGGCTGAACAGACATAAAATATGTGGTGCTTAGGGACATGGTTTAGAGGTCAGCTTGACAGTGCTAGCTAACCGTTGGACTTGATGAACTGAAAGGTCTATTCCAGCCAAAACAATTCTATGTTTCTATAGCAGTTTTGCAGTCAAGCAGCTTCTACCCACAGATATATGCTGCAATGATCACCAGTGATAAAGAGACTTGGTCCTCCCATCTTTCTAAAACAGCGAAGTCAAGGCTTTAATGTTTTATGGGAATGAGGTGTGCTGTGGTGATTTCCTAAGGCATCTGCTTTCTCCTAGCAGGGACACCAGCGTCAGCTTTTAAACATGCCCCTTGGCTTTCGGCTTGTGAGGGTGGAAGCAGCAAAGGGAGCACTTGCAGACCAAAGGTCCACCATGCAGAGAAAGTGGTTTGCGCACCAGCGTGGTGTGTCCCCAATCCCGGTGCTCCTGCTTCCACTGTTGGTCACTCTAACAGGCTGTTATTTTGCAGAGGCCTATATATCTAAATATCCCTGTTCCAGGACCAGTGACATCTCTGCTGATGGCCAGCATGCCTGTTACATGTCTTATTGAAGTGCCCAGCTCATTCCTTCGCGTGCAAGCGGCTCAGAGTAATTGAAAACAGAGCATAATATCGGGTTGCTGGGATAAGATAAGGATACAAAACATATTAGTGTTTCACTTAACGGGGACAGAAAGGTGAAAAGAACTGATTGACTGTTTTTGCAGGTTCACTGAGGTTAGCTCAAGTGACGATCCTCTTCTGCTCTTCACCTTGAATGTGAATCGGAAAAATCTCTTGTGCGCCAACACTTTTCTAAGCTGAAATAAAATTAATCCAGAAGAGAGGTGGGAATGAGCAGAGTTTTTTTTTTCCAAGTTTTGTTGTTAATTAAAAAAACAATTACCAAGGACTTCTAATTACTTTACAAGTACACTATAGCCTGTACTTGCTCCTCAGCAAATTAGAGGCATAACACTTGAAACATCTTATTAAACAGAATTACTCTTCCTCCACATCCATTTACTCTTCTGCTTAATAGTCTTTTTGAGCAACACCTCTGTGAAACATTTATGTCCATTAAGGTATCTTACAGCTATTAATACCATTCAATATTTTTTCAGTTGAAAATGCACTAAAGTGACAAGATTTGGCGAAGGGGTAGTGTTGGAAAGACCTTCAAATATGTCTGTTGTAACAGATGGCCCAAGAAAAGTGGCTGCAAAACATGTTGAACACTATAGTAAGAAGACGATAGTCACTTCAGAAATTCTACAGATGGCCTTGAGAGGCAAACACCAAAGGCCATGGATATGGAGAGGGAACGGTGGGCAATAACGTGACACAACCTTTGGCAGTTAATAAAGTTAGGCTAAGTCTGTGATCTGTGTTACAGAGAACAGAAAACCACCCAGGCATTGCAAAGTGTAAAAAGTAGCAAAGGACTGGTGATTTGGGGCAGCACATACGTATTTTGCCACCCAGTTGTGCTGTATTTTCTGCAGAAATACTGCATTTAATTCCAAGCAATCAGTAACAGAAAAGCAGTGACCTTCTTAGAGGAATTCAGCAACAAAATACCAAAACAATAGAGAGATTAATGGTGATGACAGCGACTAGCATGTACTACAGCAACAAAAAATAATTATTTGATAACCGAGCTGAAATATTTAAAAGACATGAACAGGGAATATTTGCTACAAAGCGAACTGTAACATGACCTTATGAAACCACATAGCTATTTAGACACAGCTAAAAAAAAGAAAAATAAAGAAAAAAAGAAAAAAAAAGAAGAAAGCTTCCTGATAAAGATGTTTTAGGGTTTGGAGTGATTTCAAAGAGAAGCAGTAGAGTCCCATTGATTTAGGTACTGGACTTTAGCTAAAGGGCAAAGCAATAGCTAGTAAGGCATATAGGCCACCCTCCTCAGGACTTCTAATGATCTTATGTTCTTTCCCAAATGTCAGTGGTGTAATTCTTTGTTTCATAGCCTGAACTCCTTGGACTTCTCTCAATTATAATGAAAGCAACTGCAGTGAAATAGAAAATATGTAAGAAAATTTCACAAAGGTATTTTGGAGGAAGGGTTTACCATTTTCAACTGAGTGCAACATGGATTGCAAGGCCCACTTCCTTTTTTCAGTAAAATTAATTGATGACTTCCTGAAATTTATGGATACTGACGAACAATAATTGGTTGAGGTAATATTTAACTTCTTTCCACCTCCCCAGGTGCAAGCATGGAACCAAGAATTTTCTTGCATTTTGAACCTATAGATCAGGGGTTTTGGATTTTAAGACAACTTTCACATTTGAAATTCAACTTTTTTTTTTTTAGTTTTATTTTTTAGCAATGGATCAGTTACTGTTTGATGTCAAAACCCTGACTGTTACTTTGAATATTCAAATATTATTTGGGTTGTTATTTACTGTCAGCATTTACATTTTATATTGCAGACAAAGCATGACCAGACCAAAATGTAACATCTGATTTACAGTTTATTAGCGAATACTGTTTAAAAATCAAAACGCAGAAATAAAATACTCACTCACTCTGGAATACCCTAGAATTAAATTTTTTCTTACCTTCATTCTTAGCTACCATATCATTGAAGACTGTAAAATATGTGTTATGAATGCTACTTCCTGACTTTTGAAAACCACTCTTTTAAAATTTATTTTTTAAATTTCTGCCCACTTCCCATAGATTTTCATATACTTTGGAAAGACAAAGGGTCTTTGAAAACTGAAAGGTCATCTTGGGCTTGTGAAATACAGCATATAGTTTGGTTACTGCAATTTGCTGTTTGCTTATACATCTCATTTAACCATTTATGTTATACATCACTTCGTATTTACATTCAGCACATGGTAACAATAATGCTACTTATGCAAAATACAATAGATGGAACTTTTCCTGAAATAACCGGTTAGTCTTAGAGTTTCTATACAATCTCCCTCTTGAGTAAGTAATAAGAACAAAATCACATATTGAATGATATTCTTAGGAACATATGTTTTAATTGGTTCCTGTGCACCATCATATTTTCCAAGATGGCAGTGCCACGAAGCAGCATTAATATCTATTCAAAGCAAAGTAGATCACAGCTGGCAGGTAGATTTTATTAGAGACTTACAAGGAAGAAATAAATTAAGCCACAAGGGATAAAACTGAATAGGTTGAGGGCTGACTGAACCCAGAATGTTATCCACCCTCCTATGTCAAATTTGTCTGGCTTGCAACCTTAACTAGGTTGTCCTTGAAAACAATAAAATGAGGTGCTCTGTTTGTTGTGGAGAACCTCTTTTCCAGAAGGCATAAATGGCACTGTGTTTCAAAGAAAGAGATGAGTTTTCATCCTAGTAACATTGCCATAAATATAAATTAACTCCATAAAATCGACAGGTCTAACCTAGCTATATGTGCCTCAAAGCTTTTCTGTTTTTCCGTTCTATCATCTGGCTTAATAAAAACACGGCTTTTCCGTAAAACCGTTTCTCCAGTTTGCAGCATACATACATCGTCTGATAGTCAGAAGTCAAGACAAAGGAGCTGGGTCAGAAGAAAGCTTCGTCCCCTGCAGATTCTGACTAACTTGCTCACATTAGACTTCTGCACATACCTCTTTCGGAGGCTGCAGGCCCCAGCAGGTCTGGGTAGAAACCACTGAAAATTTGGTGACGCAAATGCTTCTGATTTGATGAAAATTTATATATTTTATGAAAGTGCATGGATTTGATTGAAATTTTTCAAGGGAAAATATTTTCTTCCAATAAGACTGAGTATTTTGTTTAGTCTTGAATATGTCAGAATTTAAAAAAAGAAAGAAAAAGTTGATATAATGCATGTTCAGCTAACAAATACGAAACACTATGACCACTGCAATTGTTACTGCAATTATTCTTTTTGCTAGACAGTCCTGAGTATGTGTTCCCAAGAGTAGTCTGAGATTTGAAGAGTTAAAAGCTTGATTTTATTTCAGTTCCTATAGGTGAGCAATAAAAGATACCACTGGTGAAAAAAAAGCACAGTGCTGTAGAAATAAACATTTTTTGGACACTCTGTTCTTTTTCACAAGTTCTTGCAAATCTAACTTGAATGCATATAGAATTATGGGATGCAAATCTTCTTGTTTGTTTTAATTTTGTTGTGGCATATTATCAGTCAATTTTAAAACTTAGAGAGAGGCATTGGGATACTTGCATCCAAAAAATGTATATTAAAATATTTAATACTTTATTTTTGAAGGAAATTCTTGAGATTATTAGAATGGAAAGGCTTATTAAATTACCTCTATTTACATTTTAATTTTCTTAAACCTGAAAACACTTAGTGTGCACTTCATCGCTTCCCTGCAAATAGGAAGCTCATTTGTCAGATTCACCTTCTAGTTGTGCAGGTCTTCCACAATGCAGAATTGGAGAAGGGAACATTTATCAAAAAAAGTAATGTCTATAAAACCGTGGAAATTACTGGGCAGCTTAAGGGACAGATCTTATTTCTTTTACAACATTTAAATTATTCTTTGCCATTGACTATATTTCAAGTTGCCAGTGTCCCCTTAACTTTCAGGTCTTTGTGAGGACAGAAGTGCTTTATGCAGAAGCTGACCTATTTTTATTTCCCTTTTCATGTATATTTCAGCACAGGAAAGTTAGCAGCATCCTAATGTATTACATACTGTAATTATGACATGGTTGTATTTGTGTAGTTTTAATGCAGATGCACTTTTTTCATGTTCGTCATGAACCAGCTGCCTTCAATAAGAACTGAAGTGACCTCTTTCTTTCAAAAACTATTTATTACAGTTGCAAGACCTACATATTCTATTTCCATATGCACTGCTACTGGTTCCTGGAATATGCCAGCAGCAGGCTGTTTTCCTTCAGCTGTGATGATAGCCAATAGAGAAACAAGCATACTATAAATTAATTAAACAGTCAAATAAGCATTAATAAAACTGGACAATAAAGGATTACAAAGATTCTTAAAATTATAAGAGAAGCCTTTGAAGTTTTAATAGTGTTCTAGATATAGTGGTATAAGGATACAAAGAAAACAAGAGAGAAGCATAAGGAGAAGTGGTATTTTTATTATCCATCTGATAAAAGTTGGAACAAACATTTCTGAAGGGCTTGTGAGTTAGAAAACATGGATTTTTTTTCTAGCTATCTGCCTGACATGGCCAGCTTTGCATGTCTGAAAAGTTCTTTATGTTTTCCAAACGTAGGAGTTGTCCTGAGAAGAATCATTTTGTCTCTTGACAAACCTTTCCTTTCTTGAAACCTCCAGCAAGATAAAAAGAGGAAATGTAAAATTATGTCAATGTAGGTGATGTCCTAGGTATAATTTTGCAAAACAGCCTGTGAGTTTATTGCTTTTGTCTCCCACACATCTAATACAGCATTTCTGTCCAAAATGCCTCTTGATTGATGCAGGCATCACTCTGGAGAGGTCAAGCTTTTCCCAGCCTATATATCTCTAAAGAACCGGAACCTGAGAAGTCATTCAACTCCTCTAAATTTGAAATGCTCCCGATTAAGCCAACTCATTTCTTGACCCCCTGGTCTTCCTGCCACACCATTTACATGGGGTAGTAAGCAGATATTGACAGAGGTGTTAGGAAACCAGCCAAGATACAAAACCTGGTCTGATTTGATTAAAGAAAAAAAATCTGTAAGATTTTTACCAATAGCAATTTTCTTTGGTATAGCCTTTCTGCTGCCATCTGATGACGCATTGGCAAAGGGTTTCTGAGGTTTTAAATTGGTTTGGCCAACCTAAGCTTTGTTTCATTGATGTTCAACTCAAAATGAATCATTAGGTTATAAAAGGTGTTTCCTTCAAGAAAGCTGTTTCCTTCTTCCAATTATTAGAGTATTTTGAGGACTGAATAGAATTCAAGGTGTTTTTACTGTATTTTGTCTGCAATGTCTTACTGTAGAAATCACGTCCATGTCATGTCACTTGGAGAAGTGTGTCCATGGTACGGTGCTGGACTTGACAGAAGCTCTTATGTTTCCCACAAGCCTGTGACAGTGTCCCCATGACTCTGGCTGATTAAAACCCTTTCCAAGAGCATTGCAGACACACCTCTTAATTTGATTTTACCAAGGAAACAGACCTCTGAGAACTCAGTGCACACTCATACTTTCTTTATAATAAATGCTCAGACAATGCTCTACAATACCATGTCCAGCTTTGGACACTCTAATATGGAAGAGATATCCATAAGCTGGAGCAAGTCTATCAAAGCTGGTCAGGTGCTGGAGCACTTGTTCCGTGGTGCGAGGCTGAAGGATCTGGGCTTTTTCAGCCAGGATAAATCTAAAAGAACTCCCCCTATTTTTTTTTTTTCTTCCCTTGCAATTTTGTCCCATTACTATTGAAACTTTACTGCTTCAAGGAAAATTTTGGGTTGAGCTCAAAGAAAAGTTTAAGAGGGGCTCTTCGTTAGGTCTCTCTTAGAAATTACTCTTAGAAATTTCAGATTTGGGGAGAGTATAAATGGTAACCTTCACAGTCTTTTCTCAGTGTACCTTATATATGAATAAAGGTGAAAAAAAAGCCATTTAGGTTTGTTCATTTTATATGTGTACAATGTGAAAATAAATCACCTTTTTATTTTAATTGTTTTATATCTAAAAATTTATTTAGCTTCTATTCACTGAGAGTCAGTCTTACTGTGTCCACTCAACATCTTTAATTTTCAAAATGTAAATACCAAGGCTGTTGTTTTACTAAAGACAGGGATCTAAACTGGCTCCTCACAAAGGTGGTAGCTCATTACAAGGGCAGAATTGGGCTGTATATGCTACTTTCACAAGTTGTTTAAGGATTAATGATATTGAGGCACTGCAAATAATGGCCTCATGTTCTTTCTTCTCAATTTCTACCCCACTTTATCTAGTGGTTCTTCCTACTTCCTTGGGCTGATCTTGGAGATTACTTAAAGCTGAGGAAAAGAAGTTACATGTTGGATTGATATTGGCCAGGGAAACTGTGAAGGACATACAATTCTTTGTAAGTATCTTGCATTTTCTGAGTTTGCAATTTGCAATGCTCTCCAAATTTGTATTTGGGCAGGGGCCACCCACGGCTAAGCCTGTAACATCTCTTGGTTGTAACCACCTCCTTGCAGTTCCATGAGCTTTGTATCTGTGTCAGCAACGTCCTGGTCTGACTGAGGAAGATGGTTAGATGAAGGAAAATGCCCTATTCCAGGAGCAGAACTGAACCAGGTATAAATGGAAGAGGAACCACTCTTAGAAGTGACCTTCGTCTTGCAAAATGATGAACAAAGAGACTAGGTGGTAGATTTACATAACTACTAAGGATAGCTAGCCAGACGTTGTAAATTATTTTCCATGAAGTTAAAACTATAAGTACTTTTCCTTCAGTTAGAAGAATAGGAAAATAATGTCCTTACTCTCTAGTTATGAAAACTTGAGGGATTCTGTGGTCACGACCTATCACAGGTAACACAGCTATCAACACAGTTTTTGAACAATTTGCAAACATCCTGCTCTTCTAGTCTTTGCAAATGCTTCTACCATACATTGACTGGCTAATCATTTATTGCCTGTACAAATAACATTTATGCAGTAAAATTATTTAATATGTTCTCATAAACTCAATAAAATGGCAAGAAAAAATATTTCTATAACATCACTCAATAAAACACTGAATTCACCACCCTTACAAAAATTCCTACTGCTTAAAATTTTTTACAATGGAAATTTTGTTCCAAGTATAGAAGTGAGAAACAGGAAAATTATACAAGACTCCTAATACTTGGTACCAGCTTAGTTAGCATTTTTTTTCCTCCGAAACCAAGGTTTATAGGAAAACCAACTATTCCAAGATATGGATTTTGTAGCTGGTTATATCCTTTTATTATCTGGAAGTTGGAGCCCAATAATTCTGTTCCCAGTGGGACATTCTCCTCAAAATATGGCATCTTGCAGCCTTCAGAATAAAGTACCTTTTAAAGTAGTTTTTGACATAAAATATGATACCTGTATACAATGATCTGTACTATTTGACTTTTTACAAAAAAAAGGTGTGCTTTTGTTCATATATGTGAACTTTGAAATTATACGGGTGTTGTCTATTTCAGTTCTTGCTCTGATAGTTGTAGTCCTTTGGTAGAAGGGAAAGCTGCCTTAAAAACCTCTCTTTTCCCATTTTAGTTTGTTCAAACAGGAGATTCAGCAAGGCAGAAACAACTGTGAAAGATGAAGAATATTGGAAAGCTGGCACTTATTTCATGTGCATGTAATACAGTTTGCTGCCATTTGTGAGGATTTTTACTACTCCTAATTAAATTAAATGCTATTAAAGCAGAAAACAAATCAATTATATAAACTGAGAGACTGAAAAATGTTACTATCTCCAAACCTGTGAAACCGATGCACAAAATATAAGAGAGTCAGCTGAAGTAAAAACATTTAATCTCTATACTGCATTATTACTTTTTTCCTAGCCCTTCTGGAGTGTGTGTACATATAAGAAAAGCAATAGCCACAGATAATAATCGTGCTGCCAGTTGTGGTACCGTATCTAGGATTAGCCGGGGTTTAAGAGGAGGACAAGGTCATTGCCAGGGCTCTCCAATTACTACCAGTATTACTACCTTTTCTAAAGTGTCAGGCAACGACAAGCTTTTGAAGGCTAAATCCAGCAGCAGCAGCTTGTGGATGGGTTAGTGGTAAATGAGTGACACTGAGTCTGAGAGTTTGACATTGTTTGTCAAGATAAGTTCACAATGAAGATGACTTTCATTTCCAATATGAGCTACCATAAAAAGGGTTGCACCTATAAAGTGTGCTGCTAAATGGCTGACCCTGAGAAGAGAGGGAGTTGTTAAACAAAGTTAATGACTAATTCCCCAGGCTATTTGGGATAATTATTAATTGTTATGAAATTATATTTTTAGTAGCTTTTGTTTCAATTTTCAGAATCTTAGCTAAATTTACAGTGTTCTGTTAATTAACAGGGTTTTGGGGATGCTAACCTGTCAAAAGGCTGCACTGTTTGTTTCCTAGCAATGTTTTTCAACGTTTATGCAATGAGATTCAGTGGGTGGAGAGAAACCCTGTAACCAGAGGGCTCAGAAGCTGAAAGTTATTTGTTTACTCTTTAGCATAATTTGATTCCTGCTTCCCTGATTAAAAAAAAAAAAAAAAAAAAGAAGACTTGATAATTCTCTCCCTCTTGGGCACAGGGAGGCTGGGATGGGAAGAGAAGGAGAGTTTGCGTGCAATATGGCAGTTTCATGAGTGAAATTCACAAGATCTCCTAGAATTTGCCTTAAAATGCTTAAGGAAACCCTAGAGTATTCTACCAGGAAGTCACAGAGCAATTACTTGTTTCTGGAAATTGTATTTATTCCCCATTGTTCGTTAAGCAGATGGGCTACTTGTTCTTACCTACCCTTAATTGTCAGGATCTGGAAGGAAGTTGATGAAATTCAGGCCTTTCCTAGGGTGATTGCTTCAATCTGGGTGAAAATCCTGCAGCAAGGAGTGGACCTGGCTGCAGGGCACAAGCATCTCATGCTCTTGGTGTGCGGTTGGGTACCTGTCCAGGGAGGACACCATTGCATGGGTGGGATGTCCCAGTATGGGATGCTGCCAGGCTCCAGTGATCATTGCTCAAGTGCAGCGTTGGAAACTAAGGTCACATTTTGAAAGGTACAGCCTGAAACTTTTGGGGTTCTCTGAAGGATTCACAATCCTGTGAATTTGGCAGCAGATTGGGCAAACTCTGACTTGCAACATAAAAATGTTTGGAGAAAAATATAAAACAAAAATAGTATTTGCAAGCTGTTTCTTTTTAAAACAAACTGAAGCTTGTAAAACTAGTACAAATAATATATGACTCCCCAAAATTGTAAAGTATGGTCATTTACTCACAGTCTTTCAGAAAAAAAATCTCAGTGCAGACCTCAGTCCTGATTCTCCTCTGCTCAACCTGCTGCTTTTCTGCAGAGAATACAGTGAAGCTTCTTAAAAAGCTGCCATTAAACAAATGCCAGGATGCAGTTCTTCCAAAGACACAGACTGAAGGATAAAACAGTGTTCTGACCCTCTGTCTAGTCCTTTGGTGTAAATAACTCGATAATCTGTACCTTGTTTTTCTTTTTCTCATGCAAATAAGTTTCTTATAAAAAGGCTTTGATATGAATATAACATTGTTGAAGGATACTAAAATCCTTTGAAATAATACTGTCTTCAAATGTGCATCTGACTGAATAGGATTTGTTCGTTGTGATTTAGATTTTTTAAAAATTTACCCACCCAATCAACCAAAAGGCTGATTTGTTTCCATTCTATTTCACAAGCCATGAGGTTGTTTTGTGTGGTGGTTTTGTTTGTTTGTTTGGTTTGTTTTGTTTTTGGTTTTGGTTTTTTTTTTTTGTCCTGCAAGAGGGGCCTTTGAAGCAAAATCTTGATCCTGGAGTTAGTAGGAGTCTTACCTTGGTATTTCTAATGGTGAAAACCAGAATTACCCGATTTCCAGCATGGAAGGATAACACACCAGTTCTGTTAATTATGGATTTTAGCTAGACACAGTGATTCAGAAGAAGCAGCTGACTGTAGTTTTGTCTAGTAGGGCTACATCCTGTCATCAGAAAATTAGTCTCTCAGATAAGGGGGGATTTGCATCCTCTCACTTAATACTCAAATGGTACAACCGTAACTGCATGTTGGAGAAGCCCGATGTGAAAAATTTAAATTGTTTTGTTGTGGTGTCCAATATCCTTCTGTTATCCAAAATCTAACTTAGCCCTTTAAGGTTGGATTTTCACAGAGCTCATCACTCAAATACTTTTGCTGAGTGACTCAGCACTCAAGTCTAGACACACAGAAAAAATCCCAGAAAAAAACCCCTGAAACATACTTTCAGTCTGAGTTTCTGCTCTCTTGACAGTGATCCTGTGTGACTCAGGTTCTTTCTTTTTTTGGGAACTCACAGTTGTTCTCCTTCCTGAGGAATCTGTATACCCATGAAGCTGTGCTGAGATTTGGCTGAGAGCAGCAATATTTTCCAAACACAGGCACAGGGAGAGAGACAGAAAAATGTGGGGTTTTTCCTTGTGTTTTATGCCTCTCTACTTTCAGATAGTTTACTAATTATATGTACTGTGAATTTACTGTGCTGTTAGCAGATTCCTTGTCTGATTGTGTTTTGTTTCTCATCATCTAAGTTATTCTTTCCAACATGAAGTTGAGTCTTTCTTCAAGAGGAGAATGTGCTTTGCATTTATTCTTGTTTGATTGTTTGTTTATTTGTTTGTTTCATGAGGTCTAGCATTAAGCCAGTCCTGACTTAAGCGGTACTAAGACCATTCTGATCTCAAACTGAACGAGAGTGTGTTTGCAGGAGACTGGTGACCCAGAGGCATTCAGCTTGAAGACATCTGCTTTCTGCCTTTCTTGGACATATTCTGACCCCAGGTAACTTCTTTTCCAGGGGGTACAGTATTCTGCCATTACTGATATCATTCCAGCTTGGCATGAAAACAGATGTCTGGTCCAGAAGCTTTTATAAGATGCATCTGGCCTCAGTTCTCCCTAGCTCTTGCATTTTTTATCTCTGTTCTTAGAACACATCCAGATCATTTCATGTGCTTCATTTTAGCATTAAGTTCATTAGATCTGCATGCATCTCCCACTGTCAGTCGCTGCTCTCCCAGGAACTTGCAAGACATTGTATGTTGATGAAGTTTGCATAACAAGCAAGTAATTGCTGAATCAGAAAAGAACATCACAGATCAGAAAGATACCAAGTGTTTCTGAATACTCATCAGCGGCCTTTGCGCTCACCAAACAACATCACTGGTGTTTACTTAATGGTCCTTCAAGAAGCCAAATAATACTGTGATAGGTAAAAGTAGGCATAGGCTGACATCCAATTGAAACTCAGCAATGCACATAAATGATTAAAATATTTATATTAACTCAATTGTGCTTAAGTACCTTTTAAAGTATCTTTGTAGGGTTTATGAGCAGCCGGTCTGTTAGGTAGATTGAAAAAAGTGTCCACTTCCTATTACAGTGTGTTCGTTAGTCTAACAGCTCGTTCACCCCACTGTGTCCATAAAACCTGAACTGCTGCCTTCTGTCTTACATTAAACACATTTCTTTGCTTGGTCTTCTTCATGATGACAACGAACCACAATAACTACCTCCCATTTCTTAACAGTGTTGCAAGAGTTCTGACCAGCAATGAGCAACTTCTTGATTGTTTGACTTTGTATCCAAGTTTAGACTCTAAAGCTCAGGTTTAATCCAAAGCCACCTTAAATGAGTTTCTCATAAGTTTCTGAATTTTATTTTTTTTAAATGATTTGGACATTTCACTAGTACAATTATTGAATGATGGAAAAGAATCGAATAGCACCAGAGACTGAGAAATTAGAATCCCCTAATTGAAAACTGGCAGTTAAAGCAAAATAGAAAAATGTTTGAATTAGTGACCTAGAACCTAAAATATGTACAAGATGTACTTCTCTTTCCAAAGTGTGTAACTACCACAGTATAAAGAGGGAATTTCAGATGTATACTGGCGCACAGCAATACCAGTGTAGTAAATAACTTTTTTTTTTAATCCATTTTTGTTTTGTTATATTTTTATTTTTAATGATTTTAGAGCAGTTAGGTTCTGTCCTTGTGGAAAGGGCACAATTTTCTCATCTTTTCTTATTTGGGTTTATGTAAGTTGACATTTGCCGTGCCATTTCTCTCACTCTTAGCTGTTTAAAGGCTCTTGCCCAAAGAATCCTTCTGGGAGCTGGCTTTCTAGACTCAGGGCTGATGTTGCTTTCTGGGTGAAACCTTCTAACCTCTTCAAAGAAAAGACAGGTTTGACCCCAAAGCCCTTATTTATAACAACCAGTCACAAGGTGACCATTCTGCATGACCTGTGGAATATGCTACACGCTATTTTTAGACACCACAGAATGCACTCAAGGGCAAATGACACAGTCGATGATTAACAAAGAATTCCCGCAGAACTATTATTCAATATTAAGCCACATAAATGGACCCAAAGAAAAGAAAGTCAAGAAAAGGTAAATAGAGGTTCACATAGTATCTGAGCTCTTGGACATCTTGAAGTAGTGACTTTTTCACTCTAAATAAAACAAGCTAATTCTAATTTAAAGGTTAAATTAAATGCCTTAGTTTTATGCTTATACAAGTGTGTGTATGTGTGCACATACACATAAATGTGCTATCTTGTACATACTGTCATTTAAAAAAATCTAAATATGTTCTTTTTCAATGCTTATTTTTCCACAGAAAATGGTAATTCATATCCATCAACTGGCTGTTAATATAATTTAAATAAACAAATACAGACCACGAATCAGAGATCTAAATGTAAGTTGAACACAAATGTATAAATAAATGCAAATTGAAGGTAAATAATGTTAAAAAAATCTTTTTTCTTTGCGGCACATGACTTGAAAAGTTTCTCTGTAAATAGCTCATAAGAACACGTTTGACAGAAGACAAGACTTAGAGGTCTGTGAACAGAACAAGGAAGCAAAACCAATCTCAATATTTAAACACAACCTTCTCCTGAGTTCAGCAAATCACTTAATCAGTCAAATTCCAATACTTTGATAATTGGATAACAGTTACACAAAAGAACTAGAATAATTTCAATATTTAAAGTTATTTAGTAAACTTTTTTCCCCCTGAGTTTGTTTAAATTCCAGGTGATATATTACGTATTTAGTTATTAGAAATACCATTAAATACTTTGATAATCAAATACAATGCTGCATGGCTATTTCATTCAACAAAGAGAAACTCAGCACTACTTTAACTTTTTTGATAGTGAATTATTAGAGTAGGACTTGAAAAATACACTGTGCTTTGCTAACAGTGGTTAGTATGTTATTATACAGCTCTCCAGCGGGATATTGCTACAGCTACTGAACTTGTAATATCTTTTTATAGTCTCATGACATTGGACAATTTGGGTTTTTTTACCTGACTTTTTAACTTTTGTTTAGAGCTGGAGAAAATATGAGGTACTGGGCAGACAGGTAAAAACTTTTGTGATGAAGAATAATTACACTTTGTGTTTCTTTGCAAGTTTTAATAGTTCCATTTGAAACATCAACTTTCAAGAATTTAAGCTCTGTCATAGAATGTATTTCTTTTGCTGAAATTTGGCATCAGAATCCTAAACCAAGAAACTTAATAAGTTTTATTTTTATATATGGATATATATACACCATGTACAAATTCTATGTAATATAGACATAGTTTCACAGGTAAAAAGTTATTTTAAGTAGAAGAAATGCCCCCCAACACCTTAAGTTAAAAGCACACTTCAGAGATCTACCCAAAAGGTTTAAAAGTCGTTATTTCCAGATACATTCCTCTTCACACATCCAGTTTTGTGACTATTATCGGTTACTCTTGCCTCAGCTGTAAAAGTTTTTTCTGGAAAATTTCAGTCGTGCTGGCCTGTGCTTTCAGCAGATCTCACCAGCTAAATAGGGTCAGCTCTGTTCTTTCTATGGCCAAGGGAAAAATAATGGTGCTGATTCACCCTTTCCTCTGAATCAATATTAAGCTCAGTGGTGCGCTAGAAGTGAAGCTATTCTTTTTAAGGAGGCCAAAACAAGATCCTGATTGCTTCTGACTTAAGGAATCCTTGATATATTTTGGATGTGGAAGGCTATGTCTCAAAGACAGATTGAAATTTGGAGATAGCTCTCTGTTGCTTTAAATTATCCTTACGGTATCAATTAGCCCTGATACTTTGTCCTAAAGCTTTGATAATACAACCATGTGTTCATATGTATGTTGTTTCACCCTTAGGAAAGCCTCAAAAGCTGTTTTTTGCTGTCTGTAACATTAGTGGCTTGTGATTTTTTTTTTTAGTTGTGATACACTGAAAGAAAGCAAAGCACCATCTTGAAAATGTAAAGGAAGGGGTGAAATAGTCATGTTTTTAGAAGGTATTTTTTTTCAGCAGTTTTCACTCTTCCAAATTTAATCACTTTATACAGACAACCCTCTGGATAACAGGTATCTCTGAAAAGCTGGCAACATGTAGAGATCCTGAAATACAAAAAATAGTGTTGGTCTGAATTCCATATATTTTTTATAGTTTCCAAACAATTAATTAATTCTTGCTACTGAAAACCACTGCATACATCAGTGATGCGGTATGAATATGTGTGTCATATTTAGCATAAAACCAAGATAACAATGAGAAAGGGTTCACAGAGGAGATGAGAATACATACAAATGTTCAGAAAACCTTAGTGAGCATAACACAAATAGATTTAAATTCTTTGATTAGAGGGAAAGTAACTTGGAAATTTTTGTTTCTCCCTGTCTGCAAGACAGCGCAACAGTATTCATTGAGGTCAGCAAGATTTGAAGAAAACCGCTTAATGGAGTAAGTATCTAGGTGAACATCAAAATTATCTGAAGCAATGATTAAAAAAATGAAGCTATTTTTGAAAATCTGGCGTTTTTCATGCTTAAGCCAGGTACCAGCATGAAAGGTGAGCGTTTCTTTGTGGCTGAGTTCTCACACCTTCTTCACTTAAACCAATGATTGTTCAATGATTGATGTCACTTCAAGGGACAGAAAACAGGGCTAAACAAGCCTCTTGTGTAATCTGGTATGACAACATCTACATTCTCTTATTGGAAACTCTCTGTCATGGTAAACAAAGTTTTCCAGCATTGTGTTTTACTCTAATGGCTTCCCTGAGGCTGTAAGAGTAGGGTAAACACCCTGTTTGAAGGCAGAAATTTACATGAATGATGAATGCATATAAGCTGAATAAAAGTCAGTTCTCATTATTATTTCAGTTACCATTACATATTAGCATTTTTCTCCCAAATAAAGCTGAAATAAACCACATCACTACATAAAAAGTACTAGTGAGCCAGAAAATTCCCTTCCAGAGTTATTTGAAATATACCCCAGAAGTAGCTCAAGAATTCCGTTTACATTCAGGAGCATCAGTAGCAGATATTTCATAGAAGAGATGAATTTCTGCAGGGTGTTTAGTTAATTCTTGTCAGCAGAAGTGAGGGGTAAGCAACGAGAATTTCTAGACAGATCACTCATTCTAAATGCACAAAGTTAAAAGAAAAATACCCCAATTTTACGTGAAAGATGCTCTGAATTTCTCAGAAAATTGTTGATCTCTACAAAAATATGTGCCCCTGGAAGACAGCCAAGGTTTTGGTGCAATGTGCTGTTCAGTAGCGGGTAGTACAAGTCTAAGCTGCAAAAACGGAAAGATTCAACATCTCCTTCCCCTTCTCCAATTAAGGGCTGCTAAAGGGTGAAGAAATATCTGTTTTGTGTAGGGGAATGGCTGCTGCAATGAAATGTCTCTCTTGTCATAAGCAGTCCTAGATGAATTCAAAGAAACACTAGTCCTACTGTACAAAACCTGAGAGTCTACTTGTGCACAGTGCTGGGCTGCTCACTTTGCAACAATTTCATTGAGTTAACTCTACTCAACACCTTGCAAGACTCAACTTCTTGCAGGATCAGGCTCCAAGTGCTGAAAACTAATCTTTGCAAGCACTTCTTACAACACATCCGTGGGTGACAATGAAGCTAAAAAAAAAAAAAAAAAAATTACAGCCAGCAGTTATATTTTGCATATGATTCCAAAGAACTGCTAATGAGCTACACAATTTATCTTCAGAAGAAAAAAAAAAAGATGAAAAAGGGCTTATGAAACATTTTTGGCAGCTTCTTCAAACTATTTTAGAAAAAACTCAGGGAAAGGTTAAATGCCTTAAAATGGTTATTTTTGACATTTGCCCTTTTATCTCACTGAAATTCTACCAACAGCTTTTTCGTGTTTTTAACTTTGTGTGTCAAACGTGCGATGGAAGAAAAGCCCTGCGACGAACTGGAGGTATGGCAAAGTCTTAGCGTCTGGAGTTCTCGCCATTTTTGAAAAGGTATGTAGGCTTGGAGCCCTTTGGAGAGGAGGAAAAAGGGGAAAAAAAGGTATTTCTCACATTGTTTTCAGCTACAGGCTGGCCGTCGTACTCTGTGTTTTCTTGAAGTGCGGTTTCAGCGAGGTCTGTGTTCTGTCTGCTGTGATGTATCTCAGTGCAAACAGCTCGCTGTTAGCCATTATGTACCTATTAGCACTGATTACTTTCTGATAGCTCTTCACCAGTTGGTTTCACTCACTTTGACAGATTTGGTGCTTTGTTTAACCTTTAAACTAGTGGAGAGAATAAAGTGGCTGACAAAATTGGAGAAATAATTAAGGAAAACTTAGCCAAGGCATAAGAAAACAACTGTAACAAGGTAGGGCTTTCTGGTGGGTGAGAGAAGTTGTCAGATGCAGGAAAAGGATGGAGCATCCACTACAATGGCAATAGTGCCGGACAGCATAATTATGGCTGTTTCCAGTTTAATCTACAGGAATCCAGTTTAAAGAGATTATTACTGCTTTACTAATCTTATTTTTTCTCTCTGGAGATGTGTACTGTCTAGGCAAGGAAACAACTTATTTCTGCATTTGTTGCAGTATATGTATCAACAGTGATAATACTGGTAGTTTAGAGAGAGTTTCTGTTTTGATTTATAAGGGAAAAGGAAAACCCCAGTATTTAAAATATGGTCTGTAAAGGTATTACAAGAAATGACAACTTAAAATCAAACATTTTACCTGCTAATGTGACCAAACAAGTTGATGATTACCTTATAAGAAAGAGATCAGATAATAATAATAAAAAAAAGGTCCTTTTCCACAAAAATCTTCACCCACCTAATTGATGTTTGACAGTGTTTTGCAGGAAATGCCTTTGGGTGAAATTCACTTCACTCCCACTGAGGATTTAGACAGAACTAAGGTATGAAATCCTAAGCAGGAATAAGTTAAAGTTAGATCTATTTGTTTTTTAATACATGTGTAACACATAAGAAGCATCTTCTGAACTGCTGCATTTAGTAGGTTGCTGTGTTATCATAAACAGGCTCCCACCTCACTTTGCATCATTGCACCAAGCTGCAAATGGCATCAGCTGCAAAGCTGCATCCTGAAGAGCTGCAAGAGCAGGAGCTCTTGAGAGGAAAATGATCTGGAGGTAAGCTGATATGCCAGCTTGCTAGTAACTGCCTAGACACCAAGCTTCGATTTATTGCTGCTTGGAGGAACCACACTCTACCAGTATTGGGAGATGTTGTCTTCCCATGAGAGAACAGTGTTGCTGGGGCGGAATAACCCTCGTGGTCCTATGGCTCTTTAGATATGGTACGCCAAACCCTCAAAAGGGCTTCTGGCCTTGGCTGGTCCTTGCCTGTCTCTAAGCCTGACTCCCTCTGCAGCCCTGCATGGACTAGAAGGACTCCTGACATGACTTAGAGCTTGGGTGGCTTGGACATTAATCACATTGACCATCTCAGACTTCATAGGATCACAGAGTGTCCCGAGCTGGAAGGACCCACAGGATCATGGAGTCCAACTCCTGTCCCTGCACAGGACAACCCCACAGGTCACACCGTGTGTCTGAGGACGTTGTCCAGTCTCTGCTTGAACACTGTCAGGTTGGGGCCGGGACACCTCCCTGGGGAGCCTGTTCCAGTGTCCAGCACCTCTGGGTGAAGAACCTTTTCCTCATGTCCAGCTGACCCTCCCCTGGCACATCTTCCTGCCATTCCCTGGGTTCTGTCACTGTCACCAGAGAGAAGAGCCCAGCCCTGCCCCTCCTGCTCCCCTGCTGAGGAAGATATAGACTTCTTTTACTCTTCATGAATTTGGTGTTTTCCTCTCTTTATTAAAGTCAGGAGATTTCTTTTTTTTTTTTGAAGAAGTGTTCAGCACTGCCACAGGAGGGAAAAAAAAATGAAGAGGAAAATGTGTCTGTTGACCCTCAGAAACAAACAGGGCATTCACAGCAACTGCTTTACACCTTCAAAGGCAACCATCTACTTTAAATCCAGTCAATTTTCACAAATGAGTTTTCACGTTGCCACTCTTCTCTTTTACTGAGAGTGATTCAACCTGTTTTGGAAGAAATATAGTGCTCCCTTTTATGATCAGCATATGTTCAGGTTTATGATCAACATAATTTTCACAAAAGTGAAGAGGCAGACTTCTGAAAGGCAGCCCGGTACTCTGCAACTATTACAGCTCATGAAATCCAGGTCTTTGTAGCTGGCACAAGACAGACAATCTCCAACAGAAGGCTTTCTGGAATTTTTCTTGTGATTTTTTTCTTGTTTTGTTTTCTTTCTTGTATTTAAGTAATTCAGTTAGAATGGAATTCGTCATAAACTTTTTGTTTTTCTATCAGCCAAAACCGGCATGGAAATCACAGACCTTGGAAAACATGCTTCATTGCTGCATGCAGATAATTAAAATCTAAATAACATTCCAATACAGTAGCCAAAATAGTCTGCATGATCATTAATAATTGAAGAGTTTGTAACTCATTAAAATATAATGCATTCATTATTTTCCTCAGGTTGACTAGTGCATTACATGATGTGATGTATTTATGATTTGTATCCCTCCTTGCTTTAGTTGTACTTTCTTGGGCCACGATAATAACTAAAATAGGCCACTTACCCTTTTCGAGATGTAAGATACTAATATCAAGAAAGCAGCACAGTTGTCTCCTAATTAAGTGTGGCAACCAGTTTAATTTAGTGTCCTTTCATCAGTCATTTATCATCACTTTTACTGCTCACAGTATTATTTCTCATGCTAATTGCCAACTGTAATGCTGCTAAACTACATAACTGCATAAATATTTCCTAGCAAAAGAGTTCGGCATTTCTCACAGCTTATTTTAAAAATACTTCATTGAGTGCATGGGTAGCAAAAATCTAAAGTAATGTGAATTTGTGTCTGGCCAGACGAATACAGTGCATGTTGTGGGTTCTGCACTTTAATAGCTCCAGCAATTGGAAAAGTCAAGAGAGGGCAGATATTGAAGATAAGATACCCCTCGGCCCCAATAAAGAGAGAAATCCTGAGCTCTCCCCTCGTTCTTTTAAAGAGTATCTGAAAACTGGAAATGCTTTAGGCATCACATTATTCACCCCTGTGCATTAAGATCTCTTGACAAAGACAACATCATGTAAAGAAAACGAGAATGATGTTTCCCCTACTACAGCATGCGAATTTGAAATCATCTTTATCTCATTGTAAAGTGTACAACATACTTGACACCTCAAGAGGGTGTGCTTATAATGAGGGCAGAGATAAACATATCAAGAATTTTGTTAATTAGGGTATTATACAGCAGTTCATGTAACAAAAAGCAGGAATATGCAGAAATCATGCAAGAGACTGGCTTAAAGAGAGCTTGCTATTACTGATGCAAGTGCCATTGCTTGTGGTGAAAAATAAAAGTATTTATTTTGGCAGAGCCGATCAGCAGTACCGCAGGAATAAATGGAATTGGGTCATTATATGTAAACCGAAATCCCCTTCTCTAACTGCAAGGGTAGGGCAGTTATACATGAATTCATAAACCCCAGACCAAATGGATTGGTTAGAGATCAGCAGCCGCATGAATTTCTCAGTAAATGTCTCTCACCCCATTGCCACTTTTTTCAGTTCTCCATATGCTAAATTGCAAACTACAGATTTAGCCCTTTTGCCCAAAGGCATCTGAACCTGTGAAAAGCCTAGCTGAAGCAGTGTCTATTGTTCATTGACAACTTGTCAATTTACTTCCAGGCAAAATAACTCATAAACATGATAAGTAAGGCAGATAAAACAAGAATTCTTTCACACTTTGCAACTTTACTGCAAAAATGCCTTATTTTTCATAAATGTGTGAAATCTCCCCTCAGAATTGTGACTGTGCATTGAACTTTAAAACTGTGTGGAAACCATGCATGCAGCTGATGATTTCTGTCTATAATAAGATGAATGTTAAATATTAAAGATACATTAAAAGTGATAAAATGAAAGATATTCAAAGGTTCGACAACATTCTCATAACGTTAGCTGTTTTTCCTGAGTTAATAAAAGTTCATTTTAGGGAAAAAAACTCCAAAATACAAATATTTGAATACCAGTCTCTAAACTGACATTTCTATATTCCTTTAATGGTTAATATATAAATCTTTCCACTTCTGGAACCATATAAAATTCCTTTACTTCACAGGCAGTAGCAAAAAGCATTAAATAGAAATCAATGACTTGCCAATTTACATTACGTTCATACAAATAGCTTCCTAGTGTTCAATAATGATGATGATATTTTTCTCAAAAGATGCTTAAATGATTAATTTTTTATGCATTGCCATACAGACAATTTCGCAATCATATACTCAGTGTTTAGCTGACTGCACATTTGTGCGCACAAATTAGTTATTTGCAAGGGAAACTTCAGAACAAGTTGCCAAAAAGCAGCTACAGTAATGATGTTATTGCACATGCCATTAGGCTGAGACCATGTTTATAACGCTAAAAATATTTTTCTTTTTTTTCTGAAGACAACCAGCAGTCTCCTCTTCTCCCTTTGTTCATTTCCTTGCTGTCTCCCAACACATGCTAGGCTTCTAAGCCCTTGGGAGCAGAGATGGTCTTGTGGCATTGACACAACATGTGCAATGAGTGCTGCAAAATATTAAAAATATTAAAAATTGAAAAGTAACATGTTAATTTCATAATACATTGCTGTTGGGCCATCGGTTCATCCAGCCAGGCACAATGGGGCATGTCACCTTGCTGGGGTAGCCCAGCACTCCCAAAACCTTCTATTTTTTGCTTTTATTTAAGTGCAACAGACTTTGGATGAGAGGAAGAATGTGAGAAACAGTTTTCTGCTGAATTACTATTTTCTGAGTAGCTGGAACCCGTAAATGAAAATGTGTTGGTTTTTTTTTCTTGTCTTCCTGTTATACTTTTTCACCTGTGACCATGAAGTATCTCAAACATTAAACTTTTATTTCGAGTAAGGAATTAGAGTTACCAAACATTAAAAATGCAAACAAATATTTGTGAAACATTTTCTCTTAATTCAGTCATAAAAAAGATTCCAACTTTAAAAACAGTATTTGCATTATGCATATCTTATTAATATTAGATGATTCTTTGCCACTTATAATTAGAAGAAAAAAGGAAAACAGAATTATGAATACATCATCATCTATTGATTCATTACTGAAATTCACTTTCTGTTTACACATCCTTTCAGGTTTTTATTACACATTCATTTTAACCAATTACAACTATACTTATAATTTACACAGCATAGTTAATCCTTTGTTTTCAGTTTTATCTTTGGGTAGTATAAATCGTTTGTCATTGTTTTTCAGAGAACTTCATTTCATTGCTGTAGGAATAATGGAAGAGAGATTTTTGGGAGCTTTGCTTCCAATAACTCTGATATATAGTATGTATAAAATCGTGGAGTGATTTAAACTTTAATGCTCTCTAATGTACGAACACCCACACATATTACATTTCTGCATATATGCATTCACAAACACACCTGAATTATATAGTCAAAATACTCATCACTTCCACATTATAATACACAGAAGGTCCTTTTTTTTTTTCTTTTGATGTGTATTAAGAAGTTGTTATTACTGCACATCATGTGCCAGACACAGATACAGAGCACTATGAGAAATTAAAAGCCCTCTAAGGATACACATCCCCGTTTGTCTGCTGCAGACACAGATTTTATCACCAATGAAAGCACCAAACTCCTCAGAGTATGCCGGGCCACCTTGCTTAACATCATCTTCTTCCCACATGATTTATCAGACTATTTCTCCCTATTTCTGGTAATAATTACTTAAAGGATGTGAACAGGATGATTTGGGTCAGAGGATACTTTAGCAAAATGTTGTGTGTGCAAAGAAGGTAGAAAAATGTGAAAGCAAGTCAGTTTTAATTAGTTTTTGACAGAATTAAGGAAACATTGGACTTTATACTGGTGAAACTGATCACCAGTCATAACCCTCAATGCTGATTTAAATACAGTAAGTAAAATGTTGTTATTTCATAGATTTCACCAGCAGCCCTTGAGTTACCATTCTGCAAGGTGCTGAGCATGCTTTCCTCTGAGATTACCATGCCTCTCTCATTGACAACAGTGTCACCAGCAAAAATACCTCTATTAAATTATCTATTTACTTGTGATCATGAGTGAAGATCCTATTATTAATAAAACTTGTTAGGCAAAACTTTTCTTACCATCTCTCTCTTTTCACCACTGATTACAATTCTGAACATTGCTGTTGGCAAGTTGTGAATGAAAGAGTATAATGTATCTGTGAAAAATGGGAAACAGAGAGATGTATTTTCATTTAACAAGCTGGGAAAAACTCAGTAGCTAACTGAGAAAAGAATGATTGGTTCCCTTAAAAAAAAAAGGCACAAGTGAATTTAAAAAGCATTTGGTCATTTGCAAGCCATTAAAAGAATTTTGATGTTGAGATATTTTTTGAATATTTTAATACAATCCTAAATGACAGCAGGTTCTTTAAATAACTGGAAACTGCAAAATAAATGGGGAAATTAACACTGGTCTTTTGTATAAGATAAAGAGTAATACGACTTTTAATTAAAAGTGGTTGATTTGACATTCATACTCCACCAATTCAGAAAACAAATGCATTAACTGTGAATAAAAAGATGTAATATTGATGTCGTTATTTCTTTTTCCTTTTTAGTTCTGCTTCTCACTGCCATTCCATAATGTTACGCTATTTAAAAACGGTCTCACTTTTGCCTGAAATATACTTCTTAATGTGATAGAACAAACGTTTCATTTCATTTGTAATTTTTGATCAGTTCAGTTATAGGAAATTAGACAATGTACCAATATATTCCAATAACAGTGGCAGTTGTTGGATAAATTCTATTAAAAGGAGAAAAGAAGGATGGAACCAAGGTCCTTTTATTTTCTTTCTGGTCTGAATGTCCTGGGAATATGAAGCTGTAAGACCCGTCAATACATCCATCTCTAACATCATGATGGAGCATCAGTGATTCTTCACAGCAAAGATGTTTTAAAAGTTGGCCAAAATTCACAAAAGGCAGCTGCCTTGTAAATAACAAAGAGTGTTGGCAGCTCTAGAAGGCTTAGAGACAAACATCAAGCCTCGTGCAACTGCTGGAAATCTTTTGAAGTTCTGGTAAGAATGGGTGTCAGTGCAATTGATGGGTTCCTCCTGGACTCTGGAAACCGCTCTGCAGATTTCCACCACCCCTGGCATAGGAGTAAAGGTAGATGAAAACATCTGAATTAATTACCTTCAATTATGGTTTAGTACATTTACTTTAGGAATGTTTTTTCTTTAGTAAATCAAATTATTAAACTACCTTACTATGACTCCAGGGTTAATTATGTGACACTTGGCAGCTTAAGATACGTGACTTTGATGTTCTGTAACAGAACGTGATCCAGCAGAAAATTTATTTTTGTAGAATTCCAGGTAGTTGTAAGAGGTACCCACCAACTTATGTCTTGTTCAGGATGTGGATAATATTGGCTGGAGCCTGAAACTTAGAACAAACGATTTCAACATAATCAGTCTTTTTTATTTAAGTGTCATGTTATTTCTTTTTGTCCCATTTTTTGTGTGTTCAGGCACATCACAAGCTTGTAGTTACCTATCATGAACTGCAGTTAACTATTGTCACAACCATTGGACTGATAAATGATGGAGGATCTCAGAGATTGCAGTTAATTGTTTTAATAGATTATTTTTTAAATTGCATGTCTATATGATTCACGCCTTGAGTTCTGGAAACAACAAGCCTAAAATCAGTAGTTAAGATGAGAATTATTGACAGCATTATTACTGGAAAATTTCCTAAAATTCTTGCTTGCACTTGGTCTGGGCAACATTGAACTTTACAGAACTTTACTGGGCAACTTCACAGAAGTATTCTCCACACTTTACTCAGCATTGGCAAAGACAGAAGGCAAGACACACCCTTGCGATAAAAGTACTAGAGTAAATAGTGAAGTGGGAGGGGAGACACAGGGCAAAGTATGGTTTTGTCCTCTGTGTTTGACTCCATAAGCATAGAGCATATTTTAGGTCAGTATCTATACCCATTTAGAAATCACCCAATAATTCTTAAGAAGGTAGCTTCACTGGAGAGACATTAATGATCTAACTAAATGTTGTGGTCTAAGCCCAGCCTGCAACTAAGCCCCACACAGCCACTCGCTTACTACCCCCCTGCCTCGATGGGATGGGGGAGAGAATCATAAGAGTGAGAATGAGAAAACTGGTGAGTTGAGATAAAGACAGTTTAATAAGTGAAGCGAGAGCCACACATGCAAGCAAAGCAAACCAACCAATTCATGCACCACTTCCCAGGGACAGGCGGGTATTCAGCCATCTCCGGGAAAGCCAGGCTCCATCACGTGTGGTGGTTACTCAGGAAGAAAAATGCCATCACTGCAAATGTCCCTCCCTTCCTTCTTGCCCAGCATGATATAAGGCGCATGATGTCATATGGTAGGGAATATCCCTTGGGTCAGTGGGTTCAGTGTCCTGGCTGTCCCCTTCCAACCTTCCTGGCTGTCCTCACCCCGTTGGCAGGCTGATATGAGAAGATAAGTCCTTGACTGCTCAGTGTGTTTCCAACATTATTCTCCTCCTAAACTCAACACACAGCACGATACCAGCTCCTAGGAAGAAAATTAACTCTATCCCAGCCAAAATCAGGACACTAAAAAAACGTGTAGATTACCCGCTGGTTAAAGTTCAGTTCACAGTGAGCGTTCTCAGGAATTCAATTCTATTAATATGGTCAACACTGCCTGCTAACAAGATACCTGTTTTTTTGAGTCACACAAGTTATTCCACATTTACTCAGAACAGAGGTAAAGGTTACCTTTGGGCCATTAATTTCTTTCTTATTATGTATTGTACAGATGCATGGCCACCACACCATTAAGGAGAGAAAATTAGAGCCTAGGCCTATCTGGGTTTAGTTTGTCTATGGCATAGAGCTAAGTCACACTCCCAAAAGAGGACTGCCACAGTAATTGAATAGTTTTTATTTTGTTTTGTTTGTTTTGTTTTGTTTTGCATCTTTACCATCTTTCCCAAGTACTTCTCTCCACAAATTATTCCAATTGAACTAGTGCATTATAAGATACTCGGTCTGTAGAGTTACTCATTAGTGTTTAATATATAATGCGAGACAGTTTACTCAGCTTCTCAGTTCAAGTAGTTCAGACTTGTAGCAATACTTTTACTTATTTATTTAGTAGTTTCACTCTGGCCCCTTACTCTCTTTAACTTCCTTTTGGCTGAGTCTATTCACAGAGGCTCTGGTGCTACATCCTCTGTATTCAAACTAAGGCAGACCTTCATGGGTGGAAAGAAGTGAACCCCCTGAATTCACACTCGGAACAGAGTATTTGCAGAGGTATGCACAACTTTGAAATGGTGGTTAATGAGAAATGGTAGCTGGCACTTACAATTGCAATAAGCAATTTGAAGCCATTGCAATTATGGGACTTCACTGCAGCTGAGATGATCTTTCTCTGTTTCTGATGCTTTGGAGGTCATGCAGTGAAGGAAGTCGAGATAGCAGTGAAATGACTCCAACTACCATTCCAGGTATTCAATGTTTGTTTTGGTCTTCTCTCCCACATATGCCTGCAAGAATTAATGTAAATAACAAAAGAATTCTGATATAATTTAATGATTTCTACACACTGCAGCTGTATCTCTCCCCATCTCCCCCCAAAATACCTTGTCTCACAGGTGTGGTAGAACTGAATAAAATCCTCAGCAACTGAAGAACTGAGAATTTAGCTTTAGCTTCTCTCCAGTGTGGGAAAAAACCAAAAATATTGCCTTCTACACTGAATGTGTTGTTTATCATCATTCCAGATAAAACTTGCAGGAATTAGCATAACGCTGCCTCTGCCTAGCACCTCAAGGTTGTATTGCAGCTTGATATTTGAATCAGGACCATGCCTAACTCATAGTATCTGCTATATTCTTACTGCCTACTAAGATATGTTTTTATGTTAAATTTGAAAATAAAGATTGCACCCTCATGGCCTTTATTTTTTCTTTTTTTTCCTGCATACAGCACATGACAGGTTAAAAAGGCTTAGCTGTGTTGATTAACTATCCAAATGTTTAATCAATACAGCAATAGCTAGATGCATTCTGGCTGTGAAAGACCTTGGAGAAGTCCCACTTGCCTTATTCCCCACCCCCAAGTGGGACATCAATGAACTATTACATGGTCCTTGCATATCAATGCAGAGGGGCTTAGACAAATACAACACTAATGGATAATTGTGGGTCACCTTGTCAAAATATGTTAAATGCCCCTTAAGTATTTTTTTTTTCCTGATTAAAAAAAAATGACAGTAAACTGACCTTGCTGATATCATACAGACTTTCAGGAAGCAAATACTACTCAGTCTGCAACTCGCATTGATTCATGGGTCAAAAATCCATTTCAACTAAATTATAGAAGACACATCCTCGTGTGTTGATACAACCCACGGTAACTGCCTGACAAAGTGTTGAACAATCGCACTCTTTAACGTGGGCAGAGTGTGTTTCCTGACACTTATTCAGAAAACACACGTAGGGTCCTCTGAGTGATTCGTAAGCCACGGCTGTGGATCCCTGGATGTGCGGGATGTTAATGCCTCACAAAGTCAGGGAGAGTTCATCTTGTGACCATGGCTCCTGGACTTGCTCCAAGAAAATGCCATTTTGCGGAGATGGCATTAGCTGCAAGAGGGCCGTTGTGGGATTTGGATTCCTGCCCCTGTATTTATCTACTCACAATGTCATTAACACCCTCATTGATCTCGAACTGCTGCTGGTGCTGAGGCCACGTACGGGGTTGCTTGTTTGCTGGTGTCACAAATCACAAACCAGAGAAAATCATCTTGGTAACGACAACAGCTCTGCGGCTTTGCATTGTTATAAACAAGCCATAGGAGTCCTCCATACCTGCTAGTAATGTGCTATAATGGTTTTGCTTAGCTATTACTTAGAAGCATTACCTTTGCTTAGGCTGGCAAAACTAGTGCTAGGACTGTAACATGATTTGCACTGGGAATGTCAGAACGCATCTATCATTATCTTTCTGGTCTTGGTATACTGCCTAAGACAATGCTGTAGGTTAAAACTGGCAACAAGGACAAAACACAATTAATTAGCTAAGTATTGCCTTCATCATGAGGCTTGTTTTGAAAGGGTTAGAGAACTACACAGAGTAGCATGATATTTGCTTTAATTTCTTATGTGTTACACAAAAGTTACTTGAATTGCCAATATAGTGGCACTAATGGCATGTACATACATAGCTACCTAAATAAACACAAAGGTAGAAATCCGTACATGTACATAAATGTACATGTGTAAAATATACATGCTGCATATGTGTTTTTATATTCACACACAAGCATGGATACAATATTCACAACCTACCATCCTGTAGTCATAATTACATCAGACACACCAAGAAATCTCACAAGACTGACAAGTTCTGTGGTTGCACCACCCCAAATTGGATCATCTAAAGCAACAGCTAGGAAAACAGTTACGGCAGCTGCTATAGTGACTTTCTGGTTCAGGTTGGTGTAGCAAACAGAAGACCAAAGTAAAACAGCTTGTAGAGGACCACACAGCAGATCAGTAGCAGAGCAGCAAAATCCCACTGAGCACGCTCCCAATCCAATGTGTGGTGGTGCTTATGAGTGGGAGTTCACCGTCACTCTCCTGCATCAGCTGGGAAACACACATCTGTGAAAGCTTTATGACTAACAATTAAACAGTCGATTGAAGCTTCAAGGAACCTGAGACACAGGCAATACTAGGCACTAAAAAGCCTACCTATCCATGCATGGGACATTATCCCTTTAAAATGCTTTGTTTGTGAGAAATGGAGGGAGACCTCAAGAAGATCGCTTACACCCTTGATGAAAATTCTTAAAATTGCCTAGAATCCTGCCCCCATGCTAACTTTGGCCATAGCTCCCCTTTACTGACAGGTCCTCAGAGCCAAGCACTGCTGGTCATCCCCAGCACTACGAATCCCAGGCAGGAGGCAGGAAGAGGATGAAGTACTTGCTTTGGATGGGTCTGAAGTGCAGCGGTTCCAAAAAACCTGACCACTAAGCACCATAGAAAATATTCCTGCAGACCAGTCCAGTTTCCCTCCGAGTCTGATATTCTCCTACCTCCTTTAGTCTTCTTGAAATATTCTTGCTAGCCCAAAGGATAGTTTTGACCTGAACAGTGATTGTAGTTTATTTTTCCCAAGTGAGACTGTGTTTTGATGCCATTCTGTGTTTTAGACTTATTGGTGAAGCTTAGTGCCTGTGAATATTTCTGGCTTCTCAAAATAAATACAGGGGGGTTTTTATACTGTACCTCAGAGCAGTGTTACATCTCAAACTGCCAGCTACAAGCACTGATCTCTCTGGAGTCTTCGTGAGCTAGGCAAACGAATTTAGCTTCCTCTAAGGATTTGCTCATGGAAAAATTTCAAGAGCCGAGGCCGTTCGAAGTGATCAGGCACTGAGTCTGCTGAAGGTGTGCAAAGTACAAATGGGCTACTGACAGAAGAGAAAAATCTGTAAACAGAAACGCAAAGAGGACAAGCTTTAATGTTGTCCTCTCCAGCATATCTAGGAGTTGCTGTTTTAAGTTTACTGAGATCTACACTCATCTTCTGCTTACATAGATGAAGTGTGCTTGTCACGTTGAGGTTAAATTCTTCCTTGCAGGTGAAATGGAATATGCTCCTGTGCTTCAGTTATTGCAGGGTCTATGTCAGCAGTAGCAATGTTCAGAGTGGTAGATGTTCCTATGTTGGAGGTGAAACTGAACAAAGTTTGGTTTGGAAATAAACTAGTTCATGGATATTTCACTGGTGAAAACAAGAAAAGAGGACCCAAGTCTCTTCTGTCGAGCTTGTAAGTGCTTGCAAGGAAAAGTCTTCTCCTTTCCAACATCATGGTTACATCAAGTGTATCATCCAGCCCTGGATCTCACTACTTTTCCAGTGCCATCCTCATCTTCCATTTGCAGTTTTGCGGACTTACTTCTGGACTCTCATGCTGGTCCATTCTCTCCTGTCTGGCACATAGCTGGGAAGTGTAAAATCCATCACTGATTTGTAAAATGTTCATACAGATGGGTTTTTGGTTTTGTTGCTTTTTTTTTGTTTCCCAGTGACCAAGGTCCCCCAGGCTACAGAACGCTAGGAATGTATAACACAAAGAGGTGCAAAGAGAAATATAATTTAAAATAATGTGTGAACTGTAACCATATCCTGTATTGCACTGTCACTCATAGGGCTATTAAACACACACATAAAAAATGTTTGTAATTGCTGCGAGGGAGATCTATTCACGTTTTTTTTACTGAAAGAAGACAAGGTGATTGTGTGTCTTATTCAATATGCTTCAGTAAAGAAATGTTGCATCCTTTATGCCTTTACCGAATGCGAGAAAACCACATCAACTGAGTAGGCTTCAAATAAATGTCTTTGACTCGTTATTCACCAATGTTCAGGCCCTAGTTAGTCTCGTATTCTGGCTGTTTCTTGCCTACAGCACTGAATGCACAGCTAGAGGGCTCACAAACAATTTAAAGACATACTAACCTATTCATACACAGAAGGACATGAAAAAGCCCTTTTGTATTCAGGATGACTGGTTCCCCGCCATTGAAAAAGGGCTTTGTTCAGTGCGTGACAAATGATAGACTCTGGATAGCTGATTATGTGGAAGTTTTGCTCCGCTAAAGTAGACATGGTACTAGAAAAGCTGCAAAATTCAGCTGGTCTCTGTGTCATACTTCCATAGCACCATATTGCAAAAGTTTTATGTGATTTCCACTGTAAACCACCACTGCTCTGATGAGCACAAGTTTGTATCTGTGGATTTTGTGCTTCTCAGAGGATTTGAACAAGTCAAAGATGGCAAAATTATCATGAGGCAAGATCTCACCTCTGGTGTTGAAGGTCCACATGGCAGTTGAGTGTAATTGAACCTGTAACTCACAGAGGGATCCCGTGCATTAATTGGGACAACATGCTATATTAAAACCACAAGCTGCCTTCCTTCCATGGGCATCAGCCTTCTGGTCCACATGAAATGATGTATTAAACTTTTCAAGGGTTGCACAAGTACACAATGTCTGTGCTTACCCTACCATATTGTTTTACTCAAAAGGGGAATCTATGACCTATAGTAAATCAGGAAACTAATCTTTAAAAATTGAAGTACATCAACAGTTCTGAAGGATTTTTTTTTCTTTCTGCTGTTTGTCTGTTTCAAATCTGCAGTTATAACATTTGTTTAGTGTCCTTGGTGAACCAGTCTGTCAAATGATTGTCCCAAATCCTCGAACAGAACCAACTCCAGAAGATTTCAGTGCTCGTATTGAACTTCACATGGATTTCAATGTGATAAATAATTTTGGTGGTGGTTTATCACCACGCGTTGCCCTCACTGTGAGGGGAATGTCGATCATACTTGGCAGTCGTTCTTCTTCAAAGCCTGGTCCTCCTTGGTTTCAGCCTGACAACAATTTGCTTTTCAGCCGTGAGCTGCTGTTTCAGTGCTGTGCCTACTGCAGAAAGCAGCTCTGCTCCCTACTGATAGGATTTACCTGCTTTTCCTTTTGATATTTCAGAAATAATGTCCATGCGAATTGGCTTTTTATTCCAACATTTACTCTCCCTTGTACACCTCCAACGTGAATGCATAGCGAAAGTATGAATTCCTGCAAGATTTCCTTCGCTATTTCAGACTCCCATTGTCTGATGTTAATATCAAAGTGACTTTGTAGGCCTGTTCAATTTCTGTTCAAATTTCTTAACTCTCAACTATGTGTCAAGAAATGATAACATCTTTGCATCATGTGTTTCAGTTATTTTCCAGGCTTGATTAAGTCACATCCATGACGGCTCCTTGTCTTCTGATATTTTGGCAATTCTGCCTGGCTGTTCTAGCACAGATAATAGTGTTCACATGTAGAGAAAGATTAGAAAAAAACACATGCAACTTTTTGGAATCTCAAAAAATTCCTGCTATAGCTTTTCAACAGAAAGTCTTTGTGGTATCCTCACATATGAAATCTTAGGGAAAGAAATTCAGAATGCTTCAACTAAATTCAGCAACTGACATTGCATGGGATCAACAGATATCAACAGGTCATTTTGTGATGGGGAAATAGCTGGTATTCTTATGGACAAGAAGGGATATAAATAGAAATATTCAGAGATCTAAATGTTTTCCCTTCAGAATCGGGACAAACCAGTAATGGAAAACAGTCATGAGCAGTGTTAGGGAGAAAAAGACAAACTATGGGAAATAATCATATCTCTGACATACAGCATATGACTATTGAATCATGAATCCACCACAAAAGATCTCAGAAGAATGTCACACATCACAGGAAAATAAATGTAACTTCTGCAAACAACACAGATTAAGGATGGAGTATACTTCACCAGAGTTCACAGAGATTTGGACACAAAGCTTGCTTTAGCACTGGTTTTATAGGCAGACCGCACATAAAATTTCTGATTTTGTTCAACAGCATGGCAAGGAGTATCAGTAGAAGTGATGACAGCATGAAGCAAACAAAATATAAGTAAGGTGAGACACATGCAAAAATGTTAAGAATCCGCAGCCATAGTGAGTTTACTAAAAAGTTTAATGTTTAGCAACAGTTGCCCCATAGGGTGTGCGATAATGCTTATTTCCTATTCTAAAAAGTTGAAACATTCACAAAAGTACCATTAATTTTAGTGCTGGTTATTCATGTACATCGAGGAAGGCTCTTAATTTTTAAGCAGGAACTGAAAACATCCTTGTTTGACAATGTTTTCAATTATTAATGTATTTAACTAGGTACTGTGATAGTTTTGGTAGTAATATTTTATCAGTGATGTTGTGATTGTATATTGGCCCAAGCTATGCAAACTCTTATGAGGTACTTTTTTACTTCATATTTAGGTCAGTGTCTGCTATATTCAGCTGAAATAGTACCTTGCCATGGAAATAGCTCCACATACTTCAGTGAAATGACTCCTGAGGTCTAGCTAGTAGAATAAAATTCTAAGTATTGAGAAAGCTCTCCAGCCAATGGGTTTTGATTTTCAGTTTCATTTCTGTTTTCACATTCAAGTGTAAAATAAGCATTTTGTTTGACAGGTAACATTTCATTCATGGTATGTGATATTTCTGCAAAATATAGCATTCATTAGATGCACCATAAAATGCATAGTTTATCATAAAGTTTTTAAACCAGAAAAAAAAAAAGAAAAAAGAGAGAAAAAAGAAAGAAGAGAAAAAGAAAAAAAGAAAAAGGAAAACAAGAAAAAAGAAGAAAGAAAAGTGAAAGAAACAAAAATAAGCAAACAGCCCAAAAGAAATCGTCTTGATTTTCTGTGGCACAATCCCACAGCCCAATAGTATGTGATCACTATTTTCTGAAACACTGATCTCAGCTGTGAGTGATAATGTCTGGTAACTTACTGAGGTGAAACATTGCCTTATTCAGAAAAATAATTTGGGCCACTGCTGTAGAAAATGAATGCTACATTCTTTACACGGAAAAAGAGCATGGGATATGATTTCCTATATAAGGAATGCTCTTCTGTAATACATCAAATCTCTTTTCTCCTGTGTGTGCAAATGCACTCTCCTTTGTTACATTATAAGAGGGTGCATAACTCCAAAAGAAATGGAGTTAGATGAAAAAGAGCCATTCCAAACTCTACTGATTAAAATAAATGTGCTCGTAAAAGAGACAGGAGAGTAAATTACTGCATCCCCAGAACAGCCGTAACTTATACACCAACAAGTTATTTTCAAGTTTGCCAGAGGAAATAATCTGCTATCAACAAGGGGTAATTGCCTGAGCAAACTAGTCTTTACATCTCACACATGCTGTCACCTTGTGTAAGAAAGAAATACACCACATATCAATTCAGGAAAAAAAAAATTGAAACATTCTTTCAAAGGCTGCTTCTCTCAGCCGTTTGAAAGAGAGAACATATACACAGCTTGGAACATATCTAATCTCTGCTCTTTTCTTATCGCTGAAGAGTATCCTAACACACCACAAAATTCATAACCTAAGCAGCCTCGGGCAGTATTAGAAAGGATCCATTTTAGATTGGAACAGAAATTTTAATCTGAGATTTACCTGTGGCTGTCACAGGTGAAAGCAAGTTAGCGACAAAACCCTTCAGGAATAAATGAAGGAAGTATTAAGTAAAAGAGTAAAAATTTTCTGATTTTTGTACCAATATGGGCTGCTTAGAGAGATAAATGAATACTTATTTCAGTGAATATGCACAGACACAGAACCTCTTTTGTATTCCCATTACACAAATATTCATTTGACTAAAATGCTCTTCAGCCAGGCGTTCACAGAAAAGCAGGTTTCAGCGCTTCTATAGATGATTTTTTTGTTGAAGCAAGGTGGCAGATTTGCCTGTACATTAGTGTTTAATGTGCATTTTGCTGTGTAAGACAGACTGCATCATGTATTCCACAAATATAAGTACAACAGAGAGAGAAAAAGAAGTTTCCGTTCATGACAAGATCAATCCTTTCTTTAAGGCCTTGTACTAAAAAGGCGGCGACTATTAATTAAAAAAAAAACCCGACAACACACAAGTGGTGGCAATCTTAGTATTAATATTCTGTGAAGTAACAGAGAGGTTAGCTGTTATAGGTAAATATTTCTTTTTTGAGAAGTAGAAAAGAATCTGCTTCTTCCTGGGCAGTGTTGTCCACTCTATGCTAAAATACTAGCATTATTTTACCTTGTGTTAAATGTTGAACAATATTATATTAACAAGAAAACACACTTCTCTATCTTCCTCCTCAGCAGAGGAAACTATAATTGCATTAATTTCCTTCACTCTATCTCTCTGACTTTAATTAAATTATCTCCCTTATGCTACCTGTAGCACTGTCAGTATGAGGCCACATAGCCAAAAATTAACAGGAATGAAAAAAAACCAAAACAACTCAAACTTGACTCATCCTGATTAACGTTCTGGGATGATCATATTTTGGAACCTGGTAGGGTTACTTCATCAGGATGGTAAGCAATGAAAAAATAGATTCAGAACTTGAATTTTCCTAAATTAAAGATTACAGGACATATGGGAGGATTTCTGACTTCCATCCAATCCTTATGATGCTCTTCCAACAAAGAAAAATGGAAAGGTCTTAAAAAGATTTTTGGCAGTATTCTGGCAAAAGATATAAACTACTGTCAAGCATAGTATGGAAGAAAAACCATCTCAGTTGACAGAAACAAGATGTTTCTATTTTTCTGCTGGTCATGATTTTGTATTCCAACAGTACTTTGAATTCCAAATTAATCATTGTGATTATTAAAGAAAAAAGAAATCTCCCTCAACCACAGCAGAAGTCATGAATGAAATCTGTCAGTGTTAGTCAGCAATCAATTCTTTGGTCTCCCTGCCTGTCTACCTGCACATATTGACCTGTGACTGGTAATGTTTGAAGTTTGGTCTGAACTTTGAAGAGCTCATGCTGTAGTTTGGCACAGTTCTATTTCTAAAGCACTGATTTCGGCAGGACAGGACCCGATTGTACAATTATACTTCCTCCTTAACTACAAAATAAAGAAAAAACACAAGATTTAAATAAAACCAAAACTAGCCCCACGAGGAGTACATAGGCTGACATTTTGCACTCAAAAAATTGAGCTTACTGTGTCTTCAGTGACAATTCATGTGAGTATTGTGTATTTTATGAATGACAATTCCTAATGCAGGATATGCACTGCTTGCTGCACGCAAGAAAGAAATACGTCAGTGACACCTGTACCTAGCACAGCAATAAAATGTTACAGATTTCAGAGATAAAAACATCATAATAAAATATACTCTGTATGCAAATAATAAGACTACTTTTTGAACTGAAACAAAGATGGAAACTGTTTTCTGAAGTGGAAAACTGCAAGATTAAAATTGAATCATTGCTTCTATCCCTCAAATGAAAGAAAATAAAAGATTACAAATATCACTCAACTTTTATTAGTGCATGGCAGTCATCAGAAATGGGACTGTTTGCCCTGGGAACAAAGCCGGTGATATTTCTTAGAAGCGAACGGTCTCATTTTGTTGTGCAACAACATTGAGAGACCAAAACTAGAACTGAGCTACTGGGACACCCTTAGCTTGGTCTGGAGAAAGAAATCAGACTGCATAGACTTCCTTATGAAGAAAAATGACCGTGGTGTGGTCTTCCCATCTCTTCTTGTCTTTAGTAAATTCCTCTCTGACCACTACACCTTCCTTCATGTTACTTGTTGTCAACCACATCTCATGTCTCCCAAGCAGAATATTTTTCTGTGCCCAAGTATTTGCCATAGACCACAAAGAACATGTGCTCTCCTGACATCAGACTGATTAAAAAGCAGTCTTATTTATTGTAGGGGGATGCATACATTGCAGTTGCCACATCTAACAATAGTTCAGACACCTATCAGACACCTATGCCCAATAGGGGCTCAGTTTCCAATCTTGTCAGCAGTTTTGAGAACATAAAGGAAGTTTTCCTAATGGCAGCAGGTGTTGGAAACTCTCAGATATGTGAGAGCACGTACATATTTACTGTGCCGCATTGTCAGAGATAAACTTGCAAAAACTGAAGGGCTACAACAAATTTTGGTACCTTACACTTTAGGGAGTTTTTCCCACATTTGTTTACACTTTGCATAATAGTTCCTAGAAAGTGAATGAAATGTACCTAAATAATATTCTAACAACTACAGCTCATTGTGAAAGAGCTAGTATTTCAAATCATTGACGTATGTGTTAAGTATACCATGGGTGTTAGGATAGGAGCCTTTTTTTGCAAGTAGGGTAGCCAGAAGAAGGGATACGGATCAACCCAAACAGATGCCAGTGGGATCCACAAACTGTTACTGCTTGTCTCCCAACTATGGCTCAAACTATCACAGCAAGTGTTTATAAATATATATACATATATATGTACATACGTATTTTTACTGGGACTCTATCTTGTATTTCTCAGTATCAGTCTTTCCTCTTGATTCACAGCTGAACCTCTCCATTCAAACTCTCTGCTTTTTCAGTTCTGGATTCCTATGTGCAGCTTCGTTGAGCTTCTTTTTTCAATAATGCTGGTCCATGAGGACAGAAGCTCAGGAGATGCTGTCGAGGGCAGGGTCCAGGTTGGAATCAGGCGTGCATGGAGAGGTATGTACCCTTGGGACTGGAGCCAGCTGAGGGAAATAGGAGCTGTTGTCTTCATAGAATCATAGAATCATGGAACACTTTGGGTGGGAATGGACCTTCCCAGCTCCCCCAGTGCCACCCCTGCCATGAGCAGGGACATCTTCACCAGCTCAGGTTGCTCAGAGCCCCGTCCAGCCTGGCCTGGGATGTCTCCAGGGATGGGGCATCCACCACCTCTCTGGCCAACCTGGGCCAGACCCTCACCACCCTCAGCATAAAATTCCTCCTCCTTCTCACAAGACTCCTGCAACGGGAACTTCTTTTCCTCCATCTTTGCTCTCTATGAGGCTTGGCTTATTTGTTCATCCCCCACTTACCAGTGCTGAGACCTGCTGCTGTGTTGGTGTTCTCATGCTGCTCCATAAAGGACTTCAAGAGGTGCACTTATGTGATTCTGTACTTCTGCCCCTCTCGTCTTTTATCATGAGGAAAGCAGGGAACATGACACAAAAGATGAATGAGGATGGTGCTTGATGACGTCAGTTAATCAGTCAGCTATTTTCGAGTACTGACTGACTAGTCACTAAATTGCAGGCTAAAAAGTCCCCTCATGCAGACTTGCACCGATCTGACTGACGTGCTCCGGCTGCTGAATGCTGTAGCATTTGAAAGCACCTGAGCACTATATACCTAATTTAACAATTTCAGTCTTTTTCAAGATTTTACTTAAAAAATTACAGGAAACATCATGAAGGAACTCAAGAGAGACTGAAATAAACATCTGGTTATAATTCAAAAAAATGTGTTCCAAAGGAGCATTTTAAAATATGAGACCAGCGCACAATAGTCCAATTTTGCATCTGTTTTGAACAAAATTAGACAGATGTAAATTTAAAAAAATGCATAACTATACAACTCTTCTAATTATTTATCTAGGTTCTAGCTCACCTGAAGACATTTTATCCTGAAGCTCGTGTTATGTCAAAACAATATAAAATGAGCTAAAGATGACTGCAACCCTATGACCCCTACAAGCTCCTATATATAAACTGCAAATCATAAATATCTATTACAAAAATATTACCAGCAGGATGGGAAAAAAATCAGTAAAAAATACAAAAAGAAAGTGTGCACTATAAAAAAGAATGTCATGAGTTGAAACACCTTCAGTTAAATGTATACATAACATACATCACATATAAAAGCTATTAATCCAATTTAACAACATTCAATGCATTTATGCTAAGAAAATTCTAAAAAGCACTAAATGGAATTTACCGAGATGAATAAAAAGCACAATTACCAACTAGACTTGGGAGATTCCAGTTGGTAAATGAGGCTGTGAAATTACTTTGTGTTAAAAGAGTATTAATGGCTATGCTAGCACTTGACTAATATTTTATGGTGCAGGCAGTTACTAAATTAGACCCTTTGCATGTCTTCCTGTAAAGTCATTTAGTTATACTTGGAATGTTTTTTTTTTCTTTCTTTTTTTTTTCTTTTTCTTTCTTTACAACATTTTAAAGAGTTTGCTGTGTTTTGGAAGTTCCTAAGCCTGAAGAGCCTAAAGAGGTTTCGGTGAGCTGATGTTACCCTTGCTACCTGTCCCTTGCAGAGAGGTTGGTAATAAAATAGATGTGGTGGTGAACTTTTTTTCATGGAGATGGCAATCACTCTCTTTTGGCTAACTCAAAGAAAACCACACCAGGGACCAGAACATTCAATACCATGATCTTGTATTTTGGTGCATGAGCAATGAGAAGTAGTGGTATGAACTGTGAATTGAATCCTAGCTTGGGGAACAGTAGAATGTAATTTTTCCGCCATAACTCTGGCCTCCCTCCAAGGCTGAGGCTGCAAAGATGCCTCTGGACAGGTGTCCTGTGACTAGTTCTTGGAAGGCAAGGGACTGGTTCCCAGCTCCATGCTAGACGACCTGGTCTGAATAACACTACAGCTCTTGGCTTCAAATGTGTGAGTCATTCATTTAGTCTTGCAAATTTCAAATTCTGTTGGAAAAACCAGTATTATGGAAACAACTTTTATTAGGTGTCTACAATGCTGACCACAAATGGCACTGCAACTTTTTAAGGAAAAAAATTAACATTGTAAATATCTTATTGTGGAAGCAATATTTTTTTTTTGGTTTGCTTTTTTTGTTTTGTTTTGAGGAATGCAGTAGGTCTTGCATCAGCGTTTTCATTTGTTATACTCTTTTAAAATACTGGATATATAAGTCTAAGCAAATCACTTGGGGAAAAAAAAAAAAGATAAGGAACCCCCAAATCCTACTGTGCTCATACTGGCTTGAGTATTTGAGAGAATGTGAAATCATATATGTGCAGGCTCTTAATTTGTGAGTTTAAATAATGTATAAAGTTCATAAAATAATAAATAACAATAATAAATGTTAAAAGCTTAGTACATTGACCAATAAGCAAAAATAAAGACCCTTTGAATAAGAATTATAAAGTCCTATGAAGTTATACCATATTAAATGAAATTTGAAGGATGTATCACTTCAGCCTTTTCCATCATGTCCTGGACATGAGGGAGAAATTGTTGCCCCTGAGGGTGGTGAGAGCCTGTCCCAGGTTGGCCTGAGAGGTGGTGGATGAACCATCCCTGGAGACATCCCAGGCCAGGCTGGACGGGGCTCTGAGCAACCTGAGCTGGTGAAGATGTCCCTGCTCATGGCAGGGGTGGCACTGGATGAGCTTTGAAGGTCCCTTCAACACAAACCATTCTATGATTCTATGATTATGTTCTTGAGCAAAACAGACCATTGTGCGTGGGAAAGTGCTTGGGATGCAGCAGACCCGTTACAGCATAAGAGGTCCCATCACCAAACCTTTATACACCTACACACATTCAAATTTGCTAGATCAAAAACTGATTAAGACACAGATGCTCTTCTCAATTAACCGTGACCCGATGCAATAACATTCCTCATGGTCTTTCCACATAAGGATGATGTGCAAAACCACAGTGAGGAGAGCAGTAAACCATCCAGAAAACCTGACTGAGGGTGGTATCACCCACACGACAATCTCCAAACAGAACTTGGAGAAAAAAGCAAAATCTGCCATAATGTGCTGAGTCGTTATTGCTAACAGAAGCATAGCTCTTCTGTTACAGCAGTAACATCAGTCTCTACTGGGGAAACATAGCAGGAGGTTCACAGAATTGTCTTCCAGCATGCTGGGGAAATGATCCCTTGTGAACGCCCAGATGCGGCTGGGAACATCAGAAGTGCTGGTGCTCCTATCATCTGAAGCACCAGTTACAAATATATTACAAGGATATATACACTCAAAGCTGCTGTTGCATGAAGCATGTCATCTGTATAGCCCAGAGGAGAAGAATTAAATTGTGCAGTCCTAGTTATAAGCTGAATGGATGCACTAATACTTGGAGCTGAAAGGGGTAAAATGCAATAGCAAGCAGTCAGAAAGGAAATAAACTTTGGCTTTTCCTGGGCCATTTCTACATCCTAGAATAAAACCAGTTTGCCACCAATGGCTGTTAGATACAGCATGTGAGCATAGAATCCCCAAAGCAGAGGGTGGACAGCTGAATTTATTGAATTTAACATTATGAATGGTGACAAATAAACCCAATGCTACAGGGGAAGTTGGAGCTCCAGCTTTCCACTATAAAAGATTCTCATAGCTCTAAAACCTCCACGGCTTGAGCCGGCAGAGGCTCCTGGGCGGGAGAAGTGCTCTTTTATTTGTCCCATGAAATCCCATTCAGGTTCTGCTGCCATATGAATAGCTGATAATTGCCATTTCCTTTCACTCGCTTTCGTGTTCCCCAGGAAATTGCAGCTGGCTGCCAAACCCCGCTGAAAAAGTGAGCGGGATGGAGAACAGTGTGGAGGCAGCTGCAGGCAGCACAGCTGCCCTGGGAGGGTCCACAAGCTGCCAGGTCACCTGTCCAGGGTGTGATACCCCTGGGGATGGGGATATGGAAGGATGAGACCAGATACTTCAACGCCGCTGACCAACCCCATGGCCGGTTTTGTTTTCCCTCCTTTTTCTTGCAACTGCAGCGTTTGACAGCTGCTGGTCAAAGGTAAACTCCAGGAGTAACAAAGCCCAAGAGCACTTGCTGATATATAAAAGAAAAGCAGGTTTTTGCACGTGTGAGGAGAAATTCTGGGACTGGGGGTAGGAATGAGTTTTTTGTTCTATCTATCTATCAATCTATCTATCTATCTATCTATCTATCCATCTATCTATCTATCTATCTATCCATCCATCTATCCATCCATCTATCTATCTATCTACCTATCTATCTATCTATCTATCTTTTTGCAGCTATAAAACAATTTATTCTGGATTTTTCTCTTGAAGAAGCTACTTATGTGACAATGAGATTAAAAAAAAAAAATTAGAAGCAATATTTAGGTGAAAGTCAAGCACTTAGAAGTTAAGAAACATTGCTCCTTACTGCCATCTACAAAAATTTGCAGTCCTTTTGTGCCTATCAGCTGAAAAAAAAATAAATTGAACTGTCTGAGTACAGTTTTCAGAAAGTTCCCCATTCATCAGTAAGTAGATACACTGGACACCCTAGAAGTCCAAATTAAGTTGCATGGGCAGCAAGACGTTTGGCATTTCATGCATCATAGCTTTCACACGCTTAACTGAACATGGTTTCATTTGCAAGGCTAACATGAGCGGATTTGTAATTAATATGTATATTTCCACACATGCACACTTAGGCACATATAGATGTAAATGTTTGGGTGAGCTTTAGACTACAAATGTTGTCGGCCACGCAAAGCATTGAAAACGGATTATTCACTTCACTAGGGCGGTTTACAGAGTAGCTTAACCTAGATGAACAGCAGTGGTATAACATTATTATTACAGCATGAACATTGCATGACAGAACAGGTATATAGAAAGCATCTGACACAAAGGGCTAATGACACAGTTTCTGCTCAGGCAAAATTTCCACTAATGCTTTCAAAACCAGAGGGAGGCATTGACCCATTGCTACTTACCACTAGCATAGCTTCAAAGAACCATTGCAAATCCGGACCATTATACGGCACTTTCCATCCCACCAAATCCCCTGCTGCTTTCCAAATTACACCTATTTACAGGTAGATAGACAATACTTTATCTATGGCCAACCTAGTGACCTACGGGGTAGAATGAAACCCTACGGAACAACTCAGAGTCCAGTGATCCTAGATCAGTCAAGGACCATGTAGCTTAATAACGCCTACCAAAAAACAAAAAAGAAAAGAAAGAAGCAGACCTTTAAGGAACATCAACATCGCTTGCTTTTATCTGAGCCTAGATGTGGCATCACCAGGTGGGGATGTTCATCAGCCTGGGTTTCCCTCCAGGTTGTGTTACCCATCTGCAGGGTAGGACGGACGCGGTGTTTATGAGATCTGACAAGATATCAGCCCAAGGTGACTCTGCAGTGAAACCACTTGTGAACTGGAGCTCCTGCACAGGCAGCCCCTCTGCACTCAAGGCCAGATCATGATATACTTCTTGCAATTAACATTTTGCACAGCAAATAGTCTCAATGAAATCAACAAGGCAAGCTGCGGCATTAAAGAGATTCTTAATATGTGTAAGGATATCACCACTGGGCTTTGGCATGCTTTGTGTTTCATTCACTGAATCCCACAAATGACAAACAACAAGCAAATCTAGGGATCACATTCACCTACAGCTGAAAATATTAAATGAAATCCTTACAAGCAGCAGCATCTTTCCTGGCTAAACTTGCTTATGGCACAAGTGTTACTCACTCGTACAAATAAAAGTCCAGTTCTGAGTTGAGGTCACATAAACTGGGTTATAAAAAAACCTCTAAGTGTTATGTGGCAATGCTCCCACTGACTGACACAAGTCTACAGTCTTTGGATTTAGAAATCCCTTGTTTGAATTTTGTCATTATCTCTGGAAAGGTTTCTGGCATGACAATGGTGATTAAAGAAGGAGGAAAAAATAAATAGCATTCAAAACTATAAAAAGTAAGACTCGATGGCCATTAACTACTAATGGAAAAAGTTCAGCAGGGATGTGATGTAGCCAACAATTTGTATTTTAACATATTGATAATGAATCCCAGCATAACCATTCAAATCAAAGTCAGTGTGCTTTGTTTTATCCCTGTGGAAATTTAAATGAATAATACTGGCATTATCCATATATACCTGTATGTATATCTATGCATATATATTTCTGAATTACAAAATACTATTGCATCATTTTTCCTCTCATTTCAGATTTTTAACACAGTGATTCACATCTCCATTCTTCCAATCAATTTATTCTGTTAGTGTTTTTCAGCATTTTAAATCCCTAAGCTAAGTCAATAATGTGGATTACTTACCATAAGCACTGTATGCGCCATTCTAATACAGGTTATTTGCAATTTGACATCCTCATCTATATGCATTATTCCACTTGGAAAATTAAATGAAACCCTTGATTCAAAATCTGAAACACTTAGAAGTAATGATCCTGTTTACTGATTGACTGAAGTTGTGGTTTTTAAGCACTATTTAATAGAGGAAACAAAAAGCACTATCAAGTGAAAAGGAAGCATCTAAGTTACTTTAGGAAGCATTCATACTGTATGAATAATAGTTATTCATTGTATTTTTCATTGTTTCCTACCTCCGAGACAGTTACCTTACACTGTTCACTTAATAATTCTTACAATTCAGAATTCTTACAATTCAGAATTCTTACAATTCAGAACCTGAACTTAATATACAAGAAAACGTAGCACTCAAACAATACTATTTTGTCAGAATCTCTTTTCAGTATTGTTTGCTTATTAGTGTGTAGCTGATAACAGCTGTATTTTAATAATAAAGATTAAAATAAATTGAAAACTGAACTGGACGTGCTTAGGTCCAGTGTGAAATGTAAACCCAAAAAAATGCTAAAATTTGCTCCTAGACTTCTTACTGGTGCCAGTAACTCTAATAATAGCAGCAACGTGCCCATGGGCAAAGCTCAAGAGTATGGTGAGCATCTAAGGGTGAAGACGACATAATGCCTGTGCCCAGCCAGGGCATTGTTGACGACCACGTTAAGAAGAGGAGCCATCTCACAGTGGCTGTGCAGGTAAGAAGGTGGAACCACCTAGAAGCACGAAATTTCATTGGCAAATCATAGGTTTAGTTCTAATTTCAAATTAGGCATTACATTGTGCTTCGGATGGTAGTATGAGGGAAGACAGGCTGTCAACAACATTAAGGATATTTTGTTGTTACTGAGTAAATGGTAGTGAATAACTCCAAAACAAGAGAAAAGTGGATTTTGGAAGGCAGATGATTTTTTGTTGTTATTGTTTTGTTTGTTTGTTCATGTTTTTTTTTTTTGTTTGTTTGTTTCTTCTCTCTTGTAATAGAATCCAATTTGAAGTCTTGGTGAATGTGGTGCTTTTAAGTGGTTCATCTCTATTCAGATGATATTATTTCAAATTCAAATTTATAAGCATAAATTTGGGGAAATTCATTCTCATGTATTCACAACCTTTCAAAGATTTTCTCAGCCATTGCTACATTGCAGAAAGTCAGTTTACTTCCTGATCTAAACCTTTCACTTGAGATTTTAAATGTATTATTTACCACAGAAGGATCAGGAATTTAGTACTCATCCTTATTAGCATAGAATTAGAATAAATCTGAAGAAAACAACTGAGACAATTAGAAATATATTGCATACTAACTTTAGACAATGTAATGAGCAGATGCTGAAAGCTTGTTTGATGGCATATTTTTATTCAGAATTATTTTAGGGATTATCTAAGAGCTGTACTGCGGATTATAAAAAAAGAGTAATTTCAGTTTAATTTAGCCCTATCAACATGTGAAAGTGTTTCAGACAGGTGAAGTATACTGAGGGATGTCTTAAGCTACCACTCCAGGGACTATGAATAAAAAATAGTCAGTTGCCAAGTGGAGTTGGCATTTTACTAAGTCTGGATATAATTGTGCTAAAAATCTTGAGGATACTTTGAAGAAGTCTTAAGAGAGGATATTGCCTACTGGAATTCCTCCTTAGTGAAAGTTTTACTGCAATTTATTTTAGATCAAATATATTCATGACATAAGATTATACTCTTGCTCTGGGTATGTTTATTAATTTCCCCAACTGAAATTGTTGGGAGCTGTGTATACTCGCTCTTGTGCCGGTTGACCTACTTTATAGAATCAAAGAATCACGGAATAGTTTGTGTTGAAGGGACCTTCCCAGCTCCCCCAGTGCCACCCCTGCCATGAGCAGGGACATCTTCACCAGCTCAGGTTGCTCAGAGCCCCGTCCAGCCTGGCCTGGGATGTCTCCAGGGATGGGGCATCCACCACCTCTCTGGCCAACCTGGGACAGGCTCTCACCACCCTCAGGGCCAACAATTTCTTCCTCATGTCCAGCCGGAATCTCCCTCCTTTAGTTTAAAACCATCACCCATTGTCCTGTCACAACAGGCCTTGTTTAAAAGTCTGTCCACGTCTTTCTCATGGGCCCCTTTTAAGCACTGAAAGGCCGCACTAAGGTCTCCCCGGAGCTTCTGTTCTCCAGCTGAACACCCCAGCTCTCTCAGCCTGTCCTCCCAGCAGAGCTGTTCCAGCCTCGGATCATTCCTGTGGCTCCTCTGGCCCCTCTCCAGCAGGTCCATGTGTGTCCTGTGCTGAGGACCCAGAGCTGGACCAGCACTGCAGGGGGCTCTCACCAGAGGGTTAATCTCTTGCGACTGGAAAATATTTTCGAAAGCCAAACTAAACTTTTTATGATGGGGATGAACTGAGCTGCTGGTCCATTTGAACAGACTATCAGATCATGTGTTTTCACTATTTCTGTTGAACTTCAGCACTGCCTTTCTGTGGTTTCTCTGTTTCAATTGCCCCACCTGATCCTAGCCCATGCAAAGCCAAAGTTAACTGAAGATCCGGCATGAAGCCATCACAGTAGCCCCAGCAACACATTTTTGGGCACTGGGGCTTACTGCAAGATGCAGACAGAACATGCAGATGTTCTCCTCTGTCTTTGTTCCCTTCCATAAAATAGTGATAAAAGCTCTGGAACTTTTAACATGTTTTTTGAAAAACATCCCATGTCTGCTATCACCTCTGTTTTTTTTTTGTTTTTGTTTTTGTTTTGTTTTGTTTTGTTTTTTCCTTCCAGCCTTTCTGTTTCTGACCTTTTTTTAGTGGTCAATGGGAGAACCCTCTTCTTATGAAGCTGCAGTCCCCTTTGTCAGGCCTCCCCTACTAATCAGCCTGTTGAAGGCTCTGACAGTTATCTACATACTTGAGTAGACTGTTTTTCTTGCTCTGGCCAACTATTTTATCCCAGGAGACCCTATCTGAATCAGTTCTAATGACTCTTATTGACTGTTGATCCTCCACTGCTGATTCCCTGACAAGTGCAATAATTTCTCCTGATGCCCCCTAAGCTTGTACCACACAACATAATCAAGTTGACTCAGAAGACGGGATTTGAAACCAGTGAAAGACCATATGCAAAGACACATCTGGAAAACCCATCCTATCATTCCATTATTCCATGATCTGAGCCAGAAGTAGCTCTAAATGACTGGAGAACAACAAACATGAGAAAAAATGGATCAGAGTAAGATTCTTTGTCAGACCTCAATGGTGTGAAAACATGCAAAAAAAAAAAAGTCTTGAAAGCAAAAATAAGGATGTTGAGATACAGGCAAAACCAGCACAGAATACACCACTGATTTACTGGCTATTATTCTAAAATACAGTTATGGCCCAGAGGGGAGGAGTTCTGCAAAAACCCATCTTGCTTAATGTTTCATTAATACATTTACTTTCTTGAGAAGGATGGAAATCGTACCATTCAGTGTTTTGAGAGAGTTTTGGAGTCTGTTCATAAGGAATTTTGAAAAAAGACACTGCAAGGTGGCAATTCAACCCTAAAATTACTGAAAGAAAATTCATAAGGCTTATGTAATAGCACACTGTCTTTTAAATTTATTACTATTATTATTAATTATTATAAATGTAATATCACCAAAGAAAAAGCATTGAGATGGATATAACCCATGGGATTTCTAATCACTCCATCTTCCTCCTCCTACAAACATCTCCTACCTCAGAAGTAAATGCTCTGACCACTAGGTTAAAAAACATAAGAAAGTGGGTCATTCGCAGGCTATTCCATGTTTAGTGAAACTATGTTCAACAACATGAACTGTTTCCAACCTGGGCTGGAGCAGGTGCCAGAATTTGTGACTTCGGCATGAATGTCTCATCCACAGAGCTGAAGAGTCATACTCCTTCCCTTGTCCACTGACATTTTCAATTGCAAGTGATTGTGCGGCATTGGTGTAAGAGAAATCCAGCAAAAGAATGAAAATAGAAATTATCAAATTCTGAATTTTCAGTACTGAAGACTTAAAAAAACCTAACCCAAACCAAACCCAAATAAGAGTTTAAAACCTTATCATCATAAGTCTTAATGTCTTTGTGTTCTGAAAATGCAAGTGTTTGTAGCTAAGCCATCTCCAGCTACAAATAATACAAAGACACAGCTTATGAAACATTTAAAATTGATTGCATCTGCAGAGGTTCCTCCTCCTGCTAAATACTCGCAGTGATCGACACCCCAGAAGTGATAAGGAGATAAAGAACTGATTAAATCCTGGCTCAAGCATGAGCCTTGCCAGGCCAGTGGCATAGACAAGTGCTCTCTTAGGCTCGGTCCTCCTGTATATCTGTGGCAAAAAGCCACATGCCATCAGTGGCACAGTTTTGTCAGATAATCAGCAGAGACTGTCTAGACTTTACTGCTTATAAATTAAGTATTTTTTAAAGTACAGTATGTAGCTATGCACTCCACTTATCTTTGCTTTAGACAGATTGACACAGTGAATTATGAAGTCAAACCCTAGGCTAGAAGATGCCTATAAAGATTAAGTCATTTCATTCTTTTCCAAACAATTAGCAGCACTAGACTGCTAAGTGGAGATCAATCGTAATTGGGGAGCTGAGAGAGGGCAATAAACAAATTACTAGTGTTTTCTCTGAAGCCTGTTGGTTTACAGACTCAGTGTTATTTAATCCAGAAGCTCAGTGGATTGTAAATTATCCATTAGAGTTGTCACTGGCCCCTTGAAAAGGATTTACTTTACGATAAAGGTACAAGAAAGGAAATCTGCCTGGTGGTTTCAGGTGAAACAGGATAATCACTGCTGATTCTTCATCATGATCACACTTGTACTGCCTACTTCTAGACGGTGTTCAAAAGGTTTAGAGGTTTTACCCAACAAACGTCAGCATTTGATCTTTACCAGCTTAGCTGCGAGGCACCTGGTGTCCTCTCCATTTTTCAGTAACCATTGTGTTATTCATTGCAAAAAAGAATGGAAAGTGACTGGTAGACTTACCTATTCAACAGAGAACTGAGAAAAGCAGCTACTAAGACCACTAGAAAAATGATTTGTTTTCCACAACAAAGCATGAAACTTTAAGGATCTCCGTCCTCGAGATTATACTATACCCTGCAAGAACTCAGGGCTGCCTTAATGTGTGGCCACAGCCCAAACATGGGGCACATTAGATGATTTTAACAAGGTTGGAAAGACCTAGAATCCATCCTGCGAAGTTCACTGTAGTCTTTGGCAAGATTTACCAGGTGGTGTTTTGATTTATTTATCTATTTATTTATTTATTTAGAATTTTTATTTATTTATTTATTTTAAATTTTTTTTTTCTGCCTACTTTGGTTAGCAAGGAGTAGGAATATAGTTTTCCAGCAGGACAACTGCCCATGTGTTAGCGTATTAGGATATCTGCATACTGCAATGAAGTCTGAAGTAGAGACATGCACAAAGATAGTTATTTAAATGAAAGAGACCTTATTCTTTGGCTATCCACTATCCCAGTGCAATAGCTACAAAGCAGAGGAATTAATGTTTTTCTTCTCTTCTAAATCCCCTCACTCAAAGGATGAAAGATGTTAAAGAGACTCTTTGTTTTGTTTTCAGCTCTTTTTATTTCACTTGTATATGTTGGCAGCTGATAGAGCCCCAAATCTTGTCAATCCCAGTGTGCTAGGCACAGAAGTATAAAGAACATCACAATTCCTGCTCAGAAGAGCTTAAGGACAAAAATCTAAAGGACAAGACATGGAAAAGACAGCAATATCACTATTCACAATGCTTTTGCACTCAGTCTCAGAAAATAATGAGAAACAGCATAAACCTTGTGATATTTAAAACACTGTATTATATTATGGTTTTTGAGTTCAAATTTCCAGAACTTTTTCCTGCAATCATAATGACACAAACACCCACTAAAATCCAACTTTTTTTTAATCAAGAGTAGAAATCTTTTATTGATTGTAGGACTCGTGTGTATGTGTGTAATCTTAAAGAAAACACTAAATATAAAATTGAAATTTAAATTATATATTAAAAAAAACAAACCAAAAATGTTTAGTCACCACACAGTGACTCATCTGTCTCCACAAACACCACCACAACACCCAGAAAGTGGTAAAATATGAGGAAAAAAAAATGCGGTACATCACAGGTTATAAAGGAAGAAAATACAAATGGATTTATGTTGTTGGTTTCTTCCTGGAAGGTGCTGAAATTTCCTCATTGCCAGAATTTTTATGATCCAAAATGATGTAGCTACAGAAAGGGGAGATATAATAGAGAACTAACATGTGTAGCTGGCATCTACTTTCCTGGTTTGTCTAAAATGCATGTGACCTGTCTTATCTTCAGAAGTCCTATGGCTGTTTGGATTGCCATTAACTGACCCTAAAATTTTTATTTTCCACTAACAGTTACAGAGCACAGCCTATTAAAAGCCAGAAGCCAATGGTGACATGATATCATGCGTCACCGCAACCAAAACTTGGAAAAAGTGCCCAATGCACAGAAGTTAAAAGAGGTGTTTCGTGGATTTGAGTTGCACCTATCTTCTCTAGCTTCGCTCCTCAGCTGGTAGCCCACAGACAGTAATAGACAAACATGACTAAGAGCAAAAAAATATCTTCTTAAGTGTTGGTTTTGTCCAGTTTGCTCACTCTATGCTTAATGACAGCTACAGCGTCACTCAAAGTAATTAACCAAATTACAAAGATATGGTGATGAAGTTGATGCTGCCCCTACTCCACTACCTCTACCCTCCACCCCAATATGATGATATCTGCCTATCACATCTGACTATTTAGAATAATAATAGTAAAAAAACCCTCATGGCAGTGAAATCTTTGTTCAGTACAATATGAGAAGCTTGCAGAGAAAGTAAAAATCCCGAGGCAATATTTTCACATACATTAAGAATATATATGTAGGGTGTGATATCCCATTAATAGACATCATCTGCCTCCTCTGGAGATGTTAATTCCAATCTCATCAGGGGAATGCATGTGTGTACAGTGTGTATGTTCGTCTGTAATGTTTCATAAATTCTCAGTTTCTAGATGCAAGGTTATATGCATCTGAAAACTTGTATTACTCTTGGTATTAACTAAAAATCCATTGTGATTGTTCCCATGTTTAGAATACTTGCCGTAACATGATGTACCAGCAATTAATTAAGAATGAGAAGGAACATTAAATGAAAATAAAGAACCACTGGGCTTAATCTTGACCTCTACTTCAATGAATATCAGACTGAAAATAATGAAAGGAGATTCCTTCAAGTAACAAATCTAGGTCTGGTTCTGTTTACAGTCTTTGTGTACATCTTCTGATTGAAAAAAGGTAGCACTTGAGAATAATTTTTTTATTTATAAATGCCAGATTTTCACTAGTGCTTGGCAACAGGCAATGCCTCTTAAAATTAATGTAAATGAGAAAGCAGGCTTTTACCTTCACAAGCTGATTATTGCAGAATTTTTCCTCAATGAACATTTTAATAGGTTTCGACTGTGAGCTTTACCTTTACTGTTATATATTTCTACATTATGCAGACAAATACATGCAATTTCTCATGAGGTCTGTATATTTCATTGGGTAAGGAAATTAAAACTACTGGAAATTTAAAATGAATCTTGTGTTGTTCCAATCAAAAATCTTTCCCATTGTAGAGGATTTATAACACTTTTATGTGATGCCTTACAAAGAAATGACGTGATCTTGGTTTTCTTATGGGTTTGTTTTAACTTTTGTCCAGGAAAACTGGAATTTTGGTAGGATTCCTAATTTTGTAGTAAATTGCTATAGTTCTTGACATTAAATTTTCCATTATATGGATTTATGTCACTCTGCACTGCCTTTCTACTGGAATTCGATTCACTCAAAAACAGTGAAAATGTTGGAGCTTTAGGATCTTTCACAGCAGAACTAACTGGGTGAGGGTATCTAACAACTATGTGATGAAAAGGAAGTTTTGGTGTTCTTACAAAACGTTAAGTGTCGGAGTAGAGATGGTTCTGTACGTTAGGGCTGTGAACCCTGAGGTGTGGGGATAGAAGGAACAAAGAATAAAAGCTCCTGATGATTCTATAAAATCCTGGTGGATTATTGAATACATTTATATACCCACACAAGTTCTCCTGCAAGGTTTATAAAACTGCAGGAGCTCCTATGGAGGCTATAAAACCTCCCAGACTCCCAAAGGTTTGTCAAATCCACGTGAGATTTTGTGGAACTTGTAAACTGTCAGTGAGGTCCTGCAGAGTGTATAAACTCTGGCTGGATCTTAAACAAAGTCTGGGATTCCTGTAGCAGTTACAAAGCCCACCAGGACTTTTGAATTGTTCACGTTATTAGTTCACTGAGAGAGATACAATTAACCTTTCTCAAACCATAATGTACTCTCTAACATCATGCAGATATTTATAGCAGCAGTCAAGGACATGAAGAATACCCAGATGATGGAGTTGCCATCGATGTATCAGCTTGCTGAAGATGAAAAAAGTCTTAATATATGATGCTATTCTCTATATAACAGTGCTCCAGACAAACTTAACTTCAGGCACTTAGCAAACAAACCCTGTAAAATTTTAAATAAATGAGTCTACTGGAAATAAAACATTTTCCTCGGAAGAAGTAGAAATGACGACAATATGTTCTCAAGAGTGACTTGGTTGAAAATGAATCCAAGCATGTTTGGTCAGTGATATAAACAACCTGAAAAAAAGCAGGTTGTTATATCAGCTGTGTTAGCTTAAAAAGAAAACAAACAAACAAAACGTTTTCCATCATTTGTTACATGAGTTCCCCTTCAAATTGCTCAAAGAAGTTTTTACATCTTCAGCTATATGAAGTCATTTAGAAAATACTCAACTTTTGGTTGTTTCTCTGTCCTCAGGAAAGTTCAAGCCTTTCCTTGACCTTTATCCCTGCTGCTAGAAAATCTGTGTATTTCAGTCATCAGACAAAATATGTAAGGACAGAGTGAACGTGGGTTATCACAAAGTGCTGGTATGTTGGCGACTGACCTAAGCAGAAGGAGTTCTCATACAACATGTCCCTTCTGCCAGGACTGCTTCTGCTTCTGATGTAACTGATTACATTACCTTTGGAAGACCTGTGGTAACTATTAGATTCCATTTCCTCTGACTCCAGAAAAAAAACCAAACTGTCAATCATCAACTACAGTGTTATGTCCTCCATTGAGAGTATGAACATGTCATAAATAGAAACCTAAATTTATGTTACTGAGAACTTAAATATTATTTTTTTTTCATTGAGAAGAAGATGAAACATGGGTGTTTTGTCACAAATGGAAATTCAGTTTAAATAAATAGTTTGCAGTCTTTTCAGATGTTAGGTCATACTTTGACATTGACTCTACTTAAAAATGTATCTTCTTAAGGATATGTTTTTTTACTTTCATTCCTTTGTATTTCTCAGCTGCTGCACCTTAGAACATCATTGTAGGGGAAGGAAGGTTGTTCTATGGTGTATGCGGAGAGGAGAGCAATTCTTTGTAAACGTGCCATCGCTTCTTATGTGGATGAATACATAATGCTTCCAAGTACACAAATCACATTTTAGATTTAGATCTCATTTACATAATACATAAGAATGCAGAAAATGTCCCAGAGGGCAAGTAAACACTTTGAGCATAAAATTGAAAGAAATTTTGAGTACCATTTCCTTGTTGGTTTCTTTAGTGTGTTTTAAAATCAAAGAGATGGTTATTGGAGAAAACATTGTTCGTGATCTATCTGCATATAAAGTTTGCTTTGGATGGAATAGCGTCTACGCCCACTATTGCCTGCCCTGTTGCAGGAATATTCCTTACACAGGTGAATTTCAGGAATGCAGTTCCCAGTGACATGTGCTTGATTATCTACATAAAACCAGTCATATAGCTATAAACACAACAAAAACATTTGTCTGAGGTTTCCAAGTTCCGTATGAAACAAGACGACCTAAACTCCTGCTCTATTAGGCTGAGAACATTATTCAATGTTTGTTGGAGAAGTCCACTTTGCATTTTTCGTTATTTTCTACATCTGTGACTGTATTAACATTAGCATTACAAACACAACTTCTGGCACTTGAGACCACGACACAGCTATCTCGTGGTTGCAATACCTTGACAGCCTTTTTGTCAGCCGGAGAATGACGGAAACCAGAAGAAAGAACACGTTAAGATTAAATCCTCAAGCAAGTAGTGACAAGCTCCTTGTCCTTGAAGCTTATATAAATAACTTTCCCCTGTTTTTTTAACCTGTTCCCCCCTCTCCCCATCCACCCCAGCAGCCAGGCATGTCACCCTGATGGTTCACATCCATCTCCTTTTATTGATGTCCACTTTGGTATCTGCACAGGTCATCAATTTTGCTGCCTCTCCGGCAGCTGCGGGGAGCGGCGGGTCAGCCTGGCAGGCCTCGGCGTGCGGGGGGAGCCTCAGCTCGCCGCCGGACCCACGGTTCCAGTCGGATGCCGGTACCGGGGTCTCATAAATCTTGTAGGTGACCCAGGTGAACTCTGAGGCTCAGAGCTCACTGAAAACTGATCAGGCCTCTGTTTAGTTTAACAGGCCCTTTTCAGTGACAAGTGAAGGGTTCAACAAATGCACAAAACAGATATATATTAGTTGAAAAACTAATGGCTTTTAAAAGAATGTTTGACAATTGTTTAGGGCTGTCTGTAGATCCATTATACTGATAAACGACCAACTTGGTCTACGCCAAACTGGAGATGGCCAGCAAGAAAGCAACCTCGGTTTTTATTTTTTTTCCTCCCCTGCTGCCCCGCACTCTCCCCATCTCTTTGGTGGCTTCATAAGAGCCACATGTGCTGTGGTGGTCAGGAAGACTTAAAGAAAGCAGCAAAAGGTACCTGTGCAGCTTATATTTAACCTTGCAATCAAACTGGAATTAAGCAAGACTGCAGATGCCCTTGGTGACCTGCTATTGACCGCCTGAACTTCTAAGTTAGGGTCAGTTGGGGCCCAGAATGGGAGGTCAAAAGCTGGTCAGTGCTCTTCAGCTCCAGCACGTTGAATAGAGAGACTTTATTGCCGTGATTTATGCAATTTGCACAGACAGGTTAAGGAGACCTTAAAACATGCCACAGTGCTCACTTGCACTGGGTACACTATCCACTTGGAAAATAAATTCCGATTGTCCATATGAAATCTCTTGTGGATACGCCTTGAAGTATTTTACCCTCTGTACTCTAAAGATTCATTCTCACACTCGACCCCTGAACGTGACAAGGTTAGTGTTTCCAGATTTATTTAAACAATACGAACACACCAAATGAAGCACTTTACAAAGCTGATTAATTGCAAAGGCAGAATAACAATCAGTAATGAATTATTTTTTGGGGGGGAGCAGCTTAACTCTTAGAAAAGTTAAGCTCTTAAATCAGTCACAGTGGCAATGTGAATAAAAAGAAGACTAAGTTTGGTGTTTCCTTCCAAGTTTTTACATACTTTCTTTCATGCACCAAAAATTCTAGAATTGATGGCAAACTATCCAATCAATTACAAAGAAGAACTAAAAAAAAATAGAGAGTTTATCACTTCGTGACCAAAAGCCTTTTTTTTTTCTTTTTTTAATTATTTTTTCCTCATGGTAAAGCTTAATATGAATTAAATTAGTTTTAGCTTGCCCACCCAAAACAGTTTCAAAGTCTGTGCTACCTGCTGCTCAAGCTCTTGAGCAGAGTCTTTCTCGAGCAGAGACTTTCTTGAGCAGAGACTGCCAGTGGTGATGTGAGTTTCCTGACAGGCTCATCTCCGACCTCCAGACTTATTTTCCCCTGCAATAAAAGAAAGAAATTGAACCCTGATCATTGGAGGTGAAAGAGTAGAGCATTTTTAAAACCTTTTAGTGCTACCTCTGCTTCGTTGTAGTAGTTTGTAATTCTTCAGTGTGTGTTGCTGTAGAGTTTTTACTACCTTGATTTAATACATCTAATTTAACAAGATATTAGTCCATAATAAGGTATAATTGCACTTGGCATAAAGAAGGGAAGGAAAATGTAAAATTTGCCAAGCTCTACTGAAAAAATGTCTTTAGCAAATGTATAGCTACTCATTTTCAGAAGTATTTTAAGGATACAGTTTTAATAAGCATATTCTACGCCCTAAATTGTATTTACATGAAGCAAAAGAATGGCTGAGCATGAACTGTTTACATCTGTCAGGTAAGTGCACCATTATTAATAAATATATTTATAACCAGCTATAGAACAGAGCAGCCCTGGTGGTAAAGTAATAATTTGTTTTAAAAAGAATTTATACATATTATTTAAAGTGATAGACTAGTCTGTCATAAACATAATGCATATTTTCAAGGCTGCCAAAACATGGATTTATCTGAAAGCCTGGAACAGATCCAAAAGACAGTTCTCAAGTCAATAACACATATCACAACCTCCTATAGGAGTATCTTTCTCTTGTAACGAAACACAACGAAAGCTATCAACCCCTTACTTATTTCTTTCGACTCAGAGATTAAGGTACACAGTGCTGACCAGTAATTTACATGTAAAAGGGTCTGCAAACAAGCAGCAGGGGTAGAATATGATCTCTTACCAATCTGCAGAGCTAGCGCTGACAGCTGTGGTCTCGTTTTAGCCTGCTGTGTGTGCTTACTTAAAAGCAAGGCAGACGGTCTTCGCAAAGCACAGAAGAGCATTATTTTTACCATAAGTTTCCATGGATCACCCTGAACTTGCCTCAGAATGTAGAACAAGAGTTGGCTGCATGTATCATTATTGATCAATAGGCATTTTTAAGGGCATCATCATGAGTCAACTGGTGTTTTCATGCTTTGCTCTCCACTGTTCAACAGTGAGTGATCATTGACTGGGCTCCTGAACTACAAAACTACTACAAAATAGATACTGAGAATAAGGAGGTAGTAAGTGAGAGACCTAACATCACATGTCTTTGATTATGTTGTATGCTTGAAGTATAATATAGGCTACAGTACAGAGAATAGTAATTCTCGCTATTTATTTATTCGTGAAAATGACTTGTCATAGTAGACTGTCCTCTCAAATGTTGTTTTTTTCATGCTGTTCTTAGCCTTCTGAGGTGGTCAGCTCGTAGGAGACACTATTGTCTACATTTCATGGTCCAAAGCTATAGCTGATGGTTTATCACAGTGGTTTTCAGTCTATCCCACATTGCTGAAGAATCTGCGACAGAAACCTAAGAAAGCAAACTCTCATTTCCAAGCACATCTAAATTTGCTTAGGCGTTTCTGCAAAATAAAAAATGCTGAAACTCACCAGTATAGAGCAAAAGATTTTTGAAGGTTCAGTTCAGGGAAAGCTTCAAAGCTAATTTGAATCCTATCCAAGTTTCATCTAAAACTTGAGCTAGATTTCTCACAGGAACATGCTCTTTCAATGTATTAATATTTCTGAAGTTTGACTCCAGATAGAATTGCAAATACTGCAATAATGCTGGATAATTCTTTGTGCATCGATAGTTATGCAAAGCAGAACAATCCCAAAAGGAAAAACAAAACCTTCCCCAAACACTCCAAAATATTTTGTTTGTCATGGGTACAATACACAAGATTATTTCAACTTTTTTGTTTTCTAAGTATAAAAAAAAATTCTAGATCAGCATTGAGAATTGTGACAAAAGAGAATATTACAGCTGTAAGAGGCAAAATTGTTTTGGAAAATCTACCAAAAATCAATAGTAACAGAATTCTCTATCTAAAATTAACATGATGTTTATGAAGAAAGAAGTACTTCTGATGCCAGTTCGCCCTGTTTTTGATCAATATATTTTTTAAATTACTCCCCAAAAGATATGATTTGTAAAGTGACAATCCTAAATATAACCACAGCTTCAGTACAGGGAACCTGTTTCTAAACAATTGGAAAGATGAATAGAACCACAGGTTAGATATACATAGTTTTCTGTACTTGTGTTGCAGTAGCTTTTCCAGGGGCAGTTCATGAATTTTGATTCTCCTTATCACTGTCAATGCAAAAGCCCTTTGACTCTTACCATTTGTATCACAGTTCAGGAAGACCTCAGACAACCCCAAGGTTCAGGGTGGGAAGGGTCTGTCTTTAACCTATCGAGCTGAATTTTGGTGTGAGCTTGTGAAAAATAAATGAAAAGTTGGATGGATGTGTTATGACACATAGTTTTTACATATGTTTGTATGTGAAAGAAAATAAAAATGGTTATCAACTGACAGGATTTTGTCAAGAGACGAATTTCTGACCAAGAACATGTCAAGAATAAGCCTGCATATGGATGAAGTAGGTCCAAAGTGAAGGTTAATCTGGTTATTAATAATATAGCATTAATGGTGTGTCATAGAAATGTAGCACGTCTTTCATCTTTGTGTGAGAAAAGGGCAAGATCGGAAGGATTTTGGTGCTTAATGTTCACCCAAGTGCAACATTTAGACTTCAAGTACCTGGTGCCTAATCTGAAAAACCCAAACTGTACATGAAGTTCGCTTTTTGAATTTATCTGTACACTCTACAAAGAAACCCCAAACTTGACTTACTGACATGTTTTCTCACCTTTGACAACAGACCATAAAGGCAGGCTGTTGAGTATTTTCCTTATACTTTCTCTTACTTTCTTTGAAAAACAAAATCTCATTCTGCAAGTTCCTAAGCAGTTTGGACTTCTGGGTATTCAGCACTCTGTACACACCGAGAAAAAAAATCTTATCTTCGCAGTCAATTTTATGATCACATTATTCAGTCTGGCATTCAAACAAGGTCAGCTTTCCTGTCCTTTACCGAGAAACTTGCAAAAACAATGAAAACTGTTTTTTATATTTGATTCTCTATATTAATATCTTTAATGTTTCATTACCATGCCAGGATTAGAGATACACTCAGACTGATGAGCACAGAGGAATCCTAAAACTCCGGCAATGTGAAACATGTTCTTGAGTGGCTTCTACAGGAGGATGATCTAAATAACTATATTTGTAGCTAGGCTTTACATTTTAACATGAAAACAGGTGGCTTCTTAGTTCTATCTTCTGGGAATACACTGTGGAACAGACAAACATTGACTTTTGGCTTTGTGGCTTGCAAAAAATTAAAATCATGGACCTCATATAATGTGGCTCTACCTTTCTTCCTGTAAATAAAGAAATCCATAACCTCAAACTCAGATATTTTGCTTATTTTCATGAGGCTAATTGTAACTTGTGTTCAAAAGAGTCTCATGAGAAGTCAGGTTAGAAACAAAAATACTATCGACTTTTAAGTGGAGCATGAAACCTCGTCTAAGGTCAAAACTGCGGTCATAAAGAGGATAATATGGGTTTAGCATGCAGTGCAGCTGCTGTATGCTGTATTTAGCCTGCGAATAAAAAAGGAGCTTTTGTTTCCACTACTGTTACTCCCCGCATCTTTCCAAGTCATTCCTTCTCTCTGCTTACACTTTAACATGGCTAGATGTGGCAGCCAGCTATCTACTTTAAAAGGTCTGATTTCAGAAATAAAACAGTCATGATACAAGTTTAATAGGCTGGATCTCTCTTGAAAAAAATGTATTTAGGAAGGCACATGCTCTTACAGTGGCAAAACCATTTTTTTTGGTGGCATATAAATCAGTAACTCTGATCATGTGCCAGGATGACACTAAATTCTGCTATAGTGGACATATCAGCAGCAGACCAGGTTCTGGCTTAGTTATATCAGGACAGAGGACCTAAGAAAACAAGAGTGGTTTGTAAGTAGCTAAATCTAGAAGAAATCAAATACATAACCCCTCCTCAGTGTTATATCCCTCTCTGACTCTACAGTGACCAACCAGAGACCATGTCAGTCAAGGCTTTTTGCAGTGAACACCAGGAAAATGATGGAAAAGGCACATTCCAGAGATGAATGGAGAGGACTGCACAGATTTAATCCACTAAACAGAACCGTGGAAAAAAAAAAATCTAATTCCATTATTCAGAGGCGGCTGAGTGTATTTTACCTTAGGGAAATGTACTTCTACTCATTTTCAGTAACTCTATAGTCCATTTCAGCCTCTATGCTTGAAAATTAACAGCACGTTAACAGGACTATTGCTGTACTTGTGGAATTGTCTGTTTAGGATTAGGCCATTAAATATTGATGGAGATAATTGTTCCTGTACTTGAACAGCAGAAGGATAGAACTGAAAGTAGTTTTAACTGGCATTTGCATTTATGCTTAGTAAACAGAGCTGGGTTTGAAAGCGCTGAACATCCAGTATTGCCTTCTGCACAGTTCACATTCCAAAGCATCAGTGATCACGAAGATCAGTTTGATAAAATGTTGTAGCAAAGGTTAAATCAAACAATTTCAGCAGTAATTTATCACATCTAAATAAATAAAATGCAATGGCAATACATAATAAAATACATCTAATTGTCCTTTGGTAATTATATTTTCTTTTTTGAAGGCTCATCAGTCACAATTTCTCATGATTCCAAATTTAAGTGTCACCTTTTGTCTGCACATACTTTTCAAATTGTGTTTAACTTGAACAGCAAGATTTTTGGATCCAGCTATGCACTGGAGTAAATCTGGCTTTTCATTGTTTGCATGTTTTCCATTAATTTTAGTTTTTAACCTTTATTCTTGAATAAGAAAGTTTGTGCATTATTCTGTATAATATACATCACCCTGGAGCAAATATTTTGCTCATATCCAGTTTTCTACTTCATTAGGTAAGACAATTTGTCATGCAACTGGTTGATCAGATAAGGAGGACCTTATCCTATGATCATATAGTCCCCTGCATCATTTTACTCATAGTTACTCCAAATAAACTCAATATGATCTCTTCGCAAACCTGATGCAGCTGAGATACGTTGAGGTGAAACAACTGACAGGTCACCTTAAGAAGACCACTGAAGTAAAGGCTACAGCAACATCTTGAGGGAGGGCTCTCCTCATGGGGTGATGCTCAAGGTGGATTAAAGAAATGAAGGGTATGGACCTGTTCTCTACAAGCGGCTGCATGCCTGACATTCTCCATGACTTGTATAGGTGAGTGATGCATAAAAAAACATTCAATTCAATAGTGCGAATCACCTCTGGCTTGATAAATGACTGCTAAAAGTTGTGTGCTCCTCTCTATGGGAACTAAACTTGAACACAAACAAAGTGTCTGGAAGTTATATCAAATTAAAAAACGTGCTGTGGCTGTTAATGAAGGGCCTCCTGCCCTGGCTCTGAATATGATGCCCATATATCAAAGACCTCTGACATCGCCTGCCACTCGATCTGGACACAGGAAATACGGGATTCCAGGCAGATGAGAGCTGAAACTGAAGCTCCAAAAACCTTCCTTGTGCAAGTGATTAGGCACAGCTGTTCCGCTTCACATTTCGGAGCACTTGAACTCTGCAATCTGCCACATTTTTACAGGAGTGCATGCGCTGAGGGTAAAAAAAAAAGGTATCATGCCCTGGCTAGACAGCAGATGTGAGGATGAAGAAATATCTCCATTAAGAGAGAAAATAAATGAAAAATAAAATGCAAAAAAGCACAAATTGGAAGGCAAGAGGATGAAATTAAAGGATGACTATCAGAACAAGCAGAGGAAAAAAATCTATTTTCTTAAGATAAAAGGGATTGATCCTTCAAAGATTTTCCATAAATGTTACAAGAACAACAAGTTCAATCTTTAAAAACATCTTTGCACTTCTAAATCTTCCCAAAGGTGTGAAGACTTTAGGTACAAGGACTAGGGATGCTAGAAACTCAAACAACACCTCTACACTTACCCATTTTGTATAATAAAACAGCTTGCTCATAATTATTTCAGGATGAATTCTCCTTGAGCTCAGATCAACAATACATAAATACTAGGCTACATAAAATAATGTGAAAATAATAATGTGAAAAAGCCAAACCTAAATTTTTCGGACTTTCTTGATGCTCCTAATTTTCCTAGCTCCAGGTCTGTACTGTAATAGGGCCACAAAATGATGAGGATTTGCTCAGAGAAGTCTCTTCTATAAATTGCTGAAACATTTTTATTCTATGGTTTTGGTCAAATAGCTATTTAAAGCCTGACCCTACTGACACTTTCTCATTGACTCCAATGAGACCAGAATCGATGCTTTCAGCACCAAATTCTTACTGAGGCTACAGGAGAACCGATGGCAGTATGTTTTTTAAAAAAAAAAAGTATTAAATGAGGACGCAGATGATACTTTCAATGAAGTAATATAGAAATTCAATCCAAAAAGAATCTGAAATATAATAAGGAAAATATATACATTTGCAAACATATACATGAGGAAAATGTATGAAGGATTTGTAGCATGGGGGTTTTGGTCTCATCTCCCAAGTAACAAGCAATAGGACAAGAGGAGACAGCCTCAAGCTGCGCCAGGAGAGGTTGAGGTTGGATCTTGGGAACAATTTCTTCCCCAAAGGGCTGTCGGGCATTGGAACAGGCTGCCCAGGGCAGTGGTGGAGTCACCATCCCTGGAGGGGTTGAACAGACACGGAAATGGGGTTCTCAGGGACAGGGGGTAGTGCCAGGGGTGGGTTAACAGTTGGACTCAATGGTATTGAGGGTCTCTTGCAACCAAAATGATTCTATGATTCTATGATTTAAAGAAAAGTTCACTGTCTCCACTGTCCATGAGCAGAGAATTTTATTTTGCAAGAACTCTTGTGATTTTTTCTCTTGACTTTTTATGACTTGAAGGTGTTTGAGCATAGATGTTTCTCTGGTCACTGTGTAATACAAACAAAATTTTATGGGACAATGAGATTGTCCTGGATGTCCTGAGCAAGGAGCATTCAATGACGCTGAAGTACCTGGCTCTTGGGCCAGCAAACTATCAGTGAAAGGGTCAGTCTTCAACAAAGGGGGTGAATTCCCTCCATCGTAAGAGCTGCAGGGTGGCTGGAAAGAGAGTTTATTTTACTAAGATTCCCATTTTCGGAAAAGCTTCACCAAGAATTGATTCTTGAAAGCTTTATATTTACTGCCGGAAGGGTGTGGGACTTTGTTTCACCCTTTGAGATAATGTATACTGTCTTTCCCTGTGTATAATAACAATTGTCTTACTTGAAGTAGGAATTGTGTGGAGGAGAGGAGAGATTTCTTCTGCTGTGGTATAAAAGTTGTGATTACTGAGCCCTCCTTCTACTCACACATTTTACTCAGTGAAGACAAAGCCCTAAAGGTTTCCTACATCAGAAAGTAAAGATGACATCTCTTCCTAATAACACAAAGGTAAGTGTTTTCTCATGCCCTGATTACAGCAAATTTTCAAAACTTGTTAAAATTCACTGCCAGTAATGGGAGAAAAACAAAAAGCATGAAGCTGGGGCATGAGTGAAGTGAATAAAGTCCTTGTGAAGAAAAGGAGGGTTTTATCTCACTTCTTGTCATTTTGGGGGCTTGTCTGGGAGGAAGCTGTTCTAAGAAACTTTACCACACTTCATACCTTTCTTGAAACCCTGTGTGCCAGCATAAAATTAGAGCAATACATCCACTGTTAAAAAATAAATGTATAATTTATATAAATTGGGATGTAGGCCAAAAGAGCATCTGTATAGAAATGAAGTCCTGTAAACCCCAAGTCTATAAAATCAGATATAGGAATAACTCTATGCTCTAGTGAGAAAAAAGCTGAGAAAGAAAACATTCAAACTATCTAATTGGAAAAAACAATTAAATTCTGAGTAAGGCACCTTAAATGAATAAAATGGTGCTCTAAAATTGGTAAGTAATTTCAGCAGTTTCATATCATATTGAAATTCTCAGGCAGGGTAAGGAGAAGAAATTGTCTTTCTATGAGACACATGATGGGAGATGGAAGAGATGATATATTGATAGCTGGGCAAACATGGTAGTGGAAGGAGGCTAAAATTGGTGAAATCTGAACAGCTGATAGAGAGTAAGAAAGAGACGTGAGGAGGAAGATTTCAATGTAAAGTTTAGAACTAAGATCCATGAAATGGAAACTATGGTAGTCATTTAGAAACATACAACAAACAAAAAATCCATGGGTGGTTGCAGAGGCCACTGCCCATGTGATGCTATTGAAGTCTGAAATAGCTCTGAGACGATTCTCTAAAGGTCTTTGAGGAATGACAGTTTCTCCACAGCACTACACGTGGCTTTCCTGGAAAGGCACTGTAGATCTTTGACTCATATTTCAAGAAAATGTAAGAACAGGACAGGAACATGGCAAAGGCTCATCAAATATTTGGAGGAGTGCAAAGACATCTCATCTCTGCTGATATTCATCTTCTCACACACTTTGTGGAATTAGCCATCACCTGAAGCTTGAAGGGATGAATCTCTTAGATATGGAGGATGGTTACATCCAGAAAGAGTGAAAAAAGGGAATCCTTTAAATAGAGGAACAGAAGATGACTGTGGAAGCTGTAAAGGAAGTCTGCTCATGGATGAAAGTGTGGTGAGAAGGCAGTAAGGAGGCAGATGAATCATGGACATGAAGTGTTCAGCATCCTGGTGTAGGACGCTCTAAATTGGTGACTCAGTCCTCAAAATGAGGAGAAGGTTGTCAGATCCCTAAGGCTTGTTCAATTTTGGGATTTGTTGCAAAATATCACATTGAAGTTTGCTTTCCCACGGAAGGTCTGCAAATCTCCGTGTTGATCGGGAAGAGTCATTTTAACACTTCTGCCTCCTGTAATTCAACTGAAAATTGCAGATACATGGAGACAGACAAAGAGCAGAAGAGTGTGCAAGTCAAAAGCAGATGCCCCAGTTTTCTCCAAACCTCTCAGATTCATCACCTTTGTTTTATTACAATATATCACTTTCCCTTCTCTGTTCCCTGTTCCTTCTTTGTGTGTCCTTCCCTTCTCAGCTGCATCTCTTCCCTCTTTCCACTTTTTCTTTTTCTTTTTTCCTAACAAAACTGCTCCCCTCACTAAATTTCCCACTATTTCATTCTAGCCCTACATTTGTATAGAGACACCTTTCCACTTTGCTCTTCTGTACCTTCCCTATCTCTCCCTATTGCACTCCCTTCATTTCTCTTTTATTTTCTTCACTTTTTCACTACATTCTCCATGCCAGAACTTCAGCAAAAGATCAAAAGGGAAAACCCGGCAACACAAATTAGAGATTTGATGGCAGCCAAGTGTAACTAAATAAAAATGCTTCTGCATTATCCACAGTTACTAACAGCATTTAATAGTTGGCGATCTGTAGTTTTTACTGGGTGAACAAGAGGTTGGAAAACATAAGTAGGCACAGCAGGCAGCACAGTAAAAACTGCATTTCTGCATACAAGCTTGTCCAAAGCAGCACATGTTTTGTGAGAATTTTTTTTTCTTCTTTAGTATGAAGTGAAAGCTTAAAACATGTTTATTGTAAAATATGGCTTGAGACACAAGTTACCTAAATTCGTTTTCTCTCTCCCAATGAATTTAATCTCATTTCACTTTCTGTCACTAAAAAGCAGAAGTGAGAACGATATTTACTGATTAGAGAATTAGTACTATTCCGCACAGCATGTTTTAAAAGATGCAATCACCCAGATGTTGCTGCTGTCAGTAGAACTGCAATACTGTGCACATTCACACTTCAGTATACATTAAAAGCATAGTTTATAAATGTATGAGATGCATAACACTACATCTGTATGGAAATATTATTCTAACATACCTTAATTGTATTCAATAATCACATTTTATAACCTTTTAATTGACTAGTATTTAGTGTTTGGCAATTAAATGATTGTAACCAACCATCCATTGAAGTTAATTATCTGTAGATTGTGCTGGTCACTTTAAGTATTTCTTTTAGTATGTCCAGGACGTGGCATTTTTCCAATTTCTTAATGGGTTGCATTTAGAAAGGAAACTACAGCAAACCTGTTATCTATAGCGTGTATATTACAGAAGAATAACTCATACGACAGAAATCTTGTTAGGGGCTGTTATAAACAACATTCACCATAGGCCATATCTTAAACTGTCAGTGTAGTTACTCTGATTTACACCAGCTGAGGATTAGGACACATATGATTACAAGGAATGGTAGCTCCTTTAGATGCATCAAATCTTTCAAGATAAAGAATGTCAGTATAAGGCAGACCTGAGTTAAAAAACAACGTTTCTGAGAACAGCAGAGGAAGGTGAGAATAACTACACTGAAGATAGCGCTAGTTCCTCTGCGTTTATCTCCCTGTAGGATTCAATTTGGTCCTGTACAGAAGGACCAGTTGTGAGGTCCTGAAGGCATTCCATTAGTGCAAATATAAGGTTTGAAATTTAGAAAAAAATCAAACTAATCACTCGTGTCAAGTAGCATTCTCTATGCTCAAAGAATGTAATAGAAAATTAAGATGAAGAAATTAACTCCTGAAACGTTCTCCCATGTACATTTAATTACTTTTCTGTGTTAGGCCAGCACAGTTTACAAAAATTAATCCTTTGACAATGTGTCATACATGTCATTCACAGAAATACAGGAGGATAATAGAAAGTGAGTCTGCAAGTTTTAGAAGGTCAATGGGGAAGAAAGTACTCTGATTCTACACACCAGAGCTGGCCAAACTACAGGTTTTGATCCGTACATGATTTTGAACCAGAATATGGGCAATCCGTGCCACCACTGCACTGCACATTTGGCAGCAGGCTGGTGTTTGACTGGGAATAGATGGACACTGGTCCTGCCCTAGGATGAACCTGTGATGTCCCTGGGATGTACGTCACTGCTGTGAGCACCCTTGCATGTTCCCCATCCAACACAGAAGATTCAGGTTTTGTGTTCTGCAGGAACAAGTGGTTTATTCTGAAGTAATATACACAGTTGAAGCTTCAACTAAAAAAATTAAGACCTTTCTATGTTGCTTTGAGACTTTATCATGTAATGAGACCTTTGCAAAGACAACGTCAAGCTTCACTCATTGGTTTGATCCAATATTGCAATATCTGCAGTTCCAAACAGTGGCAACAACAGAACAGTTACAATGGACCAGTGTAAATAACAGGGATTTTTATTTGTGACTTTAAAGAACTCGGACCAAAAGCATCTCTTCACTTTCACATTCACTTTCTTCTCTTGCAGCTGGATCTTGAACTAGATTTAGTCATGCGTGATCTCTTGTGGTATGCTGCTTAGATATTAATCTCCTGATTTCTTAAGTGGATCTGTGTGAGGTGTCTCCAGGAGCCTGCATGGATGTGAGTTCTATCCAGGCACCTCAGCGAGCGGGATCCGAGATCAGACATGACAGGGAGTATTTGTTTCACCTATGGGATGCTGATACAAAGATCCAGAGGTGGTCCAAGGCCCTATATTAAGTGACCAGATGTGCGCTGATGCTTCTCCTTCTCTTTTTTATCTGTATGCATTTCAGCATGATCCACAGAAAAATACCTTTCTAGGCTTCAGAAAATTTATCCTGAAAGAAAAAAGACAGGCAAAGTGCATAATATGCCCAGATTTTCAAGGCTGGAGCATTTCTATGCATGGTTAAAACAAGAATAGTCTTTCTATAGTAAATAACTATTGCTGCTGGTAAGTGAGGCATGCGTCAAAATAGGTATTTGTAGAGTTGTGTTTTGTGGTTAACTGTGCAGAGAGGTTTTCAGAATGATGGTAACTACAGTCTGAGTCAAACCCACTTTGGAAAATAAGAATTTTTTCCATGATTTACTAAAATCCTCATTAAAAAAAAAAAGCTGTGGCATTTATATTCAGTCTCTTGTCTCTGAAAAACAAAAATTAAAACTGCAAATACAAGGATTCTGCAAAGAAATTATGCTTAAATATTCTTTTTCCAGTAGTGTTTTTTCTGGTCCTCCAAGAGTAAACCTGAGGTACACGTTTATATGTACAATGTTAAAATATTTTTAAATAATTGCTAATGGATAGAGCTAAGTTGTCTTGAATTGATTTTGTTATTTTTAAAATAAATAATATCAGTTCATTGTTTCAAATTATTTTGTTGTCTTGTGAAGATTTAAAACTGAGAAGAACTGATCTCTGGGGAAATTTTGGGTATTCTGTAAAGAGAAATCCTTTGATGAATATAGAAAAGGGCAAAGCAAAGAGAAATTATAATCTTCACTGGGATGATCTATTTGAAAAAAAATTCAAGAATGTGAAGAAGTATCTCTCTAGCAAAGGAATAAGGAGATCATCCATGGATCTTACTAGATTAATGAGTGGGGCTCTACTAACATTTCCAAACTTTACGAAGCACTAGCAGCAATTGCAAACCACAAACTCTGATCAACTTGTTACTAAAGTTTTTGACACCAACTATGTAAAAAGATACATATATTTATAGTCATGACTCCTAAAGACCTCAAATGGCAAAAACATCATTTCCTTTCTTTCACCTTAAGATTGCTCCTCTGCCAAGGGACCAGAGAATTTAGTGTCTTGTGTAGCAACTTACATAGAGAAGAAAAAGCACCTCAGAGCTGAGTGGTTCCTCAAAGCAAATTCATCTGATAAAAAAAAAAAAATCAGAATGTTTAGTTCTTCAATTGCGTGTCAGCAAATGGCACACAAGCAGAGACTGTCTTGAAGAGGTTCTACGATCTCCATGTACACTTTTCTTGCTTACAAAATCTACACATTTCTTTTTTCCAATGGATGTCTGTACTTTTCAGCCGTGAGATCTGAGGCAAAAACTGCTCAAAGACTTTGTAACCTTACACATTCCTCCTGTTTGTCTGCCCCTCTTGCACGCAACTGTTTCAACAAGTGCAAGCCAAGCCGAAAATGCATCCGTGACTCAGACAAAAAAAGTTGTTTGACCTTTGTAACACCTCTTGCAAGTGTTTGAGGCTCACTACCAATGGAGTCCTGGATTTGTTTTTTTCAAAGTTTTACCTGTAATTCTACTTACATATCTATGCCCTATCATTTATCAAAATGTCCCAATGGTAATAAAATAGTGGATCAATACGGAACTCTCTAAAAAATCCACGGCCCCATTCCGATGACAGAAGATATATTTTATTTTATTTTATTTTATTTTATTTTATTTTATTTTATTTTAAAATTTAATTTAATTTAATTTAAATTTATTTTTATTATTATTATTATTTTTTTAAAATAATAGTCTTGAATTCCATACTTCAGACCCACACACATAAGTGACCCTATTTCATTGCACAGCCAGCAAAGTTCTCTTCACTCTTCAGCTGTATGTGTCTGCCATAGTATAGTTTTTGCCAGGTTTATGCCTGTCACTAATTGTAGCCTGACTGGCAACTGCCCAGATAAATGACACCTGATTATGCCTGCCCAGCTCAAACCAGCCACATTAACTGTGTGTAAACTGGGCTTAGTCATCACAGGTCTAGATAAAAGGTGAGGTGCTGCCTTTAGTCTTAGGAAGAGGAAGAGGTAATGATGATGAACAGGGTGATGAGCTAAGGAATTATTCAAAAGCCATGTTTCTTTTTTAATTTTCTGGTTAATTTTGCTCTGTAAAAGAGTAGAAGGGCAGACGCATACACATGGAGTAAGTTACTGTTCCTTGCTTGAGGTCATAGACATCTGTAACAGGATGGTGCCAACACTTAATCCACTCTAGATCTCTTACTTTCATCGAATAATACATAGGATGAAGCCTGTTTATTTCCAGCTAAGATGACTGAACAAAAATTGAGCAATATTTACCTTTAAGAAGGTTGATGCTTTTCTCTCCAAGAGTTCTTTTGAAGATATGTTTCACATTAATTACTCTGGTATTCTTCTTTTTGCTGAGTCGCTAATGTTAACATATCCAAATACAAGATGTTAGCTTTCTTTGCATTTTTGAAAGAGAGTTGAAAGGGGTTTAGTGGGAGATCAGCAATTTATTCTTTTATGGCCGTGCAGGAAGATAATAGATACAAGGCTTATTACAGAAGTGTTAACAACAGTTACCAATAGAAATTCTCTAGCAGTCTTTTTTCAGCTGGACAGCCTTTGGTGGAGTATTTTATTGATATTGCACTTCCTTAGGACCACTGCTGGTTTGTGCTTAACGGGAACCACAAAATAGATTTGTTAATGGAGGTTTAATACTTTAAAACTGGTGATGAACTCATTCAAAATATGAGCAGGAAACAAAAAGTTAAGCTCAGGTATCACAGAGTCCCACACAACATGATCATGTAGATTCAAGAAAGATGGAAGAAAATACGGTGAACATTGCCTGAAAATTTGCACTGTGGAAGTTCATGAAGACTGCTAGGAAGTTCTCAGCCGGCATCTGACAGAACTCAGTAAGTGCAGGCAAGTGCAGATGTGGCCGTTCTGCTTTCCAGCCTCATTAGGTTTGGTTCATCCTGGTTAACCATTCCAATAATGCCATACTAGTTAAAGTTTTCCCAACCAGGTTCCCATGGTTTCCCACCCCACCCCCTTACTGAATGCATTCACATGCACTGGAGAGGAAGTGTGAGCAGGAATGTGTCCTGCTACCAGCCCTGGGGCTGTGTTATTTCAAGTATATATGGCTATCCGGTCTTGCGCGTTAACATGGGAAACTTCTATAGAGCCTTTCTGTTTCAGAGACAAAAAATCAAGCCAAATTAATACTTCTTTTTTTTTTTTTTTTTTTTTTTTTTTTGACTTAGTAGCATAATTGCTTCCAAAATAATTACATTGTGGATTTGTTCACATGATGCATGCAGGAAGTGAAAAAGGCCAGCGTGCAATACTTCAGTTTCCTAAAACCCAACATTGCTAGATCTAACTGTTTTATCCCATTATGTTAATATTTTACAGAAATTACGTTGCAAATGCGTCTAACCTACCCTATTATAAGTAATGCACTCCAGCTCCTTTCATTCTTGAGGAGCAGGTAGTGTCAAGAGATAGCAATACTATGAACAAAAAAAAGTATGTTAATTCTGTGCCACGCAAAATTAAGTATTTAGAAGATTCTGGTGCTTGTCCTCTGAATTACAAGCCTTTGAGAAAAGGGTCATATATCACACACAGAACTCCAAGGGCAGCTTTGTTGGTTTATTAATCTTAATGTAGTATCAGATCATAAAAATAATTTGAGTGATTTGGTAATGAGATTTGGTAATGTTCTGATTAATGCATTACCATGAACAGAAGAGACAGATTAACCATACCATGAATTGTAACATGCTAATTCCTCACTACAGCTCTAACAACTGAGTCACATGCAGTTTCAATTATTTCACCTGTTTGGCAGCCATTCTTCCCAATGGAACAATAAGCATTAACAAAATAATCTGAAAGAAGCTTATAAAAACATGGTTGACATAAATTTTCTCCATTAAAAAATGTTTGACATTACAATGCCAGTTTAGTTGTAACCATACGAACTTCTCCAATTGAAAGATCTTCATCTGAATGCCTTGAAAATACTATCAAATTTATCATGCTCCACTGTCAAATCATTGATAGTCCAATAAAATAGTGTTATTTCAGGAGAAACTCATGACAACTTACAGGCAGCAGGAGTTAACATGCTCTGATGAGAATTTGGCAGTGCTTTAAATTGGAGAAACTCAGTAAAGAATGATGCTACAACTGCTGCTCCTTCTAATAGTGCCTTGTGCTTCACACAGAGCCCTCAACTTAGAGGTCCCCAAACATTTTAAAAAGGCTGTGAACATCATACCCATATTTTTGCAGGTCATGTAAGCAGAAACTAAAGCTGAGAAGCAAATTGACCAAAGAAACAAGAAGAATCAGTGTCAGAGCTGGGATAAAAAATTCTCATCTTTTCTGTCCATTCTATAAAAAATAGAATTCTTAAAAAAATAGAAGAGGCATGCTTTCATTTATTTTCATCATGCCCATTTTAGTCCAGATAGGTCTGCTGTTCCATCCATTATGCTAAACATGCTACATTGTCCTATGCCAACTTATGAACAGTGAATGAACAGAGCATCTGGACAGCTCATTCAACTCCATGAGATTGCCTGGGTGAAAAATCTATATCAGACCAACAGATGAGCTGTGCAGCTTTTACAGTGGAAGATCTTGTGTGTCCCACACACCCTCTTGCCCCCCAAGGTAGAAAGTGCGTAGTTGTCCTTGCCTAGCTTCCTTGTGAAGAAACTTTCTCCTAGAGTGGGATCGTATCTTTTTGGAAAGGGTAGTCATTTATCACAGCCCTAAATGAAAGCATTCCTTGGACACAAATGTCTTTTTCTTCCTTTGTCTAATTACTGAGGGGAAAAGTGAGAAGGAAATGTCAAAACAGTGAAACAGTGGTGTATAGAGAGCAGTCACTTAGGAGCTCAACCAGCCTTTGTGAAGGCCTGGGTGATTTGTCAAATGGTTGTGGCATAAGTCAAGCCCTGAGGTTGAAAGGTCTTGACCTAAGGAGTGCTGAAATCAGGCAGTATAAGCAAGAGGGCTGCTAGAAGTTTCAGCTGTAGTGGAGATGAACAATGATGGGTGCTGGACACAACAGAACCTCATCTGCATAATTCAGGTAAGGAATTTTATTGAATCTGACAAGTATGTGACAGGCTGAGAAAGAGAAAAGAACATGCTCTTGCTGGGAACCTTTAGAGCCCTTCAGTTAAGGTATGTGGAAATAAATGACAGCTAATCTCTTCACTAAAAAACTGTAAACAATGCCATTTTACACAGGGCTCACCCATGACCTTTTCATAGATCAGGCTATCCACTTTCAGGCCAGGCCACAGAATTTACCACAAACAATGTGGCGATTTCAGATTGCGCAAGAGGAGCTTTGCTTCTCCCAACTGCTTCACGTAGAGTTGCTACTTGCTTCGGCAGGTATGCTCCAGCAGAAAGGGCATCACCTAAATCTAGTGCATAACCCCTTATGTCAAATGGAAAATGCACACGGAGCCTTTTCAGTAGAAGTTTTTTAATTTTTTTTTTTTTTTCCAGTTTTGGTTTGCATGGGTCATACTGCAACTACAAATCTCAAGCTAAAAGGTCATAAGGTGACAAGACAACTTTTCTGCACTGAGACCTGTTGATACTATTAAAGTGACCAAGGCTTTTAAAATCCTTCATTAATCTTGACATGTCAAGTTTTCCAGATTTTTTTTAAAATTTATTTTAACCATTTGCCTCCATTTTAGTCTTCTCTAGGTAAACAACAGAGTTCAAGAAGAATATGTAATTGGTGCTCTTCAAAATACAAATAAGATGCTGACCACTGGTTTTAGAGAATGAAGTCTTATGCAACTTCAGTTCAAGCACGAAGACAAATGTATCCTTAATGCACATGCAAAACTCAGAAGCAATGGCTGAAAATGTGATGTTTAATCTAATAAAATAAGAAATGACCTTGCAGGCAAGGAGGAGTTTTCCTTTTGGTAATATTTGTATTCTTGAGAGTTCTTTCTTAACACCGAATTCCCCACAAAAAGCAGCATTTGATATCTATGTATAGGGTGTTTATTGCCAGATGCAGACCTCTAAGCCTGACAAGAAAACAATTTGTTGTACAGGCTGCCGAACGACTGGAAGGAAAGCTCAAAATCTAGAGGAACACTGTGCAACTGTGACTTGCAAGAGCAGAAATTCAACTCTAAAACTCTTCGAATAAATACAAACCCAAAGATTAGACTGACTTTGTCGAGCATGAGTCACAAAATCCCCAAGCACTTCCCTGGATTACTGGCACAGCAATTTCTGCAGCGTACAGCGCACATGTATGTTTTTACCAATCTGTGGATCATTCCACCTAATGGGAAGCAGTTAAAAGTCCTGGCTGGATCAATGTGGATCTTGGTGTTATAAGCAGTCCAATGCATAATTCACAAGGCTTAATGAATATTCCAATTCATGACAGCCAACTGGCTCCATAGGTCACACCTCCCAGTCTCATATAAATAAAGAATGAGATACTGGAAACCGCACCAGCTGAACCCTAGTGAGTGCCAAAAACATGCATATTAATGAGGCACAATAAAAGATATACTTGACTCTCAGGAAGTGCCTCTGTTGTTTTCCAGCTTTTAGAGAGGGAGAGGAAAAGTTTGCGGTGTACCTTCCAATATCCTTCCAATATAACCACACTGAACGCAGGGCGAACCTTCCCCCCCAGGGCAAAGAGGGAACCAGGTTGTGGCACCCGGCCTTAATCAGGTCGATGACATCCCCCGTCATCCCCGCCACAATAACGAAATCCATGCTGCAAATATCCCCACCCTCGGCTCCCATGTTGCTCTGCAAGTCCCGATTTGGTAACTAAGGAGAGGAAGTGCTTCGGCAGTGCTGTTCTTTTATGTGCTCTGTTTAGACCTTGGAACAGGATGAATGGTAGCTTAGATGAATGCATTTGTGCCATTTTTCTTGGCCCCAGACGATGTTTCCTCACTACCATGACATCTGAACAGAAGGAGAAAACATCTCCCTTTTGTGGAGAGCTAATTTAATTTGTACCTTCCACCTAGGGGTAAATATGTTTGTCTGTCTTTCTAAGCTCTCTTTGCCCACTTTCTTTTCTCACGGGAAACCCTGCTGAGTCAAAAGCAGGATATTGCTTAGTGCTTTAACTTTATTTTAAAGTAATTTAATTTTAAGCATGCTCACACCCACCCTAAAGTGAAGCAACTGTAGGAGCTCCACTGGGACAGCCTTAATGACTTTTGCATGTCTCTTGTGCCAGAGACATCAAGGGCTTCTTGTTAGGGAGGTATTTGTCTTTTAAAATAAATGCTTTAAAACAGGACCTCTCTTTTGCAGTATCAGTGCAAGATGTGTTTCTTTATTTTCAAAAATCCTATGGCTTTGCACATTGACCTACCACCTTTAAAAACCAGCATTACGAACCATTGACCTTTGCTCTTTGTTGATCTCGTGTTATGCGTGATTTGACCCGGTTTTGTCTGAAAACTTTGTAAAAGGATTTAAAATAAACAACGAATGCATTTCTTTATGAAAAATGGCGATGAAATATGACTCAGATGACTCAGAATTTACATCCTCATGGTCTGATTTATGCATGTCTTCTTTAAATTGGGAAATATATTAAGTTAAGGGCATTATTTAATCCAGTACTGAAAAGTTTCTGTAATTAAAAAAGCAATGCAAGGTAAAGAGTGGGAAAATAAAACTGAAATCCAAATTGAAGCATCATTTAAAGCCCCCAGCACAACTTCTTTTATTTAAACCTCGTTATCTCATATTAAAGTGGCAATGACACACGCAAGAACCTACATCTTAAACAACTTCTTGCAATTTCTTCCTTTTAAAAAAATCCATTTTGGTATTATTACCAGGTAAATATTTTGTCATCCTGTCAGATAAGAAAAAAAAACATAAAATGCTTAAAATGATAGAGTATATTTCTAATATATGCAGTAATAAATATCACTGATACTGATTTTACCTGTAGTTACCAGTTATTCCTTATTTGCATAATCTTTTATCATTTTTTTTCACAATAATTTGCACTCTGTGTTCCGATCAGAAGTATGCATTTCTGTCATGTTCAAAATGGAAAATGTACAACACTTAAACCAATAAAGTATATTTCTAATATCTACAGTAATAAATTTCACAGAAACTGTGATTTTACCTACAGTTACCAGTTACTTGTTATTTGCATAATATTTTATCAGTGCTTTTTCGCAATGACTTACACTCTGTGTTCCGGTCAGAAATGTGCATTTATCATCAGCAAATCACACAGACTTACGGGGAGACAAGTCCTGGAATCAGTCACATCATTCAGAAAGATTAATCATGACAAAATTGCTATTTTGCTCGGAAAACTTTCCCCCATTCTGTTTCTATTGCCTCAGAGGATTGTTTTTTATAAACAAGCTGCATTTCTTAGGAAGCGGCTCTCTTATTCAAACTTATGGTTTTGAAGTCTAAATATACACCACCATGACAAACAAATAACAGCCAACATGTGCTTGGGAGCACTGGAGAAAGTGCAACTGTCTTGCCTACCCTGCTCTGCTCAGTGTGTAAAATATATGAGATATAATACTTTCAGCCAGAACACAGCACTGCCGTGCACAATGTAGGATTTGACACCAGCTTTGAGGATAAAGGGGTTATTTCCTTGTGCAGGACGATGCATCTCCACATCCCTGAGCAGACATGAGTCAGGAAGCAAAGCTGAAGGGTGGTTGGTGAATAGGTCTCTTTGACGAATGACCACAGGCTGGATCCTGCCCTCGTGCCTCTCTCACCCAGAATTTGGACCTCATCAGCTTTGCCTGGACAAGCGTAGACCTCAAACCTGTGTTAACAAACATGTGGAAGCCATGGTGGCTCATGATCGGACCAGCTGGCCTGTGAACCATGTTAGGAAAAAAACAATCAAGGTGCAAAAAGAGGGAGAAGGGTAAAAAAAAAAAATCTCACCCACTGGCCTCTTAAGTTCACAGTGCTTCAAACAAATTGCTTTGAGGTCTGGAGCCTTCAATTTAAACTCCAAAGTTGGCTCTCAAGACCTGGCCTCTGACAAGGGTGGAAAACCTCGTTAGGAAAATCCCTTAAACATTTGCTTTGTTGCAGGAAATTCACTATCTTTAAGGGTTATAAACTGCTCAGAAAATGCCTGGCGTTAAGAAGATAGTTATCTTTAGGGCAATAAAAAGGTATTTCCAGCCTTATTGCTGAACTATGTAAATCAAGGCCATCCACCCCTCCATTAGAAGGTAAGCTCTTAAGGCCTATATGGACAAAGGACTTGGTTGTTTACGCAGCAACAACATCTGCTTACACTCAGCCTCATTGTCAAAGAGCTGTTGGTTAAAAGCACAGCATCTCCTTTCCTTCCATTTCATGCCGTATTATGTTTCATGCGGGAATATCTAGTCTCTGAGGCTTGACCACCGCTTTTATCTACCGGACTTTAAAGCCTTTAGCTGCTCTTAGTAAGAATCCGATCATCGCCTCCCGAGCAGCCTGGAGAGCCCGTTTTGCTGGACACTTGAAAAATTTCTTTTGGTCTCCAGACACCTTTCTGCAAAGTATTAGCTTTCCTGTGCTGCTCTGAAGCTAAAGCTCTTGTGTAAACAGCTCTCTGGTTCAGTTTAAGATAAAATACGGTGTTTGGGTCTAAATTCCTCAAATACTACACGTGCACAACAAAAGACTATTAATTGCACTCAAGCCACAAAACTCTGATGCATTCTCTGGACTGTATGTTTAGTAATGCTATCAAATAAAATGTTTCTGAGCTTTGCTTGCTGACATAAGACAGTTTTACTTAGACCCACATCACTAATGCAGTAAGAAGGGAGAACATAATGTCGCAGTTAATCATGTTTTTTTGGAGAGGAAACACGTGAAGAAAAGAAACTGCCCTGCAAATTAGTGTGTTTTCATTTTGCTACTCTTCCCTATCTGTACCTCAGCATGCAGTCAAACGTAGACAGTGTTTAATGTATAAATTTAAGTACTTGTATGGTAAATGTTCCTGTATAGTGGATTCAGACAATGTCCTGTACAGCTCTAAAATGTGTGTCCAGAATAAACCACAGATATATTTATAACTGACATAAAAAAAGTCGTGATGCAGTTCACAGATGACTGTTTTCCCTTGAGGTGGTATTTTCACAGTATTGTACCGATTAGTTTTACTGCAGGCTCCGCAGCACGTTTTAATAACATGATTGTCGAAACCATAATCATACCTGTTTGATGCATGAAAATTTGAACAGATTTTACAGAGGAGAAAAGTGTAAAAGTTGGCATCTGGCTCATATGCTGAGATGGACATATACCTCCATGGCCTAAAACTTTAATAATAAAGAAGAATACAGACGCAAAGGAGACTCACAGCAGGGAGGTGAGAGGAAATTGCAAGCAAAAGAAAATGGCAGCTCAAGGGGCAGGAACTCAAAGGCATCCTGGGAAAAAAAGGTGTCCCAAATCATCAACTTTCGAAATGGGAGCCATGAGTGACACAAGGATTTCTGACATTCCCACCACTTGTATCATACAATGCCTTCTTAAAAGTAAACAAGTCCCGCTCGTAATAATTTTTCTATTTTAAGTCATTGACTTATGTTTCTGTTCTGGAAGCTTGCTGCTTGATAGTTGGAAACTTCTGATTTCTGCTGTAAAAGTGCTCATGCGCAGTGGAAATAAATTTGGTTTTCTTTCAGGATCTTGGCGTAAAAAGTTTTTTTCTCCCCCTGCTACTTACATATGGGGTTATTTATAGGGGAACGACTCTAGCCCCGCTTGGCACCCACTTAGAAAAGGCATATGGGCCACTAAGCTGGCCTGGTCCCTCAGTCCTCCTTCACATCTTATCTGTTTCCCTGTCTAACTCAATCCCCCTTTCCTGCAGTTTGGTTTTCTCTTCTTCAGAGATGCACAAACCATATATTACAGAGTGGTCTACATATTTTCACCAATGTCCTGGATGGAAATGTTATTACAACCCTTTCCTAGCAGATGTGGTGGCATACCTGCATTTTTCAGAGCTATATCAGTGACATCTTCCTTGGCTGCTTCTTACTCTCAGTCTCCTCTCTACACTCACAAATTCCCGCTGTTTATGTGCCTAGACTGGCACTTTGTACTATTACATTTCACGCCATTTCTAGTGATTTATTTCAGAAACCCACAAATATTTTGTCCCCAAGCAAAAGGAAACATCTGGCTGTTTGGTAGATCACATGCCACTTCCAAGTGGATTGTCCACTTAGCACATGTTGATAACTTCGTGCCAGGATTTCACCTTGCTGGTCACACTCCTTCATTCCAGTGTCCTTTTTCCTTATCCTATATCTTTTATTACTTCTCTTCTCCTATATCCTTTATTACTTCTCTTCTCCTGAAGAATCAAACAGACAGGAAGATAACACAGTGCTTTTTCAGTCTACCTGCAAGAGCATCTTCTATAAACCTCACTTGCAGATAGATTGGTACCCTCTTTCAACATCTACACCAGGAGGTTGCTGAAGCTTTAAGAATTTCAAGCGTTTAAGGACTTAATAAAAGAGCAATTTAAGTGCAAATCCAGGTATGCAAAGTGAATCAGCTGTCTCCTTTCTGAGGACATGTACCCCCAATAGAAGAGATTGCAAAAATACTTCTCCAATACTTTCTTGCAATAACTGCTGGAGCACTGACACAGCGTTTTGTCATCACAGTTGTCAAGATGCATAGATATCTGTTTCTGTCTTCATCAGGAATGACTTCTAGATAAACGAACAAACCCAAGTTGATGCTATGGAGGGACGACTTTTTTTTTTTTTTAATTCTGCCTTACTTTGCATATAGAGAATTTGTACTTGTTTAGCAGAACAGTGAGACTTAAGCATTTCAAGAGGGAGATAGATCAGTAAAACAGCAGAGTTGACAAAGGGGTACATTGCCTTCATACGGGACATGTATAATTCAGCACTTGACCCCTAGAAAGGAAATTGTGAAGCTTTGCCTCATTAATCTACTTGTGTACATGGGGATAAATGTGTGGTGGTGTGCTGTCAGTGGCTATGAATAGAGTACAGGGGAGAAAGATCAAAGAAAGAGGCAAAGGATCAGATTCAGAGCATGGATAAGAATGGCAGTACTTCTGCAAGATGTAAAGAATTATTTGCATGTGCTAATTTCCTTCACCTGGGCAGACAGCAGATCTGGCTTTATCAGAAACATTCCACCAAAACAGGATCTCTGCCCTGAATTAGAGGTGATGTTTGCTCTCCTGAATTCAAGTCCAATGTGTTATCACCTGGTAGTTTATTGCTTCTGAGGATGTTTTCATACAGTCATCTTCCATTTGTGACTTCCACGGAAAGCAGCTGTTCTTCTCTTCTTCCTTTATTTTTTTTTCTGTTTTATTTTTTTTTCCTCCTGCTGCCAGTTTCAGGAATAGTCCAAGTTGCCACTGCTGAACAGTTTCAGGAACATTGCAAATACATGATTCTGGCTGGAAATAGGCACAAAAGTACTAATTCCTCTTTCCTGCCGTTTGCGTGGGCAGTCTTTGGAAATCTTTCTTCGAAAAATCAAGAGAAGGAACTAGCTCAGAGTGGTGGTTTCTCCCCCAGATTAAAAGCTTGCCCCCCAAATTAAAAACCTCTAGGAATAAATCGCGTGCCATGACCCTGCTGACACGAGCAACAGCGTAGTCCTCACACTCTGTCTTCTTAGAACACACCAGCTGTAGTTTTGTTGTGCACTTGAAGTGGGGCTGCAAAGATTAATCTATATGTAGACATAGTTTAGTCCAGGTGACTTTGGTCTGTTTAGCTGTGCATTACCCCTTCGCCTTTTTAATTGTAGTGTGTATGTTCCTTAAGTTTACCTTGCTTGCTCAGAAGGACTAAGGGTTATGGCTTGGTCATGGATTCATGGCTGGGAGCCCCATCAGAGAGGTTTTCAGGGTGTATTGCTGTGGAAGGTTCTACTGACATCTTCTGAATTAGGCTTATCGTCTGCATCACTGCTTTGAGCAAAAGTTAGGTGTTTGCAAGTCAGGGGGATGAAATGTGGAAGCTAATAAATAATTAGGATTAAGACATTTAGGAACATAGTAATGCCTATTGGAAATAGCACTGAAGTTCATTGTGAGTATTTTATGTTGGTATGGAAGAAAATGTAATTTGTGAATATTTCTTATGACAGAAAACAGCATTTAATAAATATTACTAATGATGTCATTAACTGTACTCAAGTCCACAGGTCCAAAAGGGGAGGAAATTATCTCCAATGCTTAGGCTTTGTTACACTGCAATAAACTTAATTCACCAAAAAAACCCCAACCAGCCCATCTGCAGTTTTATTCCCTGAACAATAAGTGAAGATTATTCACATTTTTAGTAGATTTTTTTTCACATGGTCTGTATATGAAGAAATTTGTTAAATATATTCAAGAACATACTATAAAAATGAAAATAAGCCACCACTAGTGTAAAAAAAGAACAGCTAAAGAACAGATGTTGACCTTTGTCCCTCCATTGAATGAAAAGATAGATGTCACATACACTACCCTAATTTAGAAAAGGTAAATAATCACTGTCTACAAAGATCAATGAAATATTAATTTGATGCAACTTTTACACCACAGTGTTTCTTCCCTTCCCACTTTCAACACTCCCATTTCTTCTATTTGTTGGTTTTTACCTTCTTTGCTTCATCTTTCCTTCTCTTGAAGACGGATTATAAAGAAGCAGTAGTTGGTGTGTTTCTGGGTCTTCAGCCTGCTTCGGGTCAGCATCTTTGTTCCATGATCTTGTTTCCTCTCCCTCTTGTGATCTTTCTTTTTCTCTTACTCTCTTTCCTCCCTGTTTACCTTTTTTGTTCTGCCAATGGCACAAAGCCTAAGAATGAAGTTTGGCAGTATTTTCAAATCACCAAGTTCTATGCTCATCTCTGCAGCCAGCATCGACTAAGTAAAACCTTGTAAAAAATAGTTGTGAAAGTAAGAGTGGAGATGACATAAAGCATTCCCAAGATTAGCTTCCGAAAATATTTCTTATCTACAGGCTACTTAAATGGACAGGACCTCCTTCCTCTGATACCTTTCACACATTTCTCAGTGGTATGTGAATTATTCATGGTCGACTGGGGATGACTTTGTTCCCTACTACAGTTTTGAGCAATACGTACTTCCACCAGCAAACATGCCATGCCCATCCCCATGCCGTGCCCATCCCCATGCTGTGCCCATCTGTGGTACTTCTCTGGCAGGCAATTGTGACAAAGACAAAAACAAAATAACAAAAAAACAAACAGAAAAAGGTCTGTCAGGGTCCTGGAAATGGTTGGTTCAGCTCCACTCTGGACCCTTTGGACAAGGTAACACCAGGCAGAATTAAAACTGATCTCCTGATGCTGTTGGATCATTGCTTGCAAGCATTAAGAGATTTTGGGGGGCATGGATATGTGCTCAGTATCAGATGTAGAGGAAGCCATAAGACTTCTCACAAATATCATTCTACATAGGTATAAGCAAATACTAAAAATGTATGCAATCATTTAACTACACTCAGTATGTTCTGGTTTGGATTTCTATAGGTATTTTGAGTATGGCCCAGGACATTCTCTGCTGTGAGAAACAGACACTTTATTAAGATAATACAGAAAGTGAGATGATAATATCTGTGTCACTAGAGCAGTGATTTCATTGAAACAAAAAAGATAAGCTTTCAAATGACAAACTGTATCTGCTAGTACTATATTCTTGTTTCCCTTGATAATACAGAATAATATGCATGTAAAAGAGAAAACAGCAAGAGCTGCTTTCCCACACCAAAAACCCCACCACCGTCCCCTAGTTTAGAATAGAGTCCCCCGATCTGGCCTGCCAAAGACAAAGTCCATTTATGGAACTTTTAAACCCTCATCTTTCAAAAACTTTTAGATCTTTAATAGCACTGTCTGACTTTTCACAGGATGCACAACTGAACTTCCAGGATTTGCTCCCAAACATTTGTGCACTTTGTGGCTCTAAGGGAGCTCTCAGTATGGGGTTTGCAACTGTGAACACTAGAATACAAGTCAGCCTGTGTACCCCACATACGGATCAGATTTTTGAAGAACCTTATCCAGGGCCAGGGTCCTGATTTTAGGGCCTGGGTGTGCACCATTATGTTTTGTATCTTAAGTATTTCAAGTTTTAAATATGACATGCTTCCATCTTTGCCTATGGAAGTGTTTATGTTTATACGGGTATACACTTTCATTAAAAATAGACATGCCTCTTGATCTTTATGCTTACAGAAAACATGCTCAGAAGCAGTGACTGTTTCAGGAGCAAGCCATCACAAAAATCTGGCATTTATTTCAGTATCGACTTGCAGATATTCACATCCATTGTGAATTGTATGACAGCATTGTTTGTTTGTGCAAAGCAAATATCGTATATAGCACGAATCACCATGAAATTACTGAGTAGTTACTTGATCATTTAATTATTGTGCAGTTACATAATAACTCCATGACTATTGAAGCCCTTCAGATTGCATTAATTATACTCAGAGTAATTATTCCCATCCGCTGACATGGACATATGTCACAGAGTTTGCTAGGCAAGATAAATTTTTCAGAAACTCATGACCAAAGGGAGGGTTTTAAAAATGGGGTGACCAACAGAGTCTTAATTATAGTACTTGGCTGCGTGAATTTATTTCACCTAACGTTGCATAATGTAATTATGATATCCCAACAGAAAAGGGTATGAATTGTACTTGGAGAGGTCCATACTAAGCAATGGAGAAAATCTGAGCTTCATCCCAGTTTTCCCTAATAAATCCTGAGGGCAGGTGCTTCTTGTACAATGTGAATGCAAGACACCTTGTTTTTTGTTTTTTAATCCAAATATGTGTTTAGACTTGCTCTCAAAAGGCAGAGTATGTGTATCTATATATGCATATGTATACATACGTATATATACAGAGAAAGTTACAGTTCATTAGACCTGGTAGGACTAAGTTAATTTCCAGCTATACAGAAACCTCCTTGGTTGATGTTGGGAAAATCAAACGGTGTCTTTGTGGTGTTGTTAAGCTGTGGGCTCATCTCATCTGTTCAGATTTTGATTTCTTGAGGCAGAGGTTGTTTCTCATGTGCCTACCAGAACTCAGCAGAACACGCCTCTCATCTTGGTTTATGTAGCCGAATGTCACCGTGAGCTGATGAAAAGAAGGATGCAGCTAGGAGTTGATATACCAAGGGTATGAAATGGCATTTGAAAGGGCATAACTGACTCCATTAGCACTGGCCAGTTTGGCAGTTCTTTCTGTGTGACACATTGCAGGTGGGGTGACACCTGGGTGACACCTCTTCATCCTTGTTTTGATCAGGGCTGTGTCCATCACCAAGCAGAACTCTGTTGCATCCAAAAAGTAGAAGCAAACTAATCATAATATAATTAATATTTTCTTGCCTTGTAATACAGTAATAAGCACACTAAAATAATGTGATCAGTGACTGTCTAGGCATTTTGTAGCATAGTTAACATCTCTGACAATATTTCATAACATGGCTTGCCTTATGTATGTAAGCAATAGGCCACAACTGCAAAAGGGCAAACTGAGACATGTGGTATAGTTGCCCAAATGAGGAATAGGAAAACATGCAAAAAGTAGAATCTGCAAGAGAGGAACAAGCAGTCAGTTAAAAATAATCCTGCAAAACAGGCATGAAGGGTAATTGTGCAGAACAGGCTGGCAGGACAAGTGAATCTGGAAAAAGTGCTCGTCCTAAAAATAAGGTGTCAAGGGCAAATGACATGAAACCCTTTTTCTTTTTGGGGAGCAGAGGGAAGATGAACCTAGGCCCCATCACCATTGAGTGAGGAAGGATGGGGAAGAAAGCAAGCATCCTGCTTTTGTTCTGGCGTCCTCTATCAAAGAGTTGCTATGACCGGCTGCCATGTCCTTTGGCACTGAAGACCAAGATCAATGAGCAATGTGCAATGTCAATGAGTATCAGTGCAATAAAGAGTTGTTTTCAAGTTTGGGATTGGCTTGATTCAAACAATCCCATGACAGCGATTTCTAATTCCCTAGCTGGAATATAAATCTAGAAATGTTTAGCTGCAACAGTCACAGGTAATTTTAAAACATACAAGGGCACCAGGGCATTGCACACTGGAGAGATAAATCTAATGGTTACCCACAGGGTGGGTTGCTTTCAAGATTACTTTTTTATTTTTTACAGTTTAGAAATGTATGAGGAGATACACTTCTAAGCTTGCATCAAAGGAGACCGCTGATCTCAGATGAGTTAGATGACATGTCAACTGTGTGTCATATAGCCTTCAACATAAAATATCTTCAAATATAGTTAAGATATCACATCCTATGTGACATGGAAAATTTAATTTATGCCAAGGAACCTTCCAACAACTCTGCTTTCCTCTTTGTTCTGTTCACCATCTGCAATCCATAAAAGGCAATTTTAAATTCTAAAATTATTCTTATAATAATTATTAAATAATTAGTATAATAATAATGAAAGATGTCTGGTTTATTCTTTGCTTTAAAATCCTAGAATTAAACCCAATGTATTAGGGCTGTGCCTATATGCTCATGTAATTTATTGGGCAAAGTAGACTTGCTGGGTTTGTGACCAAGGAAAGGACATTAAACCTGTTCTGTTTTTCAATGTCCACAAAGCACAGGGAGTTGTTGGGAAAGAGCTGTACATGCCTTTTCCCACCCACGGGGAAGAAATGAAGGTAATTTCAAATGTAGTTAATGGGGAGAAGTTGACTATCTCCATCTCCACTCCAGCAAACTGAGAGAGCAGCTAGCTGCCCACTTTCCTTTATAATCTGAATTTTTGCTAAAATGATCCCAGTGGAACAGGTAATGCTGCTTGTACTTAAATGACCATCGTAATTGTTCAGAGTGCATGTTCAGCTTGAGCTAAACAGAACAATTTCCACATGGGAGTCCAGGGGCAAGCTGCCATCCCTCAATGGCCCTGGATGTCTCTGCTGGTCCCTGACTCCCTGTGGGTCATGCCCAAGCCCACTCTGAGGCTTAAAATATCTAAAAATATTTAATAGTATCTAAAAATATCTAATTAACTGCTTCCTGAAGTCAGGTTCAAGGAGTCCTAAAAACAATGTTGTTTCAGCTGTAATATGGTCCCAAATTATGTACCTTGAGAAATAGTATCCTGATTCATTGGTGATATTTTGAAAGGGAGGGATGGTAAATTAATCAGCCCATTCTCTGAAAATGCTTTGACAAACACTTTATTTACCACAGCTTAAGCTTTTAAGTATTGTGTTAAAATCTCCAGATCTGACTGAATGAAAGAAGTTGCTTTTAGCGGGTGTTCTAAAGGCTACATGAAAAATAAAGGTCAGTATTTACAAGAGTGGGGGTAAGGCATTTGTTTGGGGGTCGCTGCTGTATTCAGTACGTTTTCTATATCAGTCACCTTCCTGATTATACCTGCCACTGTCATTTAGGATGTTTACTGATGTTTTACCATTACCTTTGTCAAGAAGCAATGTCCTGAAACTGAAAACTTCATAGATCTTTCCCATAAAGACAAAGAAACCAAACCAATCAACCTGGAAGGTTGTTCTCTGTCCCTCATTACCATCTTGTCCCTGAATCAAAGTGTCGAGAATTGATATCAAGGTACATAACTAATAGCTTTATTGAGCGTCTCCACAGCTTATGTACCTATGTGATCCTGAATAAACTCCCAAACTGCTGTGCCAGCATGCTTTGGGCTCATTTTAAAATTTACAAATATATATATATATATATATATATTTTTTTTTTTTTTTTTTTTTTTTACCAAGGGCAGTCTTCTCAGCTGCTCCAAAGTCTAAAAGTCATGCACCTGGATGATAACTTTTCAGGCGCTCAGCTGGAGTGTTTTGCTCTGCTCTGCCAAGATCTTTTCGTGACTTTCCCTCCTGCCCTCATCACGAGTAGATACCTTCAGATTGTCATGAGACATGAAACAGAATAAGCAAACTCTGCCCTTTCACCTAGAAGTTTGTAAACAGAGATTAAGTTAACAGTGTGTGTTTTCTACACCTATAAACATTCTCTCAGGACATAGGTGGCTTGAAATACACCTTGTCGTCACCACAAGAGAAAACTCACTCTTTCATACATCTGTATTTTTCATATATGTTGCTTTGGTTAACACTTTGCTTTTGGGATAAAGTCAACATGCTCTGTTGGTATAAAACTGAGTTCATTTGTGGCTGCTGTGTTTTGGAAATGACTTGACAGTTCTTAGGAAAATAATAAAAGGTAAAAAGAATTTACTGTTAATGAAACCAAGAAACTTTAAGATAGTATTTACATAGAAAATATATTCTTTGGAAGCTGACTTTTAAAAAGCAGGCTGCAAAACCACTATTTTTGCATTGTGTTAAACTTACCCTGTATTTTTCATACCAGTTGAGAAAACAGAAAATCACTGGTAAGCAATTCATTACATTTTGGCAAAAGTTGTCAGCCTCTGCTCAAGAGATTCAACAATAAGTCACATTGAGGAATGTAAAATACCATTGATTTTAAGAAGCAGAGTTCCCTCAAAGGTTGAAATAATTGGTATGTTTATATAGGGAAACTTAGAGAGTATCTTGATAGCCTGGTGACTGCAACCTCCATTTTTGCATCTCCATGCAAGCCAAAAACCCCTCTTTCATGTGCTGGTTACATTAGTTGAGGGCCAAGGCTAACACCTCGTATGTTAATATTGCAAATATCTATAAGCAAATATATAAAACATACATCATAACCATGTTCAAATGAAGCCATCAGCCCTTCTCTAATTTGGGAGTTACTGATTTATGTAGTTTTGTAGGTACGAAAGGTTTTTCATACAACCCCGGTTGACAAAATACCCCTTTTAGGCACCTGAAAAATGATATGATTTCTTAAAAGAAAAAAAATCCACTAAATACAGATTCACTTCAGAAATCAAGAAGTAAATGTTGCTGATTTCTTGGCAGGGCTGCAAGTACAGTACTGCCAAATCACTTACCGTACAGTGTGAGTCTGAACCAAGAGGCATAAAGAAGAACTAACAGTGCTAGTCACATGCAGCAATTAGCTATGGTAACAGAATTGTTTTTAAACCGGGATTTGGACTTCATTTAAATAAAACTCGCCTCAAATTTACATGTTACAAAGCACTCTGCCCACAATGAAAGTACTTTGTGTGCTGAGACTCTGTGATTAGATTTTAATTTCACGCAGCCAGACAGGGTTGGATTTGAGGGAAATAGTCTTTGCTTGTGGAAAACATATTAATTTTTTAGATAAATAAAGATTCACCCTTCCCACCCCTGCTAGAGAATTATTCAGCCATTTTTTGAAAGGCTATATTGTTATGATAAAGTCATAGAATCCTAGAATGGTTTGGGTCGAAAAGGACCTTAAAGACCACCTAGTTCCAATGCCCGGCCATAGGCAGGAGCACCTTCCACTAGACCAGGTTGCTCAGAGCCCTGTCCAGCTTGGCCTGGGATGTCTCCGGGGATGGGGCATCCACAGCTTCTCTGGGCAACTTGGGCCAGGGTCTCACCATCCTCATGGGGAAGAATTTCTTCCTTATATCTAATCTAAATCTCCCCTTTCAGTTTAAAGCCATCACCCCTTGTCCTATCACTACATGCCCTTGTAAAAAGTCCCTCCTCATTTTTCTTGTAGGTCCTCTTTAGGTACTGGAAGGCTGCTGTAAGGTCTCCCCAGAGCTTCTCTTCTCCAGCTGAACACCCCAGCTCTCTCAGCCTGTCCTCCCAGCAGAGCTGTTCCAGCCTCGGATCATTCCTGTGGCTCCTCTGGCCCCTCTCCAGCAGGTCCATGTGTGTCTTGTGCTGAGGACCCAGAGCTGGACCAGCACTGCAGGGGGGTCTCACCAGAGCAGAGCAGAGGGGCAGGATTCCCTCCCTTCATGTGCTGCCCACGCTCCTTTTGATGCAGCACAGGATACTGTTGAGCCTCTCATCAACCAACGCCCCCAAGTCCTTCTCCTCAGGGCGGCTCTCAATCCATTCTCTGTCCAGCTTGTATTTGTGCTTGGGATCGTCCTGACTCAGGTGAAGGACCTTGCACTTGGCTTGTTGAACTTCATGAGGTTCATATGGGACCACCTCTTAAGCCTGTCAAGGTCCCCTAAGATGACATCACTTCCCTCCAGTGTGTTGACCACACCGCACAGCTTGGTGTTATCGACAGACTTGCCCACGTTGCATGCTGCTGCCAAAGACATGAAACAGTGCCAGCCCCAGTAATGACCCTGAGGAACATCACTTGTCATGGGTCTCCACTTGGACATCAAGCCTGTGGCTGCAAGTCTTTGAGTGTGACCATCCAGGCAATTCCTTATCCACTGAGTAGTCCCTCTGTCAAATCCATGTCTCTCCAATTTAGAAACGTGGTTATCGTGTGGTAGATTGTCAAATGCTTTGTAAAAATCTTGGTAGATGACATCAATTGCTGTTCTGTTATAAACCAACACTGTAACCCTGCCATAGAAGGCCACCAGGTTTGTCAGGCACAATTTGCCGTTAGTGAGCCATGCTGGCTGTCACCAGTCACCTCCTGTAAGAGTTGGTCTGAAGAACAGTATTTGCCTGAACTTCGCCATCAGGGACTTGGAGAACAGATGGCCTGACAGAAAGAATTGGACAATGACTTGGAGAGAGGCCTGAGGAAAAGAATTGTGTTGTACAGGTCTCTCCGACCTGGGGGCTACAGGTAACAATGGCTGCTGTATGGATTTCACCTGCTGCCTCAGCCAAACTTGCCTCCACCTCCTAAAAGGAACTGTGTTGTACAGGTCTCTCCGACCTGTGGACAATAGTTGCTGTCCAGAAGATGGATTTTCACCTGTTGCCTCAGCCAAACTTGCCTTCACCTCCTCCCTGCTACTAAGACCAACTAAGAAGAGCACGTGCAGAGGCTTGCCAAAGGTCTTGAGGTCACTCAATGGACCAGTAAGAGACCCCTGAACCGAGGCGACGCAGGCGCAGACGGGTTCTGGCAAGCGAAGCGGGGACTCTTTGGGCCTGCGCAGTTAAGCCTGGATTGGGAAACAAAGGCGGAGATTGGCCTCAATCCATGGGAGCGAGGCGGGGTGAAGAAGCATAAAAGACGATTCCCGACTGGACATTGTTGAGATCTCTCCACCAAAGGATCACGGATTGCGACGGAGGACCGGCCGGATGCTGTACGGGACCTGAGACCATAGGGACGCCTTCGGAACTCGTGGTGGTAGCCAACCCTTTTTTCCCCCTTTTCTTTTATTTCCTTTTTCTCTACTCTCTCTATTGCATGCTGCTTTACAGGCAAAGTAATAAAGTAACACTGTTTGATTGAATTATAACCCCTTGGCATTTTGGTTGCCTTAATTTTGTGCTTCGAGATCAAGGTAAATGAACCATCATGGGTCCATCACTGAATGGACCGTGACACCTCCTTATTTTTCATGCACAGTTTCAAGGAGGATTTGCTCCGTGATCTTGCTGGGCACAAAGGGCGGGTTATGTTTCCCTTTTCCAAGTCAGTGGGAACTTCACTGGCCTGCCATGACTTCTCAAATATGATGGATAATGTCTTAGCAACTTAATCCTCCAGTTCCTTCAGGACCCTGGGATACATCTCATCTGGTCCCATGGACTTGTGTACCTTCAGGTTCCTTAGATGGTCTTGAACATGATCTTCTCCTACAGTGGGTGGTTCTTCATTCTCTCAGTCCCTGACTTTGCCTTCTGCCACTTGGGCAGTGTGGCCAGAGCACTTACTGCTATGGAGAGAGGCAAAAAAGTTGTTAAGTACCTCAGCCTTCTCCATATCTCAGGTAACCAGGTCTCCTGTTTCCTTCTGGAGAGGGCCCACATTTTCTCTAGTCTTCCTTTTGTGATTGATTTACCTATAGAAGCTTTTCTTGTTGTCCCTGGCCAGACTTAATTCTGTCAGGGCTTTAGCTTTCCTAACCTGATCCCTGGATGCTTGGACAATTTCTCTATATTCTTCCTGGGCTACCTGTCATTGCTTCCACTCTCAGTGGGCTTCCTTTTTGTCTTGGAGTTTGTCCAGGAGCTCCTTGTTCATCTGTGATGGCCTTCTGATGTTTCTGCTTGACTTGTCTTTTGTTGGGATGCATCACTCTTGAGTTTCGAGAAGGTAATCCCTGAATACATTGGCCAGCTTTCTTGGGTGCCTCTTCCCTCCAGGATTTTTTCCCATGGTCCTGCACCAAGCAGATCCCTGAAAAGACCAAAGTCTGCTCTCCTGAAGTCCAGGGTAGTGACCTTGCTGTGTGCCCTCCCTGCTGCCCTCAGGATTTTGAACTCTACCATTTCATGGTCACTGCAGCCAAGGCTGCCCTTGAGCTTCACATTCCCCACCAGGCCTTCTTGTTGGTGAGAACAAGGTCCAGCACAGCACCTCTCCCCGCTGATTCCTCTGTCACTTGGAGAAGGAAGTTATCATCAATGCATTCTAGGAATCTCATGGATTGTTTCTGCTCTGCTGTGTTGATCCTCTGGCAGATACTGGTGTTGTTGGAGTCTCCTATGAGGACCAGGGCTTATGAATGTGAGGCTGTTCTTATGTGTCTATAGAGGGCCTCATCTGTTTGGCCTTCCTGGTTGGGTGGCTTGTAACAGAACTCCCACTATAATGTCCTCCTGTCTCTTTAATCCTGATCCATAAGCTCTCCGTTGGCTCCTCACCCATCTCCAGGTGGAGCCCCATACGCTCCAGCTGGTCATTCATATGGACGGTGACATGGTGACATCCTCCCCGCTTCTCCCCTGCCTGTCCTTTCTAAAGGGCCTGTATCCTTCCATTCCAACACTCCAGTCACAGGAGTGTTAAATGGTTCTCTTCAGCTTTAAGCTGAAAACCAATATACCTTGATTAAGAAGTGATTAATATTACTTGGCAAGAAGTTAAGCTGTCATATAATAGTGTGAAGGATCCACAAAAAGTCAGAAAGATATTACAACACAGCATGAGCTGCTCTCTGATCTTCTAAATACCTGGACTGTATTTGCTTCTACAATTTCTGACTTATCTAACCTTCTTCATGTTCACCTGTGAGTTTATATTAAAGCCCAATCAGAAGTATGGCTTCTAACACTGAGGATTTCATACTGTACAGAAATTAACCACACATTTGCACTTTAAAATCCTTCCTGCCACTGCAGTGCATTTCCAAGATAGAAGAGTCCAGACAGAAATATCAACGCAAACATGTAGATATTATAGCACAGAGATATAAACATATACATGTGTACAGCTGATTATTAAAATCCACATATTACCAGATACTTGAGGTTATTAATAAGAGGGATAACGACAACAGCAACAATAAAAACAATTATCTGTATTGGAGTAGTGTGATGCCTCATGGCTTTTCAGACAGATTTACACCAGCTGTGGTACAAATATCTTTAATATCCAGTACAGTGTATCCTTACTGAAGTGATGTTTATGCAGCTACAAAGTTCCTCAGCAGAAAGATGTAATCATTTAATTCATCTCCTAAAAACTGGTGAAACCAGTGCAAATGCTGTGTGTAGGCAAGCCTTGGCAGGCGATGGTCCCCGTGCAAGACGCTCGCTCTCTGCACATGGGACAGATCTGATGTGGGAAGGGCAGAGGCAGAAGCTCCCTTAGCTTCAGGGCATGCAGGGGGTCAGAATTAGCAGGAGACCCCCTTTCTCCTGCCTCCCAGGCTTATCCACTTGACCGTGCTGCTCTTGATGGCCAAGAGAATTAATTGGCAAACTCAGCCGGTGCACAGATCACCCTAATTTGCTGTGACTTCACCAGCAGCGGTGCTGACTGTGTGCTCTGGGGCGCATCGCGCATGTTATCGTACGCCCAGACTGTCACTGGCTCTTGAGCAAAATCAGAGGAGCAAGGGGTGGTGTTGTAAAGACAATGTGGCCTTGGTGCGGCTTTGGGAGACTGGAGGGCAATGTGGGGCCTGTATCTCTCAGCCCCCCCTGGCTGTGCTGCTTTTGATGCTAGGAGCAGGACACACATCTTGTGGCTGGTGACTTCTGGCTCACACTGGCAACTTGCCACCCAGTTGAGGTTTGTGCTGGTTGATGTACAACCAGGGATAAACTACTTTTACTCTGTGTGCTGCAAAAAAGCATCCCTCCATCGAGCTGCTGCAGCCCTTCAGTGAAATGCAAGCTCTGAGCTGGCCAAATGAAGCGCAGGCTCTTCTGCTGAATCTGCCTGAAACATTTTTCTTGTCTCCCAGCTGTTACAGCACCCAGCCGACGGAGCTGTGAGATGAGGAACATATGCCTGTAACACTTCATTTCAACAGGCTCACTTAGTGTCTCTTACTTTGATCTTTCACTGTATACTTCCTGTAACTGGAGTTAGTTACAGGCTGAAACAAAGCCCAGAGATACCAAAGTGTATTCTTTTTCTTTTTTCTTCCTTTTTTTTTTTTCCCCTAAGTATTCCTTTTGTACCAGATTCTGTTACCAAGTGAGTCAAATGAACCAGCTGGACGACAGCGTCTCTGCAAAAACAGTTCGAACTCTTTTAAACCACCTTTGTGGTGGTTGTTGTTGTAACATCATGGTAACTCTGAACCAGTTGCAATTTTTCAGACCTGAAAATGCCCTTTAGGTCCCTTTTTTCAGCTAGAAACAGCCCAAACTAAATGCAATAAAGACCTGTGCAGAAGGTCTCTGGCTGAGCCAGAGAGTCAATGACTTTGTTCTTCATTATCCTTCATAAAAAACAATGGATTTTCAATCCTAAGCTTTGACCCATGTATTCACTATTAACTATTCTGATAGGGCTGAGTTATTTCTCTAAACAGGAGTTGCCAAATGCTGCAGTAATACTCTCTTTGCACCATGGATGGGCAAAGAGTGATAACTCTCTGTTAAGTGTTCTTTTGCCAAAGAAGTGGTTGAACTGTCGTGAACTAGGTTTGGCTACAATGGAGATGAAATATGGCTAAAAATACACCAGTGAACACACAAGCCTGCAGGAATAAGTAGTCTCTGGAAACATTTCATTCCCACAACATTGCATTCCCTTGTTTTTCCAGTGTCACCCTTGTAGCATAACAATCAGATGAAAATAAAGCACCAGAAAACAACCCTATAATAAGATTTTTTTCTAACAGCACCTCCTAGGTCTGTGTACACAGAACATCTTTCACTTTTGTGTCAAGTGCTGTGATGCCAATGACCTTTGTTAAAGGAGAAGCAAGTTTTACATATACATATGAGCAACATGCAGGAATAAAGCTTTCCTAAAATGCTGTGTTTTTTAAAAATTAAGTATGTAAATGTTGTGCTGAATAAGCATGAGGTACATTTCAAACATATGGGGAGTAGAAATCGAACTAGTTATTCTGGATTCTCATTCCTATGCTCATTTCATTACAATATGGAGTTGCAGAGGGAGTCTCGTCATCTTGAGATTTTAAAGCATCTCAGGCTTTCTAATGGGCATGTCAGGTTGCTTTTTATTATTCTTGTAAGTCAAAGTGAGTCCTTAGTTCTTTACAACATCATCAATGATCTTTCCTATAGAGTCAAAAGGAAAAAGAAAGACAGCTCTATTATCTCTCCCAAAATTCTAAACTTCTTGCTCATTTGTTTTGTAACAGAATCCAAGAGCCCTAACAGAAATCATTATGTTTCCCAGCATAAACACTTGAGCAATGAAAAGTTAAAGGAGAATTTCATGGTGAATATGAAAAGAAAGGAAGACAATAATTTGAGAAGTATAGAAGAAGTTTCCTTAGGTGTCCTCTGGCCTCCAAGACAAATCAAAGCAGAGTCATTTTTACATTTGGTGTATCGTACTGTGTTCTTTGTGAAGCTGTTCTAACTCTGCATGCTCACAATTCTCCTCTAAATTTAACTGCTAATGAAGTTTTCAGAGATGGAACTACGTCAATTTTTAAACAACTATGTTAATTTTAAAAAATATGTTAGCTACCTAAAGAGGTAAACAGCAGCTAGAGGCCCATTAAAAGCAAATAGTTGCCTGATTTTTTTAGAAATAGCCCACTGAGGGTTTCTATTCTGTTAGGACCTTAAGGATATGATATACAGTCTTACCTGGATTGAAAACAACAGAAATACAGGAAGAAATATATGACACAGAATGTGAATAAGGAGTTACAACACATTCTGTTCTTGGAGAAAATTAAACTTTTAAAATCAAACCTGGAAGAAATTCTAAAATTTATTTGAGGGAGTGATATTAACAGGAGGATGCATAGTGAAGGAAAATACTCAGTAGTAGAAATCAAAATCATTTTAATATTATTGATTAATGAAGTTAACATATGTATTAAAATAAGACTATAATCCAGAAATGATTGCCAGTTTGAATAACCATCCTGAAGCATCTGGAAAGGGCTGTCTTCCCAGAAATCACTCACTCTGTGAAAAAGAGTTGTGAGGAAAAAAAATAATAATTGAAAAGAAACAAATGAAAAAACTTTGAACAAATGTGTTAAGCATATGGCATGTTTACATGTCTAGCTACTAATTAGATATCTTTAAAAAAAAAAAGAAAAAAAAGTAATTTGTGAATTTAATGCCTAGAAGACTGCTGCTCTGCTAGTGTGTTGCAAGTGTGCATCAGGTCTAACCCAAAGTCTGGCAATGTTAGCTTTGAACAAGCTTTGCTTGCTTCAGCTAAAGTCTTGTACAGCATATCAGAAGAAAATTATCAAAATATTCTGATACAGCAGAATAGACACCAATATTTACTTGCTGGTGGCTGTTATTAAGTAGAGTCAGTCCTACTGGATTACTCCAGCAATGCCTTAATCTTTGTCCAAGAGGACCTGGGACCCTTAGTTTGACTGGAGAATTGCAGCCTCACCTCAGGCTGAGTTCAGAGGAGATTGTTCATCAGGATTTCTGTTTCTCTTGTTTGGAAATTGCCATTTGTGCTGTCTGCCCTCCCCATAAAAGCTGATGCTCTGCAGGTATGTGTTGTGAAAAACCATCGATAGCTGAAGACCTGCAAAGGAACCAAAAGTCTCATTCAACATTGAAGTGACTGGGAAACGAATCATTTTCACCCAGAATGGAGAAAACTTCTTAAAAAAAAAGCCAATAAATCTTCCAGCTATGGTATCTAACTGATGGGCCTGCCCTCTATGATGCACTCAAAAGTCTTCAGGGCTGGTCCCAAAAGCGTGGAGACACCACGAACTGGGGAGAGAGGTGTCCAAGCATCAGGGGAAAGCACAGTATCTCACATAGATACCATTAGGGCCTTGTTGCAGCCTGATGTTTGAGGACAAGACAAAAACAACTCCTTTTTCCTTCTCCAGTGGAGGGAAAAGAGAGCAAAGGCCTAGAGAAAGCCCAGGCTAACTCAGCTGCCCCATGGTTACAGGAAGCTTGCGATTTTGAAAGTATTTTTCAAATACAACTCTGTTGAGGTAAAACATCTTTTAAAAAATGCTGCTAAACAATGAAATATTTCTGTCCTCTTCAGACTGTTAGGCCTGAAATCCTGCCAACAGTACCCTTTGCAGCTGTTTATATTGGTTCAGTTCCCTTCCTGTTATCCATTTATTTGTTCTGTGCTTGTTAGCATTTTGTGCTAGTTCTAATTTCCTCTCTCTATCTAATCTACACAGTTGACTCAGTTCAACTGTCAGATTCCTCCTTTTTTGTGTTGCTTTTTCTCTTTATTTTCATCTCAAGGTTCACGTTTTAACTCCTCTCCAACTTCTGAAGAGCTGTATATCTCTGTGATAAATACTGACAATATATGCTACATTTGCTAGCAAAACAAGGCAGAGCTTTTGCTTGAAGAATATTTGGGACTGAGATTCCCACTAGCAGTAATGGGAATCGCATATGTATATCTCTGTTTTACCTATAGTCCACATTTATTTATTTAGCCCCTGACATAAAAACAAAATAATCAGATCAACATTCAGTGTCTTGTAGATTTTACTAATAGAAAATAGATCAATCTGTCTCATTTTTACATTAAATTCTAGGTTCAAAATAGTTAACATTTAAAACTCATAAATGTGTACCTAGAGATGTTCTCACATTCTTGCTCCACTCTTACTCTGGTGAAACTGGAATAGGGTTCAGTAAGAGTTCAGCCTAAAATGAGTTGCATAAATCTGGTTAAATAATCCAGGATTTGTCAATGGATTTTTAATATACTTGAATAATATGGAAAGTTCAATTGATTCATTCTGACTCCATCATCAATGCTCACACATTCGCTAGCTTTCTCAGACAAAAGGCAACAGAACACAGAGGAGTTAATTATTCAGAAGTGACATCAGTGCTCATATCTGCGGTTATCATCTCACGGTCCATTTTGACCAACATCTGTAGATCCATTCATCAAGAGCATGATCTGGAGCTCACAGGAATCAATGGCAATAACCCAACACAGTGCAATGAGCTCCTGGGCCATCATGAAAGGAACAGAACTGAAATGTGGTTTGAAAGACCATGAGGGGGCTTTGACAAATGGCCATTCCTGCACTGAAGGTTTTGGCAATGGAAGCGCTTCGGTAGCAGAGCAGAGTCAGCCCTTTGTTTTCCAGGCACAGTCATTTGCAAAAGTGAAGACTGTTGGTGGTACAACTGAATTTATGAATTAAAAGGGAGGCAAAGCAACGCATGAACCTTGCAATGAAAGGAGTTATATTTCTAAATGTGCATCGTAGAGTCTCAAACAGGTGTGGTGAGCTTATTCACCCACTGCACTTTATTATGAAAAGACATATGAAGTGCAAATGTTCATGCTCTTTCGTTGTCTAGGAAGACAAACTACAAACTTCTTAGACTGAAACCTTAACATGACATATACATTAAAAAGTGTTCTGCATCAGCAGCAAATTTCATAAAAATTTTCTCTTCTGTGATGGACCAGAAATGTGCTGAAAGCCGTGATTTGTAACAGCACTGTCTTAGTGATGGTATTAATGGTTGTCCTCAAGTGAGTTTCAAATCCCCAAATAGTATTTTTTTTCTTAAGCCAGTGGATCCCCTTAAAACCTTCTCAGACTCTAGAGAAATTAGGCCCCTGCATATGCCAAAACCAACAGTAGGACAAAAGTAAGGAAAGTTACTGAAAATCAGAGCCTAGGACAATGCTTTTGCAACGCTAAAAAGCTAGTACAGCAAAAAGCCTGTCAGGCAGTTTGGAAGGCTCTGAAAGGAAGTTAGAAGATGCATCTTGTTGGGCACAGAGTTGACTGCAGTGTTGCTTGTGGGAGCTGCTGGCTGGGAAAATGCCCCTTGATACTTATTACAAGAATGGAAAGAAGACATCTGGACATGTCTTGTAAATAAACAGGGTTACACTAAATAATATACCTGGCTCAGAGCGTCCATCTCTAATGATTTATTTTAATGATTTATTTAGACAGTAATTTCCTGAATAGTTCTGCATTCTGTATGGTCTATGTTTACTTTGTTGTTAGCGAGCCAGACCAGAAAATAAAATGCGTGATCTTAAGTCTCTTGCAGCGGCGAATGATCCAAAAGCAGTTTTGCTGCTTTCCGGAGGGAGCAAGCATGAACTCTAGGTTCATTGCATCTTTTTGAAAAGCCAAATTAAATCGCTTGCAAAGAAAATGAAATGTGACATTGGTATCCTGGCTGGGCGAGCTCTTACCCAAATGATTGCTCATGGTTCAGCTCACGGTAAAATACGCAGGAGCTGATGTCGTTGCTGCAAAAGCTGGGGAGCAGCGAGGTCAAGGGTGTGATAGGCAGCTGATGTCAGCTTACCACTGAAATTGTGTGTGGTGTTCTGTGCTGTCTTCTCGCTGCTCGTGGGAGAGCATGAGAACATATGGCTTCCCTGGAGCTGCCTATGTGATGAATTAACAGTGTATAATCTTGAAGAGTTATGTGCTGCCTTGGTATAGCTTGGCTCTGGTTATCCAGACTGACTGACCTTCCCCTGGCCAGGACACCTTATCCTCCTTGGGAGTCGCTGGCAGTTTTATTTTTTTTCCTTTTCTGTGTTTTTAACTTATTTTTCTTGAAGAGGGCAGAAGTGTGTGGCTTACAACACAGCAGACTCACAGACACTGAGCAGGAACGCCTGCTCTTGAGTAGCTGAACCAGGCTGAAATTCTTTGCAGGCGCTGCAGCGCTGTGTGCCAATAATATCTCACATGTGTCATCAGTCTTTTTTAAATGGGACATCTTGACAGAGCACTTGTTTCAAGGAAGATCTCCCCAGGATACGTAAGATGGTGAAGGAGTGCCTCAAGACATAAGCCATTTATTGCACTCGTGCTTAGAGTAGTCTATATGTTTCGATGGGAAAACAAGTTTATGATTAGTTTCAAAAGACACAGTGAACCCTCTGATGAAATAGTGAAAATATCCAAATGCTCCAGTCAGAGGAGAATTTTTTATTTGTGAGCACCTCTGTACTGAATTGTGATCAAGATCCATGCTACATGTTACCTCTTCTGCCCTATGTTGAGCACAGAACAATCTCCTTCCTTTGTGATGAACCACGAGTCAAAGCAACTGGGTTGAAAAGCAGTGCCATCTTTTCCAGCACATATTTTCTCACTTTCAAACTGGATCTTGCCTCTTCAAATATTTGTAAAGCTTTGAGCAGACTATCGTCATGGGTTTTGAATGTAGGCTGTTAAGTCATGGTCTATCTCACCATCCTCTTGTGATGGACTAACTGTTCCAGGCCCACCAAAATCTGGGTGATCTTCCCCTCTGAAATAGCTAAAATGTCTCAAAGAGGAAGCTTTTGAATGTGTGTCTCTCAAATGAACGTGGCTGAGTACATGCCAGCAGAAGATGTGGTGCCTCCTGAAACACAGCTAAGCATTACCGCATCGCCTTGCTCTGTGTCTGCTTGACCCTTGGCATGGAGAAATACTCATTTCACACACCTGTGAAGCTCCAGCAGTTTGATACAGATGGAAACATGTCCAGGAGGCTTTATCCCACTAGCTGGGGATGCTCCAGTGACAGGCTTATCACCTCGATCAGTAACTCCTCTGTGAAACTTGTTTTGACATCTTTCATTAGAAAAGTTGTTTGAGGCACAGTGGATACAAACGTCCGAGTGTCTTTCTTCAGCCTAATTAAATAGGATTCCTTCTGTTTTATTCGCCTGTTGAACAGTCTTGAGAATACTTGAAGCAAGTTAATTTGATCTCATCCAAGATTTGAAACTGATTTATTTCTTCACTTGCCTTAAAGATTAACATCAGGCTTCAGGGTCATTTCTTACTCAAGCGTCTTTGCACTGTGCACAGGATCCAGCCTTTTCCGCATTTTAATGGTCCACAAGGACTTTTTCAAGGGAGCAAAGGAGAGGAGGAGAGCTTCAGATGAGCCAGGACAAACCTGTGCATAGCCCTAAAAGCAGATGTGGCATCGGTCCCTGTGTCGAATCCAAGGTGGCAGAGGTTTTCTCAGAACAAAGCACTTACAGTCCACACGCTTTGGCTCTGAGTTGGTGTTATCAAGTCATTCACCTACAGAAGACTTGCCCCTTGAGCAGCACACATGCAGGTGCTGACCCTTCTTATGACAGCTGTGATATATGGCACTATTAGCAGCACGTTCATCATATAGATGCCTGAGAACGGAGAAACTTGAGCCTCAGGCCACACAGGTTTCTTCAGAGATCTTGTAGGTGTCTCACTGTTTGGGCTTTCAGGGCTTCCTCTGCAATGCCATAAATGCTGGAGCGTGCTCCTCTTATATGGCTGATGTACTGCATTGGGTATGTATGCAGTCAATGCAGATGGAAGTGAAGAAGTTTCTGAAAAGGCAGGAGAAAGCCTTTTCACTGTCCAAAGTTATTGCAACACATACTCCAGTGCTCATAGGTGTCACTTTTTTTATTAGGCACACTTCTACTGAGGATAACATACTGCAGAGTTATTAGGTGGGTAAGATTGGGCCAACCATATAAACCTACAAGGGGAGAAAGGTCCACTATGAGTTTCTGACATGCAAAATGAAATCTGAGACTGCTGAGCAGTGCTGTCCTTGTCTACTTACTTGTCTAACTTACTTCTGCTGAATCTTTAATTTCCTGCATGTAGCAGCATCCTGTGGTTATAGATGTCGTAAACAACATGTAAGCACAGAGCATAGACAAATAAACTCTCTAAATAACTTATAATTTAAGTAATTTATGTGTAAAATCCAAGAAATTGGAAGGGGTGGGACTACGTAGTTTTCCTTAACATGCAGGGCCATTTGAATACTGCGAAACAGTAAATGAAACATAGCACTGAATATTCTGGTCACATAAAAATATGCAGGGAATTTTCAATCAAGAACAGAAGTTGAAATTTATTGTATTTGCATTTTACCTATATATAGAGAGAAGTGGACTGATCACAAGCAATAACAACTACAAATCTTTCCATTTCTCAACAAAACATGAGTATTTCTATTCTTTATGATGCAAATACTAATAAATAATGAATAGTTTTAGTAATAATGATCTAATTTATCCATTTAAGGAAACCCATTATAAATGTAAACAATAGTGGAATTCAACATTTATGAAATCCTTGTTTTCTCTTCCTATGGAATTTATGTAATAAACACCACTAGAACCATCCATTATTTATCATCTTTTAAAGTTTAATGAATATGGATATGAAAATTGTTAAAAATTGAAATACAGAAAATGTCTCATTATCTCATTGATGAATCTGGCCTGCGACTTCAACTCCACAAGTGAAAATGAGTTGGCTGGTCTAAGCCACAGAGTATTTGTCTACTAAATAGTTTGAAGAATTAATTTTTCACAGCCAGCAAAGAGATGTCTTGAAAAAATAATGTAATCCAAAGTCAAGACTGAAATGCACTAATTGTGAGAAGAAAATTAGTTTAAAAAATTGAAGTAACTTGAACTTTTGCCTAAAATCCCATGTAAAATGAATTAAAATTGAACCAAAAAAATGAGGCATTTTATCTGTATATTTCTGTGTGCTTCTGTTCTTCATTGCTTATGTGGACAGGATGATTCAGTAGAAAATTAGATTTGAAAACACCAAACAACATCTCTTGTTTCCAATATGGTCAGAGCCGGGATTGTTCAAAGAGAAAAGACTTTAGACTCTGCTCTTCCAAGATTTGGTGGTAGATTTCAAGAACAAAAATAAGTCAGATAATCTTTGGAAGTTTGCTTTTCAAATCAAATTTTGTCAGAGTGTTGTGAGGACTCTGACTACAAATAAAGTGTATTTGGCTGGTCAGTGCAGCATTTCAGGAGAAATTTAAGCTCTTCTCTTCCAATAAGTCTTTTAAAAATATGTTAGGAGAGAAACTAATTAAAAAATCAGACTGAGTTGGTTTTTTTTTTTTTTCTGCCACAATTGGACCTGGTGACAGGATATTCTTTTCCTGGAAAAGACTTGTTGTGTCTATGAAGATCTGCATTATTAAGAGAATTTATTTTTTTTTTTAAAAACCACAAGTATTTTGTGCAAATAATCTTGCAACTTTGGATGGTGTCAGAATACAGGAGGAAAATGAAGCACGGGAAGCTACAAGAGGCTCCAATCACTGTACTTAAGAATAAAGAAACAGACAATTGTAGAGGAATAAAAATTACTCCAACAAGAAAGTGTTGAAAAATAAAAGGCACTGTACAGCTTACAGTCCTTGCCAGGAAGCCATCTATCAGGAGACTACTAAAGAGGTACCATTTTTGGGAGCTTGCCAATGGGACCCGATGATATGCCAAAACAGGTGTCTTAACATTAGGACAAAAGATAAAAGCTCAGACACTTCAATAGTTTTCATCGTTGGAAGCTGAGGAGCAAGACTCTGCTCCTAAGAGAGGGAGTTATCCTTCTTTCCCTTGGCAGAAGGATGCAGGAAGAACAAAAGCATACAGCACATATATTTTGATCAATGTGAAACCAGCATTAAACCCTGAACCACTCTCTTTGGAAGGTTTGTCACTGGGATGCCTAAAAAAATAATATTAAAGCCTACATTTATTTAGCTTACCCCTTCAAGTGCAAAGAAATATCATCCAGCTTTTTTTTTTTTTTGGTGATTATATTAATGATATCTCAGATTTGCAATATTGAGAATAACTTCAGGTCTGTGGCTCAGAAACTCTGGGTTCCCAGGTGGTTGCCTTCTGTGGCTTGGTCTGGTTTTCCAGCCCAAATCATCACACCACAGCTCCCTTCTGCTCCATGCATCCGAGTTTCCTATGGAAACCTAAATGTGTGTGTATGTGGGGGCTGTGAGGAGCAGGGTGTGTGCCTAAATCCTGACACATGGCCAAGTGCTACCAGACCTTGGAGGCACTCATGGCTTCCCTCAAGTGGGTTGATGTCTCTCAGGTCTCAGAGTCATGACACGTTCCTGCTTTGCCAGTGTGCTAGAACACACCCAGAAGCACTTCTAAGGCTATTGTGTGCTACAGAAATAGGCCTTAAAAACAGACAAAAAGCAGAGTTATAAGCTGCTCGTCAAAGAAAGTGTCAAATATTTTTTGATTTCTCTAAATTGTTCTACTCATCCTTGTACAAGAATAATTTTTAGCAGTGCAGATGGGAAAAAGTGTTAGCCAGTCCTGATTTTTACTGATTTGTTTGACTGCAGAATAGGCTATATTACCTATGAATAATTGGATACCCACTTCACACTCTATCCACTAAAGTGAAGTAATTCACATGATAAGTAGACTAGGATGAATCCAAGGTAGATTTTTCCTCACAGATCCCTCTATGCTCCTTCTGCTCCCACATTGGAGGGAACGTCTGTCTATTTGCTGAAAGCAGTATATTACAGCACTTTTAGTAAGATTACAGATTTTGATTAATTCACCAGCCTTTGTGCTTTACTTTTTTCTAACAAGGTAGGTGACTGTCTACTATAATCATCATTACAAGGTTAGAATAATGGTGGCATATATCTTTGGTCTATACTCAAATGCAGCATGTTTCAGTATCAAGACTCCTTAATTAAAAGAATATTCAGTGACAACCAAACTAACAGCACTTCACATTAAGCTGAATTATAATACCCAAACACTTTATTGTATTTCTGCCTGTTCCAGTAACTCTATAATTGCATCCGCATTCTGACACGCTTCTGCTGATATCACAAATGCATTGTGGCATCTGAGTCTGAAACACACCCCTCATTTTGCTAACCTGGAAAAAAAAGATAGCACGTGGAGAAGATATTGACTGTAAACGCTGAGTAACTATTGCTGGGTAAAGCATCATTGTGCAATGAAACACATGCATCTGCAAAATGCCACACGAAAAACCAGCCTGCAAGATGAGTTAAGAAAACACAAAGAGGTTGATGGTTGTTAACCAGCTTCACACCTCCATATCACAATTTACGACGTCTTGCCCATCCTACAGTCTTTTGTCCAAAGTCAAATCCCTTGACTTCTGGCCCGACCCTTCTTTTCTTCCCGCATCACACACCCTCAACCCCACCTTTCCTCTGGCTATACCCAAAATCATAGAATCATAGAATAGAATCAGGGAATGGTTTGGGTTGGAAGGGGCCTTCCCAGCTCCCCCAGTGCCACCCCTGCCACGAGCAGGGACATCTTCACCAGCTCAGGTTGCTCAGAGCCCCGTCCAGCCTGGCCTGGGATGTCTCCAGGGATGGGGCATCCACCACCTCTCTGGGCAACCTGGAACAGGATCTCACCACCCTCACGTGCAACAATTTCTCTGTCATGTCTGGCCTGAATCTCTCTCCTTTAGTTTAAAACCATCACCCCTTGTCCTTTCGCAACAGGCTCTGCTGAAAGTCTGTCCCCATCTTTCTTACAGGCCCCATTAAATTGTGGAAAGTCCACAATAAGGTCTCCCTGGAGCCTTCTCTTCTCCAGGTGCAAAAATAAATTCTGGCTGCCATTGCTGCCATTTTTCTGCATTTTCGTGGGGATGCAGTGGTCATGGTGGTGTCTCTTTTCAAGGGGGATTGCCAGGAGTACACCCAGCTCCTGTGCAAGTGAACCAGCTGCAGGATCGCAGGGGACCCATTTTCTCAGAAATTTCTGCAAATGATGCCTGGACAGCAAGAAAGAGGCACGGCCTCCCCAGTCCTCCCCCCAGGCATTTTCTGCTGGTTGCTGCTTTCTACTTTTTTTTTTCACTTTATTTTTGTATCTTTTCCTGAAATGGTTTTGTTTCTTTTAAAATGGCAATTGTTTGATAGTTAATGGTGGCATTAACAGCTCAAGAGAAAAATGGGAGAGAAAAGCTGAGTGTGGAGGGGTGTTGGGCAGAAGAAACACTGATAGCAAGGCCATGGAAAATTACTGGTAAGTGGTGTCTGGGTTTGACCTGCAGATCAGGTATATAGAGCACTTTTCTTAGAGAAAGGAATGATAGCTACTTACCAAAACTCTGTCAGTTGTAAGTCTCTTATGTGGGATATAAAAGCCCAACTGTAGAGAAAGACCACTTATCTTTTACTCGCGACAGTCCAAAAAAGAAATGGCAGCTAGCAAGAACACCTCTTCAGCTTTTACTGCTAGCTGGATCAGCCTCATAAATGCCTAAACTCATATATAAAAATGTTAATGTTTTCCAATTGCTATTCTGAATTTATATTTATTGCAATACAACGTATCCATTAGCACATCTATCACTGGTAAATTTGTTACTGCTTCAAATATACAGTACATAACGTTGCAGCAATTTCATTTTACAAGCTAATAATGTACTGTAATGTAGCTTACAATATCATGTAGATGTATTTGATTAGGGAGGTTCAACAGTCAGTCAGGTTGAATAGTGGATTATACGACAATCAAGTTTTTAACTTATTTACTGTACAAATGAACAGCTTTGGTGCACGTTAAATGTGTTAATTTAACAGGTGTGTCGTTTTATTTCCTCAGATATTCATTGAAGAGGAACAAATGGTATTTTGACTCAAACTGAAGCACAGTAGACCTAGAATGTTTTTTGTCACTTGACATGTTTATTCTTTAAAAGAGAGTCATAATTGTATTTAATTGTTTTCTAAACTTATTCAACTGCTGCATTCCACCAACTGCAGTAACTTCCCAAGAGCAAAAGATGTGACTAAAATATGTTTTCCTGAAACATTACAAAAATACAGCGATAGACCGTTATTTTCAAACAAACAAAAGCTTCAAAAATATACTACCTAGGTGACAATTTTTTTTTGGAAAAGTTTTACACTTTACCGAAAAAAGAGTGTCACTCTTCCTGTGTGGTTTTACTGAAACTCGTAGCTGTGTGCTGTGCGGAGAGGTGATGTCTAACGTGCCATCTGAAAGGTGCAAGGTGAAGCAGGGATATCCTTCCTGCAGGCCCTCGGGTGGGTGTGGAACATCCCCAACAGACTGAAACATGCTCCAGCAGGTAGGGTGGGGTTCATATTTGGCTTCATATTCCACCAACCATTGCAAAAAAAAAAAAAAATCAGGGCTGTGTTTTAAGAAAGGTGCCTACCAGGCTTTCAAAAGTGTGAAAATTCTTGAAAATTTGTTTTAAAATGTGTCTTTTTGGAAAGGCATAGGTGCATTGAGATGAGTCTGTAAATCCTCCCGAGGATTTATCTGCACCCTCTGGAGTCTGCAGCCGGTGCATCATATCGATCAGAGATTCCTGTAGGCTCCTGGTCGTCACCACTCAGATCAGAAGAGACATCATCATATACAGCAGCAATGCAGAGCATTGCAAAAGCCAGACACTGGTTTGTTGTGAGCAAGAAGGCAATTTCCACTTTTGTTCCTAACTCACACCAATAACAAGCTTATCTGGAACAGCTCTTTTAAATGCAATTGGGTAGAACATGGGAAACACACTTATAAGAATATATATATGCAAACTGCATATAGGCACTGTTTTCTAAAATCATATCTAAAGGCATTGTCTTTAAAACGCATATTTGAGTTTTACTGCTTGGGTAGCTATACCCAATTAAGAAGTCAGAAGTTATTAGGCTAAATTAATCATTGGTAAAATTCCATGCTCAATGATATGTTTGTACAGCCACAAAAAAATGAAGAAGCGTTTTAGCTCCTTGGTCCACTCCTGCTCCTTGCAGTACATTCTAGCTGAGAAATGGGACACAACAGGAAATAGTTTACAATTTTTTTATGTGAAAGGGGACTATAACTGTCACTTCTGTTTAGCTTATAGTTTCCCGAGTTTTGCCAGTCTTTCAGCCCATTCAGATAGGATAGCTTTTAATTTAGCTGTCATCATTCATAAACTACCCACATGAGTATTGAGGCAGGGAAAAATTATATGAATGACTTCTGGAAACACTGACTTCCTAAAGACTGTTATGAGAAGTAATATTACACTATATCTGCAGTCATCTTTGGTATAAGGGATCAGTGGAGAGAGAAGGAAAAGAGTTTGACACACACAGCAGAGTTACTGGAAAGGGAAGCTAACTTATACAGTGTTAATGAAGAGAAGTATTTTTCCTTTGTGATAAATTGAAGTGACATGCGAGGGTGGCCCTTAAAAATCCTCCTTTTACTCCCCTAGGGCAAAATGTCTTAATGGGCTAGGTCCAATTTCACTAAAGGTGATGGAGATTCCTAATTGGCTTCAATAGGCTTTGGATCAAGGCCACAGAAGTCATGTAGATGAACATATTTTCAGCTGTCTAGCTGGATGGCGAGAAGTAGCTGCAGTGCTAATGTTTGTGTTTTTATTCTGCTGTTTCACTGTGGGGAAAAAACATATTTGTTGTTTATTTCTCTGTCCAATAGACATCTACAGCTCTCTAATGGCATGCAGAGGACACTAATGCAATATATTATGCATGCTATCTATGTGCTGTTATGTCATTGGCTTTCACCTCGCCTCATTTGTCTATTGAGTCTGGAAGGTGGCTGAGGGGTGATGAGAAGGGAAATACCCTAAATCTGTCACAATTACTTAGACACGTTGATATGTTTTGAAAAAATCAGTACTCGTTGGTGTGCGTTTCTTTTCCAAGGTAAATTTCTGAACTTGTACGTTAGATTCTTTAAATGTGCACAACTGCATTGATCAGCCTCTGTTGTATTATTTTTTCCATGTATTGTATCAATAATGTCTTATTAACTGAGGTTTATTAAACAGAGACAATAATAGTCTCAATAAAAAAAATACGTATCTACCCTGATCTACTTTTTCAATTTCTGATTTTTGTTTGCATACTTATTTCATATCCCATCTATCCTCTTTATGCTTTATTAATGTACCTTCATCATGAGAAAAAACAAGTACAGTAGGAATATACTACACAGCCCTCTGTAACTAAAGAGCACACAATCTATCTACTGTGGTATTGTCAGCACCCACACAGCACCACGTGCATTTTCGCAAATGTAGAAAACAACCTTTACATGAAAATATCCAGTCTTTTCTGGTTCTTATTCATGCAATTTACTGATTGATATTCTTGTGAGTTTCCTGTTTTATTCTTTTTTTTTTTTTTCCCTTGGAAAACTTAAGGAGAAAAGAATTTACTTGGAAAAAATTGTGACAGCTTCTATTAAGATGTTAAAAAGAAAAGGAGCTGTTCACTATTAGCCTGAATGATTAACAACCCGTACAATTTAGTCTGAGAAGAGGAAACAACAATTTCTGAAATCCTTGATAGCTTAAAGGTCTTGGACCTTTCCTATTCAATGTTTTTTATTACACTTCATAACACAGAATAACATAATATACATTCCATCTTACTATTATACCTCATTGCACGGAACTTCTGCACTTTTATGTAAGGAAAAAATACTTTTTATACTGCATTTTTTGAAGAGTTTCCATTTAAAGCATATCCTTATTGGTCCATGAAACCCCTGAAATTGTTCATGAAATTCCTAAAACTGTTGAGGTTTGCTAATCAAAGAAAAAATAATATGATTTCTAAAATAAATACCTTTTGAGCAAATTGTTATAATTTCAGAAAATAAAATGAATAGTAAATTCAGCACTGTCTTGGCTAATTTGTAATGTGAAGATGTCATCAGACATTAGGTTTTCAAGTAGCTTGTTTACAGCAACCCTTTAATGACTTGGGCACCAGTCACTCGTGTGCTATAGACACTGTCTTTCTTGTTTCCAAACTCTTGCAAAAAACAGAATTCACTTGCCTTTTCCAGTAGAATGCAGAGCAAAAATAAACTCTCCAAAAGCTTCATGTCCTATGGTCTGAAATAGGAAGGAGATAAAACAATTAATTTAATTAGGACTCAAAATAAAATCTGAAAAATATCCTCAAAGTAGTCCAAAGGATAAAGCATAGAAAACAAAGAAAACAATGGAGCCAGTATTTTTTTCTTCTATGTGTATCTTTTGTTGTCTTTTTAGGCAAAAAAAAAAAAAAGATGAACTTTGGATGTACTCTTGCCTGTTCTATTTCTTTTTTTTTTTTTTTCCAGAGACTCCATCATATCCCCTGCTTCCTGTGAAATGAACAGTGTACTACAGATAGTCCTAATCCAAACCAACACCATATTGCTCCTCTGGAGAGGGACTGAGAAAGACACAGAAACAAATCAACACATGGTCAAAGGAAATGCAGATAAATGTGTAACAGAATGTCAATGTAGTAAATCCAGTTTAAGGAATTCTCTCTTACCCCAGTTGTCTCTCTTGTAAACACACACACACACACACACACACACACACATCTACATACTTGATTTATTTGTGAAACAGTGTCTTTTAAACATAGAATTTTGCATAGTGGAAAGGCAATTAAACAGAACAGCTTGAAGCTGCCAATCACTCTAACTACCAACAAAAACATCTACTATCAAAGCAAATAATGTAAATGTACAAAAAAAGTACATTCTATCAAAGCAAATAATGTAAACATACAAGTAAAAAATAAGCTTGTTTATCACCTGTCATAGGAAAGGATACATTTTTTAGCCCTCTCCCAGCAGGATATACCTTTTTTATTTTGTTATGTTAATTTGTCCATGTATCTGACATGGAAGGTAAGGAACAATAACAGAAGTTGAATTTTCTGCATGCTTTTCTGTTGTAGAAGAATACTACTGCTATTACAGGTTGGTTCTTGTATTATTTTTTTTTTTTTTTTGGCTTCTGGTGTACAAATAAATCGACAGTCACAGCTTATCATCACTTAAAGATGCATGTGCATGCTGGAGTTTACTGAAACATGATTGGCTGCTACATAAATCAATCTGATAGAGATCGGTCCCATGAAAAAAAGATAAATCATTAGCTTGGGCTTTTGGAATGTAATTCATTTTAGATAGTGATTATTGATGATTTCATTCCACTGGTACATGTACATGTCTAGACCATGTTTTTGTATAAAATGTTAAAACAGTGGAACGTGTTCATTCCAAGAAAGACCATGAAGAAATAATGATTAAAACCTTGTTATTGCAACACTCCAGATGTAAAATTTTCATGCAGAAAACTTGGTTTGTCTTAAAGTAAAATTCTTGGCTTTTACAGGAATTATAATTTAGGCCTCTACCTTGCACGCAACATTTTATTCTGTATTGCCATAAGTTTTTCTCCACCAGAGTAAAGGTTTTGTGCAGGCACGTTTGTGTGGCCTCATTATGGTAACACTGGATTTTTCTGGCACACAGTATGCCAGACTAAGCCATTCACTCAAGCATCCTCAAATTGAGCTGGTTAACCCAAACTGGCTTTGGGCTAAGCCTTGTTACTGAGACGAATCTCTTTGTTTGTGCAATAATTCATATTAGTTGCCAGCTAAACATGTAACTATTTTATTTTATAGCATGAATCATGATTATGGTAACAAAATGGATTTGAAAGCATCTTGTATAGACACCAAATGGTTTCTCACAGGTAAAGGAGGTGAGCCAGAGAACAGTAGTGATTTATCAAGAAATCATAGCAAGTCACTGGTAGAAGGGTATTTCTGAAACACGACCCTGATCTCCTCCTTCCTTTCAGCATGTTTTAAATACTTAGTCACATACAATCTCCATGCAAGCTGAAATTCAGTCCCCTAGCAAGGAAAACGATATGCTCTTAATATTTTTAATGCGCCTTTTACTTGGTTTCAGTTTCCTTTCTCTCTCCTCCACCTCTTTTTCAAACTCAATGAAGCATACATTACTTATAGAAAGCAATCTCTTCTAAAATGAGCCAGTTTTGACATTACCCAAGCCAAAAAATCAAGCATCCTGAAAAACATCCTAAAATACGAAAAACATTTTATTATGTGCATGGCTAATTCCAAATCAGCCAAACAGAATTTTACCAGACTTTCCAGAAGAATTTACCTTCAGGCTGAGAACAAGCGTGGAAAATTCAGGGCAATTCTTCAAATGTTTGCTCTTACTGATCTCACCTCCCTGTAGAAAGCACAGAGGGGCAAATGAAAGATACATGAGCACTGTTCTCTCACCATGCAGAAGATCTCAGTCTCCTGAGAAACATTCACAGTGGAGGAATTTAGTAGTACTGAGCTGGGTAAAATCCCTCAGTTCGCTGTAAAAATATTTCTGAAACTATTTTCTCCAGAGGCCACAGATTTTGAAGTTTGTGCCTTATGGATACCCAGAGATTTTGGGAAGATACTGTCTGTCTGTCTATCCATCTCTTTTTCTAGATATATATTTTTTTTGATTCCTGGTGACCTGGCTGCTGCTGGCAGGTTTCTCTGCAAATGTTGTGAGGGAGGCCCATAAAACAAACTCAAAAAGCAGCATTTTCCCCTTGCTCACAGAAATCCTGCAGTTTTGCTGCAGATGTTTTCCTGCCATTCTTTGTATCCCCACTTTCTGCTTATACTGCAGAGCTCCATTCCCATCAGTCTTCAATGAATGGAGAGCTGGAGGAAAGAGGAAAGGAAAAGGAAAGGAAAAAGACAAGGGAATTGCAGAGGGAAAAACTTTTGCAGTCCCCAACAGGCACTAACAGCAGTGTCATTTTTTTCATGGCCTTGGGGACACTTGCATTTGAGCATTGAGGTGATTACCTTCTTCCTGAAAATCTTCTGAGACAGTTGGGTTGTTTAAATTGTCTTGTTTTAAATGGGTATAAATTTAAAATAACTTAAAAAGAGTCTGGGTAGTAGCCCAAGGACACCTTGCTTTCCTATAATGGTTCTATAATTTTCTGACTTTCTAAAGATTACAGGATTATTTGCTATTTTGACAGGAAGTCAACACAACATACATTTATTTCCAATGAAACAAAGAAATAATATACCTCAGTTACAGCTATGTAACAATAAGGTTATTCTAGGAACTAATTGATCATGTAGTATGTCTGATTTCATTATGTCTGACACTGCTGATAAACACTATGCTAACTACTAGTAGGTTGCTATTTTTTGTTAGGCTGAGATACCTAACTATATTATCGGAAAATGCATTTTTGTAGGGAGGTGGAAAATCAAGCTTAATTTTTCTGAGTTCTGCAATCAGAATTAAAAATTACTCTTTACTGGGCACTAGGTTTATGGAAGTCTTTGAATGCTACAAACTTTTTCCAAGTGATGTTTTATAGGATTGCTTTTAAAAACCCCAGAGGGTAAATAGTATTCTCAGAATAAACAGAAAAATGCTGACCTTGTCAGATTTAGCTGCTGAAAGCCAAGCTGTTTTAAGACTTGGAGGATCAAGGGTCATGGTTATAAACAACACAGATAAAAAGAAAGAAAGGAAGGAAAAAAGAAAGAAAGCTAGAAGTAAAAAAGAACTACACAGTGAATATAAGTAATAAATACGTTGACCTTGACAAGAAGGGAATGAGATATTTATGCAAAAGGCAGGCAGGGGGGGAGAGACGGCGAAGAAGGGAAGAAGAGAAAGTGCACAAACTGTACTTGGGAAAAAAATGTTTCTTAGAGCTTGTTTAAAGCCGGAAATGAGTCACTTTAGCTTCATATGTTTTTGGTTTCGAAAGGGGAGAAAGGTCAAAGCTTCTTTGTTTTAAATAAACTGGTCACTATTTCTGAAGTGTAACATGATAGGGTTCAAGAGTCTTAATGAAACTGGTATTTCCCTGACACCCCAGGCTGCAGCACCTCGGTGGTTGCATGGTCATGTATTGTAAGCCCAGGGAGTTTTATAAACAAAGGCACGGCAGAGCGTGACTTTGCTCGTGACCTTCATACCCTGGTGCTCCCGTGGCAGCCATACGGGCAGTGTGATGGCTAAATTTGCCGCCACTTATAGACTTGCACAAATTGCAGCTGCACACATGGCCCCCTCCACCATCGTGCTCGGAAACACGAACCGGAGTTGTTGCCCCCGAGTCCCGCACGACACCTCTTTCCAAAATTATTCTGAGCGGCTAAAGTTTCACAGAAAAAAAAAAAAAAGTGTTGGAGACACTCGAAGTCACAGTAGAAATTAAAGCGGCCGTTGCAAAGAAAGGAAGCAGGAACATTATAGAAAAAAACCCCAACCCAACCCCAGTAGAGCAGTGCAAGTTTGAACTCAGCATTTGGTGGAAGTGGGTTTGCTGAGGCTCAGGCTTTACCAGAAACACCACCCCTGGGTCTACTGGGAGTTCATTTGTATGTCTCAATTTCTATATCTAACGTCCTCAGTTATGCCCAGTTCTATTATAGCTCCAAGCCAAGAAACACTTGCAGAGGGAAGCCGGTAACAAAAAAGAAACCAGGTAGCTGATTTTCAGGGACAGTGAAGGGCCTGCTGTTTAAGGAACATCTTCAGGCTTCCTGAACACAGAAGGGAATAGAAGTGTCCTGCACCAGATTAGAAGTCAAAAGAAAAGCCCTTCAGCAGGAGAGGAGAGGGCAGACTCCACTGAAAATAATTAGAACTATCTCCTCTTTTCATATTGTTCAAATTACTCTTCTTACTACTCAAACTCTCGTTTCCCTGTTTTTCCGCACAAATGTGAGTGTTCTTACCCTCGTCTCAACTCTCATACCAGCAGTCATTCCTTCCTGAGATTGCTTCCTGCCATGCTTCTGGCAATGTCCCTCTCCCAAATTGAGAATTCCTCCTCATTTTGTTTGCTGGTCCATGCTGCCACTTGTGCTCAAGGCAAGGTGTCAGGCTGTATCTGTTACATATCACTCCTTTGTTTTTTTGACCACTTTCCAGGCTTTACCTTTTGGATAATATCCTGAAGTCTATACAGAATAATATCCATCTAAAATTTCTTCTCTATATTACTCCTGTAATTATTTTAGTATTAGACTAAATGTTCTTTAGGAGACTCATTTCTTCTCCTGGTGTTCATAATGTATCTGCTGTAAAAGGCCATCTGTTCCCAGAACACTAGAAACAACAATGGAAGAGCACACTCATACAATAATGTGGGGATATGTATCACTGGCAGCAAAACTGAAAGGCAATTATGGTAATGAAAATTGTGAACTTTCAAAATGACCAGCTCCATTATTCTTCATGGCATCAATCCCCAAACTGGAACAATTACTCAGTTTACAATAAAACTAAATAAAAGGTGAGTGATTCACTGGGCATTAGCTGTTTCAGAGCTTCATGCTTGCTGTCAGAAGTAGCACTTAAAATGGCATATTGTGCAGAAACACCCCAAGAGTCTGGATTTCCTACTCTGACCTTGCTTCAACATTCAGCTCTCTATTGTGCCCACTCTTGTATTTCTTGAATCGATTTGCCATTCATTCAAGACTGACCAATAATTAGAGGTAACCAAGTCCTTTCGTGTTTGCTTGTTTGACTTTCCCCCTTACCTTTCCACTTGTGATTGCCCCACAGTTATCTCCACTTTTGCCTGAAATGTCAACCTGCCTATGAATGCCACTATACTGAGGCATCTGAACCTATGAGGTTCATGCAAATGTCATAAAAGTGAAATAAGGTCATTATTTAACAGAGTAGAATGATCTCATTGCCAACCCTACAAATACAAACTAAGCCTATAACTTTGCAGAAGCCAGGAGAAAAAAAAAAGCCATGATAATTTCAACCTGCTTCTTGAGTATAGGACAGAGAACTCAAATTTCTCCAGCAGTTCACTTTGTCCAGTTTTCTAAGAGACTGGAGAAATTCTTGGTCAGAAAACACCCACCAGTGAATACCTACACTGTGTTGGTGGTACAAGGGAGGGTGTTGGTCTTTATTCTGCTCAGCGAACCAGGCTGAAACACTGCTTTCTTATCTTGAAACACTTTACGATTGTCTTTGAGTAAATTGATGTTGACAAAGCATCACTAAGTCATGTTATCCTGCTTATCCACTTGTTGGAAAAAAAAAAAATGAACAAAATGAGAAAATATTCAGACCTATGACAAGCTTTTCCAGACATTGAAAGTGGAAGAGAATTAATCTGCAGTCCTTCTCTCCTTTTTTTTCCCCCCTGCATAGAAAGAGAGATGCACTGTAAAATACTAGCTTGCTTTCCCCTCATTTTGAAAAACACTGCACTTCTTACAGGTTCAGAAAAACTTCAAATATGTCATTGATCTCTGTGAATTTCTAAACCTTTTTAAAGTTTTTTTTCTTATTGAAAAATCATCAGATTAAGACCTAAATTGAAGAAGGATGTTTCTGTGATTTAAAGCATTGGACTGGGACTCAGAGACTCACATTTCAAGTCCTGGATCTGCTATAGACTTATTTTGTGATTTTGGTTGTGATCCAGCAATGCACTTAAATTGGTGTTTAATTTAAAACCCTGGAGAAGTCCCATGAAAGTTAAGCACAGACTTAAGTCTTTGTTGAATGAGAGATTTAGTCTGTCTGAGCTCATTTCTCTAGCTGTAAAATGGGGATAATACTTACATTCTGCCATAGTTTATTTTTACAGGAAACCTTCTGCTGCAAAAGCTGTGTCTTCTTCTGATCTGTGCAACACCCAGATCGACTGATGTCAGCTGGAGTCTGTAAAAACCACTGTGCTGCAAAGCAACGATAGTCAATGGATTAGCTTCTTATCATCCTCTGGAAGCAATATATCACTATGAAAATATCATTTGCATGGATGGTTCGTGGGGAAGGTGGCATCTTCCAGCTTCTCCTCGCTTGCATCCCTGTGGTTTAGATGCTCCTCTCTGCCTGTCCCACCATTTCTAACTGGGAGAGGAGTAATTTCTGCAGACTAATGCACCTACACTAAAGCTTTGGCCTGAAGCTTGGGAAGGAAATTGAAAGACTCTGCAACATTTTATCTTTTTTTGTTAACGTTTTACAATTTCTCCCTATAAATCGCTTTTCCCCTTTATGTCAGTCAGGTTGCACGAGGCCTCTCAATGCCTCATTTATTATTTGACAGGTCTACGCACGCTTCAAACAAAGGATTGGTGAAGTTGCTATACTTTTCCAAATACGGTTAGAAATTTTGTTCACAGAGTGAGAAAAAGTGCTCACAAGTGAGAAGGATGATTAATTTCCACAGCAGCACTGAGAGTATGTAAGCAATACAAATGGTCAGTATTTTGCTTTAATTTAAGGCTTTAATTGAATCCTTAAAGATCCTTTGAATACATCCCAGCTACATATATGACAGACTGCACATTGCATTGCATGAGGGGCATTATAAATAAATGTATTTCTCTTTTCTCCTTAGGATTCTTTACTTATGCAAAACCACAGAGAGAAATCCACTTTGCACCTGTGTGTGAGACAGACTACCTGAAATTTCTCAGGCAGGCACAAGACCCACAACCTTTCCCTTGTTCCCCTCATTCATCAAGGATCCAGCTCCTGCATTTGGATGACAAGCAGGAGATTGCCAATTGTCTTGGAAATGTAAAATAAACACTTTTTCTACATATGTTAATGCCATTGTTTATTGACTACTTACTCAGCTTGGATGTAATTGGGGTCATTAGGGAAACATAAGCAGCTCAGTGCCTGTCAATACCTGACCTTTAAAATATTCAGTACATTCAGTGTTACATGATGTTTAACAAGCTGGCCTTTTCATGTGAATGCAGCTGTTGTTGCCATGCAAGCAGGAATGAAGGTGCTGTTCCTCCTTGCAAACTTTTTCATTTTATTTTTTTTTTTTCTTCATCTTTGGTGTTGAAGTAACCTGGAACAAAATAAATCTCACCACTGAAAAATTATTTTGAATCCACAGACCTTGGAAAGCGTGAAAACCATTTTCATGTGGGAAAAAAGCCTGACAAAACAACTCGAAAGCAGCAAAGTGAAAAAGGGCCAGGATGTTAAACTCAGTCTAACTGAAAGTATCTTCATGCATTATGACATTTGGCGAATGTAAATCAAGCCACTTTCAGGATGTCACAAGCAAAATTTTCAACAGTGGTTCTGATGACTGAGGGGCTGCTGAAGAATCTCTCATCAGCAGACCATAAAGACGAGGCACAAGCTATCACTAACATGCAGATGTTATCAGGATGTGACTTCAGCACAGCTAGGCATCCCGATGGAGAGACAAAACTGCAGATGTTTAACGCATTATGGTGGAAACTAACTGCAAACTATTCTATTTTAATTATTTAAATTTTACACAAAAGAGATATTCTATGTCTTCTGCCTCTATTGCTGGAGTGCAAACTAACAGTTCCTGTAAATAAAAGCAAACAACTTTTTCACTAAGCTAATTAAAGCTGTTAATATTTCTGAGTGGGCTGATAGATAAATGTTTCCATTTCAAATTACTCTTTGAAACAAACAAACAAACAAACAAAAAGAAAATCCCAGACACCCTGCGTCCAAAGAATTAAATGAATAATGTTATTCTGTTTTAACAGAGAAGTAACAAGAAACCAGAGTATGTTCAGACAATGGAGGCATATTTTTACAATCTAGATCAGGAAGGAAAACCATAATAGGAAGACAAAGTGACAAAATGAGTTTAGAAGATAAAAGTTAAGTTCAGTAATTTCAAATCAAAATCTCTTGTGAAGGACAAAACACAGTACGAACCCAGTTGTGCAAACTTCAGTCCTTGTGAGTGATTTTATCTACTGAGCATGATTTCTCTGGATGGCTCTTTCCACAGCTTTTATCAGGCTCAGAAACTTCTGAGTTTGGGGAAGCAAGGAAAATTGTTACAGGACGGTAAAAGGCACAAGGCAAAATTGTGAGACCACAAGTTCTCTATAGCAAATGTGAAATCCTGTGTTTGTGTTTTTGTTTTTATGCTGACTTTTCGCTTCCACAGGCTGTACTTGTCACATTTTAAAAAGCTGAAAGTCAAAGGCTTTAGTGACATTCCTGGATGTGAGGATCACTCCTTTAATGAATTGAATAAACGAAATATAAAATGTAATATTGAAATGAAATATTGAATTAAAATATTGAAATGTGATATTTAAATAAAATGAAACAATAAAAGAATATAATAAAATGAAATAAAATGCCTTTGGTGTTATTGCCTCTGCCAAATGGTATGAGGTTGCCTTCAATATTCAATCAATTGTTTTGTTCTGCTCGGAGAGTGAGGGCTGTGGCTGAAATAGGTCAGTTTACTAGTGCCCTCTTCTGCTTTACACTGGTCTCTGCTGCCCTCTGCTCACCTCTGCTCTCCCTCCAGCAGTTTCTGTTCTTTCACTCACTGATCCAGCAGGACCTTGGCCCCCTCAGGTCCCTCATGTCAAACAAGGAGGCATCTACTACACTACACGGCCTGAAGGTGACTGCGCAGGGAGAGCAAGAGCGAGAGAGAGAAAGAAAGAAAGTCCTTGGAAAAGCAGGGATGGCAATCCCTGAGCAAAAATACATCAATCACACCCGTCCAGCTATCTCAATTAACCCTTAGTTAAGCTGGGACCTCCTGGAGAAACTGAAAAGAGTTTGAGGGAATAAGAGATGCTATCTGCCACAAGGATTACCACTCTACACGCGGATCAAAGACAATTCCACATTTTACCCTAGTGATTAGCTGTAATTAAATAAAGTAAGTCTGTTTAAACTTCATTAGCAGCAAGACATTTTCTACAGCAGAGTGGGCACAAATCATCCATTCTTAATTAAAAGATAATCCACAAGATGACCATAATCTTCTTCTAAAAATATACTATTTCCCCCTGAAAGATTTCTTCATCAAATAGGGATAAATAACAGTTTCTCTGTGTTTAAGCTATGAAGGAATGGATGCTCCTTCCCGTTTGCTTGAGTGAGTGCTGAATGTGCCTGATAACATCACTTTGGCATGTTATTATCTAAAATGGTAGAATACCTCACTTCAGCAAAGTCTGACATAAATCTTTGAAAACAAAGACATTGCATATGTATGAGCTGAAATAGATATGACAGTGTTGGCACATTAATATTCCTGTCACTGGGGGGTTTCAAACTTTTAAGGAGATGATATCAATGAATTCAGGCTGTAGCTGGTGGAAGAGGGCAATGTACTGTAGGACAGTTATTAATTAGGTACAGCCAAACATATTGAAAAAGAAAAAAAAATATATAATGATGTCCAAAGTAGATCACAGCACAGACTTTCAGGAGTAATTAAGAGGGACAGAAATCAAGACCCCTCTGAGCCCTACTCCTGCTCAGTTCTGGGAGGATCAGTCCTAATCACCAGCAAAAGGACATCTCCCTTTCTGCTGCTGTGGTGGCGGTGCATGGACAGCATATGTTTTCAATTATCCCATAACAGCCCTCATTAACAGTAACTGCAGCGTCTAACTGAACAGTTCTCTGCCTAGTTGCATGTGGTCTGAAAATGACTGTAATGGAGTATGATACGGGGATATTTGGTTGGGGTTTTTTTTGTTGTTTGATGTGGAAAACATCCACTTCACCCTGAGGTGAGAGGTGGTAGAGCATGTAGATGTAAAGAAATAGAAAAAAAAAAAAGAAGCAACATACCAGCTTCTCCTCAGCAACAACACTGCTGAAAAATTCCCATTCCATTCTGAGGAGCAAGAAAAAAAAAGTGCAAACCCCTCTTTATTTACGGTGCTTTTGGCTAGTACGTACGCTGCTTCCTCAGCTCTGCCCCTTGTGATGGGAGCACATGGACAAACTGCAGGAATTAGAGGCTGCAGACATGAAGACTTGATTACAAGGTCTGTGGGGCAGAACCTCTTGCTCAATGAGGTGCCTTGCATGTCTTTTGATCCATAAAACTGAACGAGGGACATGAAAGCCACTTGATCAGTAGAATAAAATCCATGCTAGAATCAAACCCAGGATCAAAACTCATGCTTGAATCTGAATATGATTCTACAAATGGCTCTTTTCATTTTTTGTTTTGATTTGATGCAGAAAGACCTGCAGGCAGTGACCACATAGCCCTGCACTAGTCCAGTGACATGCTGACCTTCAGGTTTAGGATAGAACAGCTGCTTAAAACCTTTTCATGTACAGATTTTGCTCTTTTTACTCCCTAGCTGTTTCTCTTTCTTTTATTTCTTTCCTCCTTTCTTTTTTTTTCCCCTTCCCCCTGCACTGTTTTACACCTATGGCCAGCTGGTCTGAGCCCTGACACCTGACATTCAATAACCTCTCAGCAGTCATGGACAAAAGCCTAAGAAAATTCCTCTTTCACAAACAGGCATGAAACTAGCTCCAGATAAAGGCATCTCAAACACACTTGATGACAAGTCAGCTCTTTTAGGCTATTACAAGAAAGCACTGCTCACCTCCAAATATTTTTAGACTTTACTAATAAAATCCTGCAGAGGTGCTTAGGTCAGTGCTTTCAAAACAACTAGAAATACATCTGTGCTTTGGTTTTGATTTAACTCTTTTATTACACTAATGCTATCTGTCATTTCCTGCGTGTGTCAGCATTGCTTCTGAATGGCAAAAACGTCACGGATACACCATGCAAAAAAGAAAGAATCTTGTACCCTGCTACGATAAGCAACAGCGCCTTGAAAAGAAAAGAAAAAAAAATTACACATTGATAGATTATCTGGCAACTGCAAGGTAGTATATTTGCCATGGTCTTACACCAAGGCAGTGGAAGTCGACAGCAGGAGCAGCATCCCTCACACAACTCCCACCCATGCCTCTGGTTAGTTCCCTTTGCAGCTCTAGAACCTGATTTTGAAATAAGATTATGTTGTTGTTTGAACTTGTGCAGTTAGTTCTCTGAATCACTGGACCAAGTGATGCCACTTTCCTTTACCTGAAGTAGCATTTTATGTCCACAAGGCACTTAAGCACAGGCACAACTTTAAGCACATAACTTGAACCCATCAAAGTCAACGGGACGACTACTTGGGCTTAACGTCATGTACCTGCATGTACCTTGCTGAACTGGGGCTTTACATACTAATCCACACAAGGAGAGGTGACACATGACTTTGTAAGCATTAAAGTGTCTTAGGAGTAAGATATTTTTCCTAATTACTTTAGTGCTCTTGAGGAATTGGAACAACAGTAAACTACAGTGAGGCTTTAAGAGCTATTTGTAAAACCCAAAAGATTTAAAAATAGAACAGCTGAAACAGTTTACTATCAGAAAAAAGACAGACTAAGAAGAAAGCTTTCCCCAACACCAGTTTCCTTTTTGACCAAAAATCAACACACTGTTTACCAAATAATTCATTCTACATTAACTAGGCAAAACATCCCTGGTATGGAAACATTGATATTCAGCGAGCAAAGAAAATGAAGTAACTGGATCCTTTAAAATGTAGTCTTTCATGCCAGTTCATTGCAAAAAATAATGAATTACAGCCTCTTCTTCTTCTTCCCAGTGCATTTTTAGGATAGATTACATGGCTTTGGAATGACTGAAATATCTCACTGCCTACTGTGGAATGCCCTCATGAAGACCAAAAAAAAAAAAGACATAAAGACATTTACTTTCACAGTTTGATTGCATGGATTTTGTACTACCATTCAGGATCAAGAAAAATGTAGATTCTGTTTAAAGAAATAGCATCAATATGTTAGAAAATATTTATGTAATGCAAAAGTTACATGGACAATATCTAATCAGATAAAAAGAGAAATCCAATCCATATATACGGCTTTTAGTACAGTATGAAGATTCTGCAAATCCTCTGATAAAACCAAACTAATAAAGTTGGCTTGTAAAGCGAACTACAGATAAGGATGCATCTATTTTCCTTGTAGACATTGTTTCTCAAGGTTTGCACCCATAGAAATGACACCCATGTACCCTATTTAAACAGCTGCTATGACTAATACAGACCTTCGGTGCCTATATATGCTTTGGATTTCATTCTGGCAAGTAAATAATATCTTTTCCCCTTTTGATTTATGAGTCTTGATTTATTATGATTTCTTCTTTCTAAAAAAATAGAGGTTAAGTATGAGAGGTCACAAATTACAGAAACTACAGTGCCAGGACCTCCCTTCCATTTCTATTTATGTATTTCTGTGTCTGCAAAACATCCCATTGTTTCTATTTTTTAAGTATGTTTTAAGATATAGTACTTAAACTTAATATAAAATTATTGGAACAGCAACTGCTGCTTTCTGTTTTGATTTTCATAAATTTATGTGCCTACATTGTTTATTTTAATTGATCATTAAGGCCTGGATCTTACTGCGTAAATAAATCTGCTGGGCCTCTGCAAAACATCATTGAAGTCAATTGGGTTTCACATATGTGAAGAACCTTATCTGTGCCAATCACTCTGTAAAACCAGGCAAGATACTGGAACAATTTTCTCTAATCAGATATTTATACAAATTGAATCAATATGAATATGAATAAGTTTTTATACATTTTGTAGATTATATCTCTATCTTGTAAATAGATGAATAATCGTAAATGCTTGGATGTATACAGGAGGGACAAAAAGAAAGATATAAATGCAAATGCATGTATTTCATTCCATATGACAGTAAGCAATTAAACATAAAATAATGACAACATTTAAACACTACATCTTATTGAAAATATATCCTTTCATTTTATTGATGGATTCCTAAGACAAGTGGATTTTTATTAGAACTAGGGAAAGAAACACTAAATGTATCCACCTGAATAGAGTAACATAAGTCTGTGCTTCAAGAGGTTTTTTTTAAAAAAAGTCCTATCTGGCTTAAAATAGTCTTGAAAGATGACTTGCCTGGATCAACCATTTCTGACAGTCTTAAATTCTGATTTGCAATGCGATTTTTTTTTAAAGTTGTTATACCGCAATGTCTTCTTGCTCCTAGGAGACAGTTCAGAGCACCTCAGCTGCCACCAAAGTTGCAATGATTCTTTATAGTAAAAAAAGTAATACTGCAGACATAAAACCGAAATATATAATGTGGAGTCATAAGTAACTATCACAGCAAAGGAGTTTTTCATTTTAGCATTTGCGTGGTGTTTATCATCTTATGATCTGCAGAAAAATTGTTTTCAGTACAACAATGATGATTAGCAAGTTTTCTGCTAACTTAAGTTGATTCCAGCTCCCATACAGCATCAATAGCAAGAGAGATTCAGGCATGTTCTGTTTCTTTGTTCTTCCAATCCTATTTATTTATGATTCCAAGGTCTTCAATAACAGTTGTTCTGTTCCAGTAGTCTGGAACACAGTTGAGGAAAGTGACAATCAGGGTTTTTCCCAGCAAAAGGAATTTATACATCTTTAGGTAAACTGCTTCAGCACTTTGCTGTGGTTGTGAGGATCTAAGAACATGCACAGGACAGACTCGTAGGTAATGGCAATGCCTTTTGTCACACAAACCAGTAGCTGTTTTGTAGCAAACCTGCAGGAAATCACCTGCTCTACAGTACTACATATTTCTCTGCCTTCAACTTTGTGCTTTATAAAGATAAGCCAAGGAACTAAAATTTGCAACTTTATTGGAGACCAAGAAAATATTAATTCAACACTGAGTGGATATTGCAGTGTCCCTCCATGCATTTAAGGATTTCTGCTTCTCTTGTCCAAGAGAGGACTTTCTTCTCAGCCTCCCTGATGTCATCTCTACACCACAGATATTAATGCTCTTTTCATTCAAAAGTAGTCTATTTGATGTATATCTATCAGGTCTCTGAGCAATCACTGTCAGATGGTATTCAGCTTTGAGAGCTGCAGTTTCTGCAGGTCCAAATAAGGGCTGGAGAGCCCCAGAAATCATTTAATTTTTCCAGCCTTACTGGTTAGTCTACTACATCACATTCCTTTTACCTACCAAACTTGTTTTCTGTTAGGAAAAGTGGGCATTGGGAGCATGTCAGGGTTTAGCAGAAATGGTCATGCCTAAAGGCCAATTCATGCTCCTGTTGGCTTCAGGTCCATCTGCCTGTTTAAATCGGGCTCTAGCATGTCAACCAGGCTTTAAATCAGGAGTTACATCATGCATTATCGATCTTCAGAGATTTAAGTATCTCAGTATGGCTTAGGTGTCAGTGTGTGGGAACAACTGCACTGTCTGCTATGTCATTTAATAATTCAGGAATAGTGCAGTTCAGGGTGACCACACAAACTATCTCAAGACCTTTTCAGAGAAGACATTGGTCTTCTTTGCCCGGTGTCACTTATGCGATGTGACAAGATGAGAAGATGGATGGATCAGTCCAGCAGACGGGACAGGCGCCTGCACCCTTGGGTGCACCAGCATGTCCCCCACCCAGGACTGGTTTTCTTGACACAGAATCTACCTCTGGACACTGCTGGTGGTGAGGGTCTTGTAGGTGTGTGGCATGTTCACCTTCAAGCTTCACTGCCTGAATGCGTCTGCTTGCAGTATGGGCATGAGCTGTGCTGACACCATGTCCCAATATATTATAGTGCTACTGGTGATGTCAAGAATGAGCCCCAGTGTACCAAGCTATATGATTGTCCACAGCAGCATCCCTGTTTGTTGAGCGCTGGGGGGGCAACACCTCTGTGGGTACAGCCTAGCCTCAGGGGTGTCCCGGTGTCATGTGGGACCAGCCACCAAGCACCTTGACTGTAGGAGCCATCACCAAGAAAGCACACTGAAACCAGAGTGACAGAGCACGAAGGACACTCCATTTCTTCTTCTCAGCAGCTCGCTACAGGCCATGCGAAGGGTGAAAACATACAGTCGAGAGCTAAACATGCAGTATGCTGCTGGAAAAACAAGAAGCAAGGGGACTGGTTTGAACTCCAGAAGTCACAAAGGGCAATGAGTCCTAACAGACCACGGCAAGAGGGAAGTAAAAGTCACGTCCCCAGGGCCCACCGTGCTGAAGAAATATTGACGTTTGAAAGTCAGCTAAAACTTTTTAATAATTCAAAAAGAAGACTGAAACAAGGACAGAAGCTAGAGGCAAGAGTGCAGCTTGAAGAAGGGAAGAGGCAGGAGAAATCCATCTATGTTTGCATGGCTGGGATGCAGGCTGCAGTTTTGATGTCTTTTTGGATGGTTTTCTTAATGGAGAATTGTTGTTTGTGTGGGGTTTTTCTTGTTTGTTTGTTTGTTTGTTTTTCTTTAACCAAGAATGTGAAAGATGGGGCACTGAACTTCAGCTAGAAATAGGCTATGTTTCTAGTTGTTCATGTATATATGTACACACACACATGTATATGTGTGTGTGCACTTATATACATTATCAATATACGGAGATGAGGTGATATATTTGGATACACTCTCTTGTCCAGTATGTTAGTTACAGAATAATTTTTAACATTATATTATTGAATGTATAGAATAATTACTTACAACCCTCAAGCACTCAGACGGTCTCTCCCTAAATCACCAGTTTTCAGAAGTACGATAGAAAATGTGGAGCTCAAAAAGGATTTTGGAGGAGGGTACTTTTGCTGTCCTATCAGATTGGGGAGGACACTTTTATGGCTTCAAGACATTAACTAGAAGAGTGGAGGATGAACCTCAGAGGTGACACTAGACAGGCAAAAAAGGGGGAGAGACATGTCAGTGTTGACAAGAGGTTTGGAGGTGGATCTCATGGAAAAGAGTTCAGCAGTGCAGGAAACTCTGGAGCACAGACTGAAATGGCGATGATGAGAATCTGTATTTTACCATGTCCATCTGTCTTTGAAACATCTCAATTACTTATGAGGAAAATCTGAATTTCCCATATCCACTGCTAACCTTTTCCACTTCTTTCTCATTACAGTAAGTAAACAGCATTAAATGGCAAATTCTACAGTTCACAGAGTAGGGTACACCATGGAGCTGTCGTTAGGAAAATACAGTACAAGTGTATTAACCATCACATATCCCTAGCAGTGTCTGGAATTTTTCACTCTTATGCAGTTCTCAAAGTTACAAAGTATATTGGCAGATTCCAGTCAACAACAAAGACTGCAAAAGTCTTCTTTTTATTTTTTTCCCCCCCATACCGAGCTTTTAGTCTAATTGCTTATTTGCAGTCTCAGCAAGCCAGAGGGAAGAATTTTATCCTCTTTGGCTTGTTTCTGAATACTAACTAGCCAGCCCAGTCAAGGCTCTCTAAAGAGTGAAACTGCATGAGAGACACACTGCATTTGACACAGTCAGGAGGCAAAAGAAAGAGCAAAACAAAAGTCTATTCAGGGCTGAATCCTCTGATATACTCACCCATCCCCCACCTCCTTTAAAAATGAAGAGAAAGGGGAAAACTCATGAATCCATGGCTGAATGCCTGAGGTTGTCAGAATAAAGGACAATGAGTGACAGCTGACTGTCAGCACAATTCTCAGAGCCTGAGTTATCACTTTTTGGCATTGTTCAAATGGAAAAAAAAAAAAAAAAAAGCGTGCGCTCTTAACGAGGAAATATCGCAGGAGCACTTTGTGAGGGGCTGCAAACAGCCAAGGAATCTGTGGTTCTACACGGATTTTTCCCTTACGAATACAATGCTCTGTGAAATCTTCCCAACTGAACTCATTAAAAACTTTTCTAAGCATGCCGGCATTAAATGATGCCTTAAGACAACAGGGGTCAGAAAACTATTTTCCTTTAAGGAAATCAGGCCTGGCATACTGAAAGCTGGGACAACTTATACGTTCAAAACACTGTTATCTACTTTTTGGTTATTTTAAAAAGAATCCACACCCGTGAAGGCCAATATTTAAACACTTCCTGCATGTTCAACTTGTTTAGAATCTCCTTGTAAGCTTATTTTTTTTTCCTGCAGATTTGCCTACACTTTCATCTTCTCTGACTGCCTTAATCCTCCAGTCTTTGTTGTTCCAATGCGTGATCAGCTTGTTTTTAAGTCACATCTACCCACATTTGTTAGTGCTGAAACATTGCTTTATGCTTTTACATCTCCATAAATCCATACAAATGATGCACAGGTTTTCCTGAGGAAGGCTGAAAAAGCTAAAGCAGAGAAGATTTTAAGGTTATTTAAATAATGCATTTTAAGTTGGCAGATATTTAACTGCATGGTTTATGTACTAAAAAGAAGTACCTGAGCAGAGCGACAAGTCATGACAGAGACACCCTGGCATGACAGGGTTTTTAGTAATTAAAATAGATCTGGCCTGTGCTCAAGGCATTAGCTCACTTAAGCCTGTTGACCATCTGTACTAGAGAGACATTGATTTTATTCTCAGCTCCGTGGCTCTGTCAGAGCCCATAACAACTGCAAATTGGACCAACTGTCTAGGTCTTGCCCCACTAGACATGAGGGCTGCTCTGGCGTGTGGTTATCCCTGGGAGGGATGATGCAGCCGAAAAGAGAGGGACCGAGATGTTGACCTGCATCGCTCCGCACTTTAGCAGAGCACCACTATGGGAGAGCTCAAGCTGCTGTTACCACCCCAGCAGGTGTTGCTGCACGTTATGAATCTTTACAGAGAAATGAAGAAAGGAAGGAGAGAGTGCAAGTGAAATGCAACAAGGAAAACAGGAGGAAGTTATTTGTTTCTGTAATCTCTCTGCTCTCTGGAAAAAAGATTGTGTTTTCAGGATAGCAAACAATAATTGTGCAAAACCCTTGCTCCTTTGCTCCACTCACCACTGAATTCTGCCACTTACTTCAGTGTCTGTGCTAATACCAAGATTTGAAAATCTGTGTGTGTACAAGTGCTAAGTGTATAAATGTACAAATGTTACCTTGCTATGAAGAATACCATATTTAAAAAAAACCCATCCAAACAACAACAACCTGCTACAGCAAAAATCAAACTATTTTATAAAAGATACGCCTAATCTTGCTAGATAGGTGCTGTGACTTGCAAAGACTTTTTGAAGGCTTTATTGCATGGAAGGCAAGGAGAAGGGGCTTTTCTAAAGCAGCCTTGCAATGTTACTTGAATTCATCATGAACACGTTGTGACAGCCCAGGAAGATACCATGTAAGAAGTTTCTGGAGAATAAAGAAGAAAATGGACCAAAATTTCCAATCAAGACTTGGGAAACTTATTTTTTAATTTTAAGAACTTTCAATTCCCATTAAAAGTCATCCTGTTTTTTCCTGGCCTTTAGTAATGGTATAGTACTATCTAAGGTAAGAGCTGTTGCTGCAGTGCGAACTGACTTCAATCTTTTGTGAATAATCACATGGAAAGAAATAAAATAAATAACCCTACTACAAGCCCTATGAAGGCAAAAGAAGCTCTGCCTCTCCTGCTCTACTCTTGGCATGCCAAATAATTTAGTATTTTGGTGCATTATTATCCCTTCCAACTTAAGCATGCAACTTGGTCAGCTAAATTAACTGTCCAGAATCCCCTGGCTACTTCTCCAGTCATTAGATAGGCTTTCTTAGTACCTAAGCTAACTATTTTTACAAGAGGAAATGGCCTCAAGTTGTGCCAAGGGAGGCTTAGATTGGATATTAGGAAAAAATTCTTCCTGGAAAGGGTTGTCAGGCATTGGAACAGGCTGCCCAGGGAAGTGGTGGAGTCACCATCCCTGGACATGTTTAAAAGTTGTTAAGAGGAGGTTCTTAGAAGTATGGGTTAGTGCTGGAGTTGGGTTATAGTTGGTCTCGATGATCCTGAGGGTCTCTTCCAACTGAAATGATTCTGTGATTCTACAATTCTATGATTTGCAAGAGGGTCTCTCTCCCCTTTGACTGAAGAACAAATTAAACTTACGTGTAGAGAGAAGGAAGTTTTAGACTGAATTTCCTCCTGTGTTCAGGGCTAAAATGTGATGATGTAAATTTCTCCTTAGGTGTTTAAAGGTGCTCATTCTTCCAAAATTTCCTGGTCAAGGGGACTTCAATGTGATGTTGTTGCTGGTGTTTCCCATAGAGCAAAGAGCCTGGAGTTTGCCCCTCCTCAACAGAGACTTTCTACAACTGCTGGAGTCAATGTTCCTAAAAACTCTTGAGGGCACGGGGCTTGGGTGATTTCTTGTGAGGGCTTGCATGTCTATGGTAGCAGAGACACAATACACAGACCTGTTAAGTTGTGTTAGACTGTACTTCGTAGAGCTGTTAATGGTGTGTATCGTCTCGCACAGAATATGTATACCCATTCTCTATTGTTGTCTCCAGCCTCAAGAAACTTTCTAGATCTCTGGACAGTTTCAAAGAGGTTGGAAATACAGCCATCAGTCTCTAAAGTGACATGGACCTGTAGCCTATAAACCCAAATGAACCAGGCTTTGACTCCTAGGTAGTTAGTGCTGATAGACTTGCCAGACTACTGAACTTTTGCTTTAACTCCAGGAAGGGAGATGACCAGAGAGCTTAGTGGTAGGCTGTGTTTGTCATTGCTTATTCATTTTTCAGAGACAATTCACTGGAGACCCAAACTCTGAAAATATTCAACTGTTTTTGCTTGATTTCCAAACAAGGACCTTATAACAACAGCTATGGCATTATATATATATATATTTATACAATTTTTTCAATCCTGATAACCAGAGTACAGTATATATTCTTTAAATTTTACTCCTTTTGCACAGGTGCTCTGATGATAAACATGCAGTCACGAGAGATTTCTGCAGAAGTATCTTAACCTACAGGATTGATTTATTTATTTATTTATTTATTTTCCCAGGAGTGATGTGAGATGTGTGGGAAGAGAAGGAGAGTGAGATCCCAGTTTGCAGAGCCAATGGGGACACTTCAGCAGGCTTGCCTCACACTTTGTGACTTGTGTCTGCACTTTATGGTGCATTGGAAGGATTTTAGCAGCTCCAGGAGCTGGCTGTTTCACCACTGAAATGGGAATGCATCCTGTCACTCTGCAAGCTGATATAAGACATACAGGAGAAATGTGAGAATATATTATTCTAAGAATTATAAAATGGATAGTTCTCCTGAGATCCTGTCCGGGGAGAAAGTCTGAGAAAAACCTCTAGATATAAGTAGGCTTGTTTCCTTTGCCTTTGCCCTGGGAATATGGTTGGTAATCAAGATGTGTTTCCTGTTTTGGCAGAGCTTCCCGATTGCTGTAGGCACATTCATCACTCGTGCCAAAACAGTTCCCTCAGTTTCTTCAAGACTTACTGTTTAATAACTTTCAGAGCAGGATTAGAGCTTCCCAGGCTACAAGAAGCTTTAACTTACTTCTGCTGAGCAGAGTATTTTACAAGTTATACTTAATCTCTGGAGAGTGGAAGAAATACCCAGTCAATCTTTGAAACATCTGTTTCCGGGATATATGGAGCTCGTGTACATAGTCTTACATCTCTAAGACTGGACTGGTCTGTCCTATCTATAAATACTCAGCTTCCCAAGAGACAGAGGCAGACACTCCAATGCACAAAGGTAATCAGTGGGAGCAGGGGTCCCAAATACCTTTGTGGAACAAGTGCTATTAGTAATTGTATTATATATCACCCCTTACTTCCTAAAGCACAGGCCAACACATTCCCTGAGTGGCTTGGAGCATTTGGTAGGTCACTCCTGTGCTTGTACCAAAGTAGAGTGACCAAAGGAAAGCCAAAGATCAAAGCAACAAAAGACTCTTGAAACTTTGGATGTCAAAAGGAGAAAGCTGTTTCTGGACACAGAACTGTGATGTAGATTTCCTTTTGGACTAGAGAATGTGAGAACTCTCAAGATGTGCAGAATTCCCTTTTTTATCGACCAGCCCAGTATGGGAATGTGGCCCTTTTAAAAGTGTAAGTTCTCTGAGTTACCAACTTGTGAACAGTTTCCAGAAAAGAGCACAGATAAACAGAGATGGAACTAGGGAACATGTAGTACCAGAGACCACATCTGAAAAAATAAAGCTTCTTAGTATGGTTTCAGTTTGATTGGTTGGTTGGTGCCAAATGAGTTTGGAAGTTTTGTGTTTTAATGGCCTAAGTGAGGACAAGCAAGTGATAAGCTCACTATGGCAAATGATTACTAGTTTAGTTGTCTAATGAGAAGTACATAAGGGGACACACAAGTTTTGAATATGCTTCCACAAAATTAATTCCTGATTGTAAAAGATGTAAAAATATTGTTTAAAGGCATCATCAAAAGAGAAGGCTGGTTTTGCAATGAGAGCACCACACCTAAATTCTTCTTCAGTCTTTGTTTCCAGCAAAAAATAAACACATGCTGAATATCTTTTACAGCATCTAGTATCTTGGCTGAAAGTAATGATAACATAGCTCTATTAAACTGATGGAGTCTTATGCTTACATTCCAGTTTGACAGGAAGATCCACAATTACCTCTGTTACTTAGATGTAACAAGAAACATGTCAAGAGGCAAGAAGTTTCGTGTTTGTTTTTCTTTTTTTTCTGTTTTTTTTTTTAGATCAGTGAAATGTGTGCAACAGAGCTGTTAGACGCAGTCTTCTACCAGGTGGGAAATCTTCTACTCTATTTTGTTAAAATGGGAGATCACCAGCTAAGAGTGGTGGGGTTAATAATTAATATTTGTTAATAAAACATATAAAATATTTTTCTCTGTTTTGGTACTTCTGAGTAAGTCAGACTGTTCTGAAAATACACCTTGAAATGGACTGTGCAGCAAGGGACAGAAGCAGATAGGTTGGTATCCCTAGAGGAAAATGGATTATCCATAAAATGAATCCCAATGGTAAAATTAAAAAAAAAAAAAAAAAAAAACCACCACGAAAAAAATGGGAGATTTTCTTTTTTCCTCTTCTGTACAGAGAGAAGGCTCTGAAGGATAAACGACTGACCCTCCTTCTCAAAAAAAGTAGAAATAGACCAGATTGTCAACTTCTCCTTTGCTGCCTAAAGGAGGAATGGAAAAGCCTGAGGTCTCCTGTCTCTCTTTTAAAAGAGACACCCTTCAGGTGTACCTGGAGGGCAGATAGGTTAAAAAAGTGCTGTCAGAGAGCCCACCATGGGCAACTGAGCCCTGTTGTGTCCTGTCTGGCCAAAGCAGGTTGCTCCCGTTATGATGTGTGGTTAAAAGGTGTCAACCTTCCTTCTCAAGTGAAACAAGTTCATTTGAGGTCACATGTTGTAACTGATAAGTTTCAAATGTCCTTTTACTTTCCAGAGTTTCTATTTTTGAGTTATGACATCATTGAAAAGAATGGTTATGTTTATCTAAGTTTGGGGACTAAATTCAGGTCTAGTTTTAATCAATGATCACAGTTGTTCTTTTCTGGGTAAATTTTAATGCAGAGCACTAAGCCAACATTTTCCAGGAAGATGTGTTTGTACTTAAGTGAATAATAGTGAAAGTGGTTTCTGCAATTAAATGAGAGGATCACACTGGCAGCAATCCTAGGCAGTGGATCCACAAAATGTAGATAATTGAAGTATAAGCATCAACCAGAAGTAAACATTTTTGCCATTTACTATTGAAGGTTATTCTAGTTCTGACCCAAAGTTAGTGTTGTAGAAGGTTTCTAGGAAAACTTCCCTGGAAAGCCAAGTTCTTTTTTTTTTTTTATTTTTTTTTTAATTTTTATTTGCAAATAGAATGCATGGCCTTGAAATCCACGGCCTTGAAATCCACTTAGAATTTAATTACTAGCAAGTATTGCATGTCCATATGTCATCCACTGGGACAGACTAAGACCATAAAGTTCATTTTCTGTGGTTACTAAACAGCTATTAGGTGGTAACAAGAAACAACTTCAGAGCAGATTAGAAGCATCAGGCTAGCTGTGAAAGACCTGTACCTTGTCATCAATCCCTTGCATGACCCATCACTGCAGTTTTGCTTCCCATCAAGTCCGTTTTAAGAAACATTTTTTCGATGCTGTGTTGGTCACTATTTTGTTCCTGAAGTAAGGAATAAAATTAAAACAAGTCTGACAATATGAAGAAACTCATTTCCCCCTGCTATGATGATTATGCATCTGGCAACCAGTGGACAATGCAGAGAGGACAAGTTGACAGTCAGATGTGGTTCTCTGTGATAAGCTTTTAGACACTGGGACATGCTCTATTCACAAGTGGTTTATATTTTGGGTGAGAAAAATAAATAAGAGTGAGTTTTCCCTTTGAGAGTCTTACTTCATTTTTCAGTATAATTTTCTAGTTTTGTGTTTTCCATTGGAATAGCCAGTAGGAAGCCTTTAGGGACACGGGCTCATCAAATGGGCAATAACAACAATAAATTTTATGTATCTTGGCAGTCATCTACTCCAAAAACCTGTGGAGTTCTCTGCTGGAATAAAGAACCTGCAAAAGCACATAGAACAATTAACTTTTAAGGACTTGCCTGCTGAAGAGCATGCAGAAAACTTGCTTTTTAAGGACAACATAAAAGAGAGGCAGGGAATAAATTGATTGCTTGGACTCTTTGGAATATCACATGCAAAATCTCATGTTCCAGGAGGGACATTGTGAAACCTGAACCATTTTGTTTTCATGTGACAGTGGCATGACAGTATTGTCCTTCTTCGCCCCTATTAGAAATGAATGACTTGAATTCTCTTTAGATAATAAGTAGTATTTCTCAGGAAGTGGCCAAATATCTAGTTACCTATTTATCATTTTAAAAGGTCTTTCATAACCCATATTTTACATTCCGTGTCAAAGGTTAAGTAAAGATGGATAGGCTTTTTTGAACTTACAAAGAAAAATCCATGTGTCTTACTTGATGCTTCTGTGCAAAGCATCATAACAATATGCAACTTTGCAGTGTGTTCAGTCCCAGATAAATTATGGCGTATCAGCCTTGTCCTCCTCCTGCAATTATGTATAAACACACATACAGGCGTGCTTACTTTCGTGTTCTTATATGTAATCATATATATATATATATATATGAATATTTGGTAAGATATTTACATTTATTGGGCTGAATGTGGAAAATAAGCCATAGAGGACAGAAACTAAATTCAAAACAATGGTAATGACAAAGTTAAATAGATATTTACCTATGCATTCCTTTCCTTTCAATTTAACATCAATGCACACACATAAAAAAATGCCCTGGCTGGGGCGCTGAGTAAGCCATACGAAATGCTGTTCTGGTTCCCTGCTGGTTTACAATCCTGGCTTTTCAAAGCAGAGCTGCTATTCAGACTTCAGTACTTGTCTGAAGAGCTTTGTGTTGTCTTTGGGTGTTTAATACTTATAACAAGGCACTTTCATTAAGTGCAGCCCAATTTTAAACATTCTGTCCATTTATCTGAGCCCTCTGTAAATGTCTGAAGGAGACCAGCTGACGGTTCATACTGACTCACCTAGATAACATTTCTTAATTTTCTTCTGCTTCTCATCAGCTTCAGACTTTGTAAACAAGCTCCCTTTAACAAAGCCTCTAAAGGGTAGATGTTTAGCAAAACCTACATTACAAAAACATTTCAAAGATTTATTTTATCCCCTGTTTAAAGTGAAATACACGTTATCCCTTAAAACACTGGCTCTCTTCAATTTGCTGTGAAAGTGTGAAAGTATTCTATAGTTCATTGTCAATCAGCACTGACATATTTATTTATTTTTTTTTTTCTGGAAGAACTTATTGCCCATTTCAGAAGTGTTCTCTAGACTGTTTAAATTTAAAAATCCTTTAATTTATACTGGGAGCCTGATTCATACAAATTCCAAAACACTCCTATTATCTGGAACCTCCCACTCAGGGAATCAAAGTTTTCCTCACTCTTAGTATTCTCCCAAGGGAAGATCATATGAAGAATGTTTGTTTTCACCCCTTCAGAAGGATATGAATAAGAAGATATTATTCTCAGTACCTTCAGACAATAAGTCTGTTATTAAAAAATGGATATCCTCCAAAATATGCGTATTGTACAAGCCAAAGTATGTGTTTGTTTGAAAGATTCACTTACTTTATCTTTGCTCTCTCTTTGAATAACTCATTATCTGTTTGACCACACACAATACAACAGACTAAGCATTAAAAGGATGAATATACTTTGGAAGATCTAATGCTTGGCTATGACTCCTATGAATAGTGAGAAATGCTTGTTTAGAACCAGTGACTGCATTAGGGCAAAGAATCAAAGACAGCATCAAATCTGAAAAGGTATACACTTGGTAAAGTCTGTGATTAGAAACCAGGGCCTCAGTTCATGTACATAAAGCCATGGAGGGGAAAAAAAAAAAAAAAAAAGAGAACTAATTGAGTATACTGTAGAAAAAAAACCTAATTTTTTTTTTCCTTTCTTCTCCTATTTTGAAGTAACAGAGGATCATCTTCTTGCCAAGGTTTTTATTCTTTGTATTTCTGATTTTACTCAGAACATAGTAACACATGGCTAAAAAGTTAAGAACAATGAAATGCAACATAAAATAAACATCTTGGAACTTTAAAAATACTAAGGTTCATTTCTGGAAGTATTAGGGAAAAAAGTAACTAGTTTTTCTCTACCTGTTCACTCAGTTCTTTTCCTTTCCTTGGACTAAATTCTTCACTCTGACAGCTCTCACAACTGGCTAGAGTTTTAAGGATTCCTTAGGACAACCAGGCAGGGAAATTGCTCAGTCCACCTGTGCGAACTGCGCTGGCTCCGATTTCTGCTGGACTCTGCTTATTTCTGCTGCTGGATGGAAAGAAGAGCATCACACCATAAACTCCCAATGTCTCAACACTGGAGAAAAGCAGAACGTACTCTACTACTGAGCTTTCCTCTACCTGTCAGGCTCAATAGTTATTTTTAATTGTACTGGGGTGCAGGAATTATTTTACTATATACTCTGTTTTACATCTAGTCCAGTATTATTGCCCACTTTCCAAATTCTCCCAAGATGAATGAGTAGGGCATAGTGTCAAGAATATTGAATTTATCACAACACATTGTAAAAATGGAGATGAATGATGCAGAAGTATATATATTTTACATATATATATATAAAAAGATGTACTGGAAGATATATATATGTGGAAGTATATGGAAGATTGACCTCAAATATTTGTAGGTGTGTGAAGAAAGCAAGTAACAAGTCATTTTACATTTTTGCCTGATTTTCTATAATTCCATTGGGGCATTTTGGACCCCGTTTCTCATTCCTAAAGGGATTTCATCTTGAGGACTGCTGTCCTTGATCCTAGCCCTGGGAGGCTGAGAGCTCGTTTTATCTGTAGCCAGGATTCCCACTGTCCCCCTTGGGACTCTGTATTGTACTATCACTAAATGACACCTCCTGAGTTTACATGGCAAACATATGATGTTGCCAACATTTTAGCTTCAGCTGTGAAGTTGTGACCATACACTCAGTTAACAAAATATAGGATAACTATGATAACGTATTTCCTCTTCCAGGTACAACTTATTGGAGTGGACCTTATTCTTCATTTTTTTTGTTCTGTGTGCCTGCAGAGCTTCACCCACAGATAAAAATGACGTGTTCCTCTGTTTTCCAACTCCTCCTTTGATATCCTCCCCATGGGTTGCTGATCGTCTCTCCAGTCACCCCTGCTACCATCTGTCACTGCAGCTGAGAAGAAAGGGAAAAAGTCTCTTTGGCCACAGCTAATGCTGCGTCAGATCTCTGCAACGAGGTGGATGGAGAAGTGCGGTAGATGTCTCATCATCAGAGACCAAGCCATTCAGTCCCTATATATATTGAATTAGGCAGCAGGGAGACGTCAACAAAGGGGATCTGCAGAGAAAGAGGTGATGTGCATCACCCCTTGCATGGAGGGACAGCAGTTTTCAGCATTCCTTATAATATATATACACAATAGGTAGGCAAGATAATGATACATGCTAAATGATGATGCATATAAATAAAATATATGCATCTGTTGCCCAAGAAACAACAGCTGATAGAATATGGGGAAAGGCAGATTAATTAATATTCACATTTTTGTAGGCCATCTATGTTTTTTTGGTGGAAGTCAACTTTAAAAAGCACTTAGAGCATAATTTTTGATGCATTTTCTGTCTCTGATGCATTAGACAGTAATGCAATAAGAGAGTTCTTTGTTTGGATTGCATACTAAACAGATGTGTGTGAATAACTAACATTTTTTGAGAAGGTAAAAATAAATTTAAAAAGCAATTAAAAATGTTGAAATATCTAAACAGACTTTTTGGGATTAAATGAAGACAAAGTACCAGAACAAATTCAGACATTTTTAATAAAAAAGAAGCTGAAATGATGGGCAACATTAATAAAAGAAAGCTTAGATAACATTTACAAAACTGAGGAGAAGATGAGAAATGTGGCTTTGTTTCTCTACAGCCCAGTGATTAGCACACTTACCTTGTAAAAATAAGGCATGGGTTTCTTCTGTGTCTAACAGAGGTTTAACCCAAGCCTGGATCCTCTCAGGGAGTGCCTCAAACACTGGGGTAGAAGATATTTTAGTATCTATATATTTTAATTTGTGTATAGCAGTGATCCTTAGTTGGAACTTTTTCCTTGTATGAACATCTCTTGGCAGATTTACGAAATCCCTGACTTCTCCTGCTTTCTAGTAGAGTATGCAACTTGCTAATAGTTATTATCAATGCACAGTAAATAAGCTGTTTATGTATAAATAACCCCCCTGAGAATGGCAAACCCAGGACGGTTCTACTGTCCAGAGATTTTTTTTTTTTTTTTTTGTGCAATGTAATAAGCCACCTTCCAGCTTCCTGGCCCAGGTCACACAATCTGTGGATGTGGATTGGGACCTTCAATTTCCAACATATGTTCCCTCCATGTCAGGACAGAGTGAATGGGGAGGTGAAAGAGCATTTGTACATGTCGCATCTCCCTGGTTTTGTGAATCTAGCAGGTCAAACCAAAACTTTTAATTTTGGAATACCAGTACAAATAATGTCCCAATTTTCATACAATTATTGGTTTTCTCCTAAAAAGCTATTTTAAAAGTTTCAGTCAAATTGAATTGTGAATGAAATATATCCCTAAATCATGTCTAACTGCTGAAAGACAGGTCTTGAATTAAGATAATTTGGAAAACTTCTGCAAGCATGACCAATACCTTTCTTAGTCCCTGACAGTTAGTGCCAAATATAAAAGCTCTTGCTGCCTCCAAATTTTTGGAAGTTAGTTTCTTCCAGTTTTCTGAAAACATTGCCTGCAAAGGTAAGTATTTTTTATTAATTTATTTTTTTCTTGTATGAACATTTCTTGACAGGTTTGAGAAATCCCTAACTTCTCTTTCTCTTGCTTTCTAGTAGAGTATGCAACTTTCTATCGGATATATGAATGTACTTAATATAAATGTTATGTTTTATTCACGCTGCTGTAGAGAGAAACCCTAAACCAGAACAGCAACAAAGCACAGTCATTATTAATCACTCACACCTCTCCGAACAATCTCCCATACATCATGATTGGTATTCTTCCAGTCAGAAACAAATGCATCCCACATCCAAACTGCTGTATAGTTCCCTGTGGATGCCAGAACCCAGTGCACAGCTGTTACCATAAAGGATAACTCTCCAGTTCTGCAGGTTTATATACAAATATATCTATCTATCTATATATATATGTATTTCTCATGGGCTTCCTCTTTTAAGAGATCAAACAAAGAAAACTGTGCCAGCTTGGAGACAACCCTTTATTATGATGCTGAGTGATGACATGCAGCTTTCAGAAGCCACTAGACACAAGTTGCTGAGATAGAGCTGTCTCTGTGGAGGATGAGGCAGAACTTACCAGAAGAAATGGAGAAAAAAAAAATTGTTGAGTACCTCGGCCTTTTCCAAGTCTTTTGTCACCAGGTCTCTTGCTCAATTTTCTTCATCCTTTCTTTTGCTACTATGAATGAATAGAAGCCCTTCTGGTTGTTTTGCATTACTCGTTAGCTTCAGATCCAGCTGGATTGTCTCCACCTCCCTATCTCCATCCCTCCATGCTTAGATAATTGTTCTACACATCTGGGCCACCCAGCTGCTCTTCTACCTTCCTTTTAACATGCAGTTTCACTCAGGACCTCTCTGATTATCTGTACTGGCCTTCTGCCGTGCTTCTTCAACTTTCTGCACGTTAGAACAAACCATGCCTGTGCTTTGAGGAGGTTATCCTTAAAGATTAACGAGGTCTCCTGGGTGCCAGCAGGTCCTGTCAAGTAGATTCCTGAGTAAGCCAAAGGGTCTGCTCTCCTGAAGTCCAGGGTTGCAATTTTCTTCTTTATCCTCCTAATTTCTCTTAGGGTGTTAAACACTATAATCACATGGTCATTATGCCCAAGGCTACCCTTGTTTTTTACATTATCCATCAGATCTTCTTTGTTTGTGTGGTACGGGTCCAGCAATATATCTGCCTTAATCGCCTCATTGATCTCTTGTATCAAGTAGTTATCACCAACACATTCCACAAATCTCCTGTATTACTCATACCCTGCTACACTACCTTTCCAGAAAATATCAAGGTCATTAAAACCCCTCATAATTTCCAGGCCTTGTAATTGTTTCCTGGAGCTGTGTAAAGAAGGCACCACCTTCAGTTTCTTGGTCTGTAACCATCCACTGCTGTTTTCCCGTTGTGTGAGCTACCACAATGTATGTCTGCAAAACAAATAATATAGCTCTGCAGTTGTACAAGGATTTCTAACACTTCAGTTTTCCCCTATGGTGGGTGCACTCATGTACATATGCAGGATCCATCTCTCAGGCTTGTTTTCTTTTGTCAGGGAAGTGGGAGATCTTCCAACATCATGCTGTCCCTTGAACACTTCTTTACTGCTCCATGTTAGTTCAATTTCTTCAGGTTTTGGTTATACTTCTCTGGTATATATAGCTTAACTTCTCATAATTTTAGGAGAATAGCTGATGCACAGCAAGAACTCAAACTGTGCAAGTCTAAAGAAATGGATTAACAACTTCATAAACTAATCTAGTCTCCTGAAGCAAACCTTAAATCTTTGTTCTTAGTACTTTGTATGGATTTCAGCTCAGAATAAATCAGCATAACTGGAATGCATAGATCAAATTCAGTAGAGGATCACCATGAAATACACTTGACTTCTCTTTAAAATTGATCCCAAAATAAACATAAATGTCTAAGGAGTGCAACCCGCACCAGCGTGGCAGTGAATGAGATGGTAAACCAAATACGATTTAACTATCATTTGTAAAATGGCAGAAGTGTAACTTAAAATTTGTACTTTTTGGAAAAAAAAAAACAACCAAAAACCTGACTGTAGTTGGCATTATAATTAGTGGAAATATTTGTTCAAAACCAGTATAAAACAGAATCATATACAAAATACAGCTTTGTCTAAGACAACATAGAGTGAAAAGCAGTGGAAAATTACATTCCTTGTCTGAGATAATCCATCATGAAACAATTATTTTTGTATTATGACCCTGGTCTTTGTTCGTAAGGAAGAAGTTAAGTAGCAGATTTTATTTTATGCCACTCTTTGTGTGTGTGGCATGATGAACAAAGCTCCTTATACTAATAATTCACACTTAAGCTATCACAGAATTATAGAAAAATATGCCTAGAAAGGGCTTTGGAGAGGCTACAACATAGGCCAGAGTTGGTTAAAAAAAAAAAAAATCACACTTGAAACACCATCCAAATTAAGTCAAGAAGTACTCCAAATGATTCTTGTTCCTCTACTGGTGCAAAGAGATCTGCAGACAATCAAGAGATCCAGTCACAGATCTCCTCAGCAGTAGAATTTATCCTCAAAGGTTTAGTATTTATAATCCTATTATTTTCTAATCCTATTATTGTAATGTTTGGATGAATTGAATGTATTTCCTCCTTAATCTCTGTGTGATCTCACATATTTCCCGTCAATGATGACTTCTGGCTGACCTTACAAGTACTTTGTCCTTCCATACTTAAAAATAAATCACCAGAGTGGTTTGGAACATTGTATTTTCTGCAGATGCATCTTGCTGTTAGATAATGTCTCTTGAGAAAGCTAATACTTATAGAATACTGTAGAGATGTTTGATGCTCACCTGATTTCCATTCAAATCATGTATTTTTTACTTTTTACTTGCTCAGTAAGTGGCCACTGTGATGCAACGTTTATTTTTAAATCACATTTGTGACTTTGCATGGAATAGAGGAATATCTACAGAGTTCTTTCATATAGTACAGAGAAAAAAATACTTTGTAACTTTGAATTGCATGGATTTAATGCTATTTAAGGGTTTAACAGTGACATCATAAATCACAGAAAGGTATGAATTAATTTATATCCTGCCATAAGCCTAAGATAACATTATAGCCTCCATTTTGAAAGTTGATTATTTTTGCATTTCCTTTGCAATCACATTTTCATTTACTATGCCAGCCTCTAACTTGCTTGATTATTTTACCCTTTTGCCCTTTTTCCATCATCTCCTGCTTCTACTCTTCTGTCATGCTCCAGAATGTCCTACTTGAATGAGGCATACAGAGTTTCCATATAAACAGGTGTATTTTCTGCCAACAAAAACCACTACAGATCAGAGAGCAACTAAGATGTTAAGGGCATAAAAAGAAGAATCAGGCCTCATGACCTGAGTACCCTTGAAATTCAGAAGAAGAAGAAGATAATGAAATATTTAGATGACAAACATAAATGATGAGATTTGCTTGTACTTGACAGCAATGTGTTTAATTCTACTACCAATGTACTATTAGACAAGTATTTTTTCTTGTGATAGTTATGTAAACTTTGTTTGTGATCTCCTGCAAACAGTTTAGGCTTTAGTTCCTCTGTAAAGTATAAATTGATAAAAGTCGAACTTATTTTTTCTGTTGTCCGTCTACCCAGAAGAACAGCAAGTACAGTAGCATGTGAGTTATACTGATAAGACAGACAGATCTGGCATATATTGAACTGGCCAAACATTGTTTTTCTTTGTTTTGTTCAAAAATAACACATACTTAGTAGCAGAATTCTTCACAATTAAACAATTTGTATCAATTTGTATCTGTGAATTATTTATGAAGTATTATTTTATTGGAAAAATGCCATGTAAGCAGATGATAAATGCTTCCAGCAAAAGAAGCCTGGGATGACCAGGACAAGAGAAAATGTGCAAAAATTAAAACACATGAATTTCCATCTGAAACCAAGAAATCACTTTTATATTGGGGGTGGTGGTCACACACTGGACCATTTTGCCCAGACAGATTGTGGAGTCTCCATTCTTGGACTTGCAGGACTTCAAAATCTTTGTCTCAAGTCACTATTGACATTCCAGTTCTATCCTGTTTCTACAGTGGCAGTTTCTAACTGATAATGAAGAAATATGTTACTACTCTTACATGATATTGCATAACAGCAGGAAATTTCATCACAGGTACATCTACAAAAGAGGTTTCCCTAAGCTGCTAGTGGCACAAACGGCAGGTTTTGAACAGGTTTCTCACTTACGTGACATTGTAAGACAGATGTACATTTTCACCTGCTTCTAACAGAAAACTAGCTCTCACATTTTCTCATTCAAGGGTAGGAAACAATCTCAGCTGAAGGAAGTCAACACGATAGGAGGAGTGTCTGTGGGACACTGCAGACTTCCTCTTGCAGGAGTACGTGCAGATGAAGGGAAGGTCAGTTAAAGAACAAATTCTGAAAGAAAATCTATGGAAAGAGGAACAGTTTCATTGTGTGTGGAAAGAGAAAAAAATCTCACTGTGAAGGAGAAACGAGAAGTTCAGGATGGGAGACACTCCACTGAAAGTGTTGGACCTTTTACATATCACTGACAGAGTGAGTGTATGTTTTCATGGTTTCTCGATTTTCTTTCTCTCTGCCTGTTGACTGGCATCTCTTTCATCTAAAGTTTCCTACATAGAAATGTTCAGAATGATCTTGTTACATAAAAATAAAATAAAACCTTACAAGATGGGAAATTAGCAAGACAGCAAAGAGTTAGAAGGAACTTCTTCCTCTGAGTGTTATAAAAGTTTATGTTAATTAATGCCCTCAAAAAACCACATATCTGTGCTTTTCAGATGTCTGTGTAGAAGATGACCACTGCCTGTTCCTTCATCTGAAGCAGGGTCTCAGAGGAAGCCTGATCAAAATGAATTGCGAAATGGCTCCAAACATTATCTATTTACTTATTTACTATTAAATAGCTAATTAATATTTATTATGAAACAGCTGCAAAATTATTTCGGTATTACCATGGTCTCTGGGGCAAAATCCAATGCCAGAAGTAGAAAAGTCAAAAAAATCTGTTTTACAAAACATGTGACCAAGTATAAATATGCTACTTGTTTGCACTCAAAACACCACAAGATTAAAAGCTGGGCATCAACGAGCTCCTTTGAAAACACAGCACAGTGATTTTGATTTTTCCTTACTCAAGAACAAATTCAGTATTCAAATTGTTTTCTGACATTCCTCATACTGTGCCACATGTGGACCAAACTCTTCTGCACAGTCCTGACAAGAGTTTGGCTGCATCCAACTGCTAGAGTCTGTGCAGGAGGTATCTCTTTTTTATGGTTAGTAAACACTTGAGACAGACCAAGCATTAATATAGATTCACAGAGTAAATTCCCTGATGCTCTTTTATCTGAAAATAGGCATAAGCCTAGGAAATTTAGTTTTCCGGAAAATGTTTACATTGCAGTGCTTTCCAAAGTATAACCAAACTGAAAGATCATTAGAGTTGTTTTGTTGGTATTTTGTTGTTTTTGTTTGTTTGGAGGTTTTTTAATTTTTTTTTTTTTAATAGATGGTGTCAGGTTGAATGGTGACTTCACATTTGGCTGGGGCTTTTAGGTGCTACCAATACATCAACAGCAAATAACACAACTCAGTGACATCCTTTCACCATGCTGATCTCCATCCCAAATATCCTGGTGTGCAGCTGATGTGGAGATTCAGCCCTGTATTGATTTCCCACTTCTTTTAGTTTTTCAGTAACATTTCATAGAATTAATTACTTAAGGAAATTGTTCAAAGCAGCAGATTACTGAAGAAATAGAAAAATAAAAATGTTGTATGAAAAGCACTTTCCAGCTTCCAAACTGATGTCTATGTCAAATGGGTATGACTAGAAAATAAGAAAAATAAATTGAAACTGAAGTGGAGAGGAAAAGTAATATGTTTGATGGCCACAGAGGGAGTAATTTTCAGAGCTCAGACTACAGCCCTGGAAATGCTAGTCACTGAAGACCACACTTCACCTGGCTTCCTGCCAGACGATGAGGGGACACACTGAACAGCAAATATCCACTGTTTTTATAACCGCATTGGTGGAACTCCTCTCACCTGAAAGCAGGGCAGTTTTGTTCGTTGTGTGGTGGCCACAAGCACGTCAATGAGCTTGCTGAGTCAGTTGGAAAGGTGTCAGGACATGAGCTCTACAGACCAATAATTAAGAAACAAGGAATCTTGTGGGGACATCTCATTTTGAACTTTTGTCCACGTAAAGCCCTCTTCTTTTTCTCACAGTCTAGCACCCACAAATGCTCCATCACCTTTGCAATGTTCCCAGATGTTGCACTCAAAACAGCGAGAATAGAGTGCAAATTTAGACCCCTCCCATTCCTACTGAAATATAGAATATTTACTACTGATCCAATTATCTGTGTTGATAACTGCTCAGATATTGTAGGACTCACTATGTTAAATGTCCCTGAGTTAAATCAGAAGCAGTGCTTATTTAATATCAGGATTTTATCTGTCTGGAGTCAACAGCTGAACAGCAGACACATCAAAATCTGAATAGCAATGACCTCAGAGCCATGTATATTAGTCATGTGCTAGATTTCCTGGCACAGTGAAACCAAGGGGGAAAAACTGCTGAACTAGTCCAGCTCCAAGGTTAATACTCCAATTAAATCGTTAGCTTTAAAAAAATTTAAGTCTGTGACTCCAAGGTAGAAAGCATTTCACAGCTTTCCTCTCTTAATAGTAAGAAATATTAATGCGTCCTAGGTAGGAGTTGCAAGTAAACTGGAAGGTGTTTCTCAGAAGCAGGAAATTCTTGTTCATATATACACAGGGATACAAGGAAGCGGCTGCTGCATATGGAAAATATATATTCAAGAAAAGCTTAGCAACAAGCAGTTGAGAAAAGGGGTAATCCACCTATCAGATGGATGACTTCATGACCGCAGTCTTGCTCTCCTGCATAGGATCATAGAATGGTTTGGGTTGGAAGGGACATTAAAGCTCCCCCAGTGCCACCCCTGCCATGAGCAGGGACATCTTCACCAGCTCAGGTTGCTCAGAGCCCCGTCCAGCCTGGCCTGGGATGTCTCCAGGGATGGTTCATCCACCACCTCTCCTTTAGTTTAAAACCGTCACCCCTTGTCCTGTCACAACAGGCCCTGCTCAAAAGTCTGTCCCCAACTTTCTCATGGGCCCCTTTTAAATCCAGAAAGGCGGCACTGAGGTCTCCCCGGAGCTTCTCTTCTCCAGCTGAACACCCCAGCTCTCTCAGCCTGTCCTCCCAGCAGAGCTGTTCCAGCCTCGGATCATTCCTGTGGCTCCTCTGGCCCCTCTCCAGCAGGTCCATGTGTGTCCTGTGCTGAAGACCCAGAGCTGGACCAGCACTGCAGGGGGGTCTCACCAGAGCGGGGCAGAGGAATCATCTCCCTTGAATTGCTGGCCACACATCTTGGTAGTCCCACAGTTAGCTGGGGTAGGCACTGCATAGGGGAATAGAAACTGCTTCTGGTGACCTGCACATTGTAAACCAGTTGGTAAACTGCGATGTGGATTTAGAAGGTGTTTTGTTGGGGAAAGCACTCTAGGCGGGGAGCTGGAGCATTTTCATCTCTCTTCTAAGGTTGTTTTTAAATTGAGCCTTTGAAAACAAATATACCATGAAATCTGCACGTACACTCCAAAGATATGAGAGCTCACAGGAAGCATGGTGATGCCCTTCGAAGGGGAAGCTCTGTCAGGGAGAGTAGTGATGTCTACTAAGTTGTATGTCTGCAGTAGGGCAACAAAAAAAGGAAAGCTCTGTCTTCCTTTGCCCAGGGTCAGACGGGGAAGTACTTTTCCTTCCTCCTTTCTCTCCAGTATCCCCACAACAGTTTCATGACTTTACAGTTCAAGATTTAGGCCACAGTGTTGGCAAAACCCAATGAGAGGCAATGAAAAACACCACAGTGATGTTTCTTCCTCTCTGAACTGCCCATTTCTTTGGCTTCCTCTGATGATGTTGGGTTTTCTGGAGTTAAATTTCCCTTCTCTGAATCCTACACCTTACCTGTGGCTGAATGAAAGGAAACAAACACTTCTACCACAGGGATCTGCCCAGCTAATTGATCCAGGTGAGATCCATAATGGTAGATCCTTGCTACATCTGCAAAACAGCCCAGCCTGTGATTTATTTTTTCTTACTGTTATGTATTAGATATTTCATGGATATGATGTAGTAGGTGTGGAGTATACTGATTTTCCACCTATCACCACACATTCCCAAGGTACTCAGGCCTTGGTGTCACTATTATGCAGCTGACACATATCTCCATATTCAGATCTCATCAGACTGAAATGGTTGCATGGCTTGGCTTTCTCACTGTTCACCAAGAGAGGGACTTGAGAAGAAGCTGAACTGCACAGAGGAGCCGTTCATCATCTAGTCCCTGCCCACCGGCTGCCTGTGCCTCCAGCTGGATGGTCACCCTGAGTCCAAGCTGAGACTCGTGTTTCTGGTCCCAAGGACCAACGAGGACATGAAAGGAAGATGGGCTTTTTTAAAATTATTTTTTTATTCCCCAATCTGGGTCTTAATCAATAACAGAGAAAAGCCGATTTGTAAATGGTTGATTAGATTTGCAAATAGATCACCCCCTTCCCCATTTTGTGAGTTAAACAAATGGAAACAGGAGAGCTGTATCCACAGCAGGCTAGATGTCAATAAATGCACTCAAGGACAAAGTTATTTCTTTGGGGAGGAAAAAAAATAAATAAACCTGCTGCTTCAGAGCAGCAATATCCTTTCTTGTCCCTGTCAGCTGCCTCAGGGCCCTGCACAGCAATAGTCTTGCCCTGTGGACTGCTGCTTACCGAAGGTCTTGAGACCCCAGAGCCTCCATCTGTCTGGGAGACTGAAGATCCACCTGGAGCCTTACAGGAGGCTGGTGGTCTTCCCCTGCCCATCAGCAGCACCTGGGCTACCGATGTCCTCCCTTCTTTCCACAAGTAGAACTGTTTCTGCTCATAAAGCATGTGCAGAACATTCCTCTAACGCCTTCGGTAGGTGGGCTCGCCCTGGGTGACCAGCACAACTGTTAGCTGAGGTCAGCCAGCCAGGAAAACAATAATGTCTCCAGCCTCCCGAGTGCCGTAACTCTAAAATCAGGACTAGGGCTGCTGCACTGTACTCGGGACATTACATCTCTAGCAGCTGACCTCAATCAGCAGCCGCGTAGACCACCCTGGGGGAGAGGGAGTGGAACGGGCACAAAAGATTTTATTAAACCCAAAAGAACAAAAGGAAGAGAGCCTTGAACCCTCCAACAAAAGGAGGAAAGTTCTTGCATGGCAGGAAGCCAGGTGATTTTTTTTTTTTAACAGATTTTTCCCCTCCTTTGTACTTCAGCCGCTAAAACCTGTCTCATATCTGCAGCTGCACATGGGAGATCCTCCAAACTAACTCCCCTGACTTTCAAAAAAAAAAAAAGTATTAATATTGCAGCTGCTAATAGAGAGCAAAAGGAGAGAGAAGGAAAGAGGTAGAATTTTGTTGAGCTAAGTAGTGCAGGTTGTTGGAAGAATTAGTTTGAGCTTTCCCTTGCTCATATGTGCTCATATTTTCACGCCACTATGAACAGTCCTGGTAAGACCAACTTTGTAACACAGTCCACCGAAGAGTAGGTGGGAAGTATTAATAGCAGGATGTGGTAGGTATTAGTAGCAGTACTGTTGTGGCCATTGGTGGTGGCATTGTGGCTCTGAACAATAGCAGTAGCATTATAATTGTGGAAAAGATTGGTGTTTTTTTGGTGGGGAGGGTTTTGTGGTCTGGATAGGTATTGCAATGGAAGAGTTTGGAGTAGGTAAGTATTTAATATAGTCTTTAGGGTTCTTCAAATTTCAACTGTGGGTCGTATAATTTTTAGCATTTCTAAAGGGCTTAACAAGGGGAAACTTTCCTCAAATCCTTTGACAGATTTGCTTCCTAACTGACAATACATTTTAAAAAATATCATTAAAGTTTTTTCAAATCTTAGTGATTCAGCTTTTTTGAGGAAAGATAACTTTTTGTTAGGTTAATGTGCTGTTGAAAATAATTGCCATTACAATGATCACTAAAATTCATATCGTAGTGGTGCCTGGTGCTACATATACACACAGAAGGAGAAGTAAAATTCAAATTTGTTTTACAAAAGGAAATTAAGGCACAGAAATCCAGATTAATCTTAGCTAATTTTAGGTATGTAACAGAGGCACTTAATTAGAATTGCAGCTGTCCTCATCTTCCCAGCTAGTCACTGGAGAAAGACAGGCACATCAAAGGGCAAATAAACCTATATTTTAAATCTCAATTGCCTCTCATAGGTCCCTCTCTCTCCACTGATGAGCAGGAGAACCTAAAGCAATTACGATCTTAATTAGATGCCTCTGTTATATCCCTGAAGTTAGGCTGAGATAAATCAGACCAAGGAAACTAAATGACTGTCCAAAGCATGCGGCCAGGATCCAGTCCTTGTCCATTGCTTGATTACAAATAACATTATTTAACATATATCCCTTGAAAGTCTGCTGCTGAATTACACAGGCTTCACTCGTAGAAGCCTCAAGAAATATTTAGTTTTTCGATGCTCTTACTTTTATTACAGAATTCAGAAACTTCAGTCTGGAGGAGCTGTGAATTTCCTAATGGTCAGAGGCATCAATAAAAAGAACAGAAAGAAAATCAGTCAAACAACTGTAAGAATAATTGCTCTGTAAGGTAACAATTATAAAATAAATGATCAGGAATTGTATCCGTTGGATTTTCACCTTGCTCATTTTTAGCAGAGTAGGGAAATACAAAACCTGCACTAAAAATTATAACATTGAGGTTATTAGTAACACTGAAGTGGTGAGAAAAATCTCTCATACAAGGTTTATATCTTGCAGCATAATGTCCGATAACACAAAAGGCAGTGATTTTTTTTTTCTTGCAAGAGCTGCTGGGTCAGCCAAAGCAGGGTGTATCTCTAATTGTCTCATGCCTGGACCCAGCAAAAAGATCTTTTAAACCTTGAAACTAGTGGAATACTTTTCCCGGAGTCTGATGAAAACTGCCTGTTATCCTTACCCCTAAATGCAGCATGTTATAAAAGGACGAGGTTGCAATGTTCAATGAGAGAAAGACATTCCCCTGTGAAAATGATTATGGAGTAGAGCTGGTTGACCTTAGGCTGAGCAGGTAATCACTTCAGTCGGGTTAAGTTAATAGCGAACTGGAATGGGCATCAAAACCTTTTTCTCAGTAGAGAGAAGTTCCCATGTGAGACCCTTCTTCTTGCTCTCATTCTGTCACAGAGATGAGCTAGAGGAACCCAAAACAGAATCTGGAGAATCCTCCTGGTTGATGTTTTTCAGATAGTTGGTATAAAGGGGACATTAAAGGACTGCTTCACAAGCTCCGAAATAAGAGGGACAGGAAAGAGGGAGAGACTCTTCTAGGAGGGACAGGAGGCCTCATTTCTCCTGATGGGGCAGAAGATGCCCCAGTCAACTTCAGTGAGCTGTAATGCCACAGTTTAATATACAAGGCTGTCTGAATTTTGGAAAAAGATTTATGGCAGCTCAGAACTGGGGGAGAAATGTGTTCTCTGAGTCTATGAAGTGCTGCAGAATTTCCCAAATCTGAAAAATCATCTGCTTAGAAAGTAATGCCGTATAACGCAGGTGTTATCCAAGATAATGTCTTCTTGCAGATGCCACATTGGACCAGCTGGGGGTGTTGCTGCTTGGATCTGCTGTTCACAGACAAGAAAGAGCTGATGGTGGATGTGCTAATCAATGGTGACTTTCGTTGTAATGATCACGATACAGCAGGGATCGCGATCGTGAGGGGACTGATAAAGGCAAGAAACAGAGTACAAATCTCAGCAGGCTTCAGGGAACTGGTGGGTGTGATCTTGAGACAGGCAACTCTGAAGAGTAAAGCTCAGGAGGGTTAATGTATATATCCTCCAGACAGAAAAATGATGTGTGCCAATACTCAGGAAAATGAGTAGATTTATCAAGACACTGGCTTGGCTAAACTGGGAACTCACAGCTGAGCTCCAATACAAAAAGGACATCCACAGGAGGTGGAAGCGGGGGAAAGCAAATGCTTAAATAGACTTGAAGGTAATGACGGTTGTCAAGGACAAGAAGAAAAACCACCACAGATACATTAGCAGGAAACTGGGTCTGCTGAATGAGGTAAGTAATTCAGTGACAATCAACATATGTAAGGCTGAGGTACTCTGTCTTTTTCGTCTTGATATTTACCTGCCAGGCCTTCGTACCTAGAGACAGGGTTCAAGAATGTAGGGACAAGCGTTAGCAGAAGTGGTCAGATATCCAAGTCAGTGTTCTCTTGAGAATCTCAGCCCACAGAGCTCTGTGTATGTTCAAGGGTGTAGAGAGAGCTGATGGCGTTGTGAGGAGAGTCTCTGCTGTGTTGGAAGGGTAATGGAGATGGGGAAAGGCTTTGAAAGGAAACTGAAAGGCAACGTTGCACTTATCTTCAGAAACGGTAAAAAGTTTGATCCAAGGAAGTACAGGCTAGGAAGTCTATGAGGTTACCAAGAGGATAAAGTCAGTCTCCTGTCTGAGGTGCATGGTGGGAGAAGGAGGGACAATGGTCATAAACTGAAAGAGGGGAGTTACACTGTACATAAGTAGAAAAATTTCACTACATGTACAGCTAAGCCTTTAGCTCAGGGCTTGGCTTCCCAGAGAGTTTGTGCAACCTCCATCACTGGAGGTTTTCAAGACCTGATTGAACAAAGTCCTGGGAGACCTAATCAGATTTCACTGTTAACACTGCTTTGAGCTGGAGGATGGAGCAGATGACTTCCCAAAGTTCCTCCTAATATGAATGGTTCTTTGTTTCTGTGATGATGCAAAAACATATGCATCTAATTGCTATTACACAGGGGAAATGCTGAGCTCATGGAAATAAATGCTGATTTGAAATTATCCAGTGCAGTAAGGAAAATAGTTGACTGAAGGACTACAGAAGAACCTTGTAAGATCTTGTGACTGAGAAATAAAATGATATCTGAAACTGAATGGGAAAAAATTTAAAGTGATGCACATGGAAAAATAAACCCAGATTTACTTATGAACTGACGTGCTCTGACCTCAACATTACCATATAGGAGCAATATATTTGGGATGCATTGCTGAGATAGTTCCATGAAAATGTGAGCTTAGAGCTTAGTGGCAATTAAAAAAGCACAGCAAATGCTAGGAAATGGAGAAAAAACCCAGGTATTATCATTATGCTCACTCAACTTTTGAATAGTGTTTGCAGTTCTGGTCTCTTTCTCTCCAAAATATGTAGTGGAATTGCAAAAGGTGTGTATAAGGGCCAAATGGATGATCAATACTGCAGAATAACTTCCATATGAAGTATGACTATGTAGGAGTCTGGAAAAGAAAGTGCTTGCGATGGGAGAGATTGAGTAGAGTTCTCCAGGCCATAAGTGGCACAGAAAGGGTGAACATAGACTGCCTGTTCACCATCACTTCTAACATGGAAATGGAGGCATCAAGGAAGCAAAAGTCAGAACAAATAAAAGAAGTTCTGACTGGAAAAAGGCTCCTTCTTGCCAGAGAACACTGGGAACCTGTATGTTTAGGTGGGCTCAAGTGAGACAGAGCAATTTCATAGAAGAGGAATCTGTTGAGGATTATGTAGAATTTACATAGTATTTGCATAAAAATTCCTTCTAACTCAGGAAGCCTATAAGTTGAAAGTAAGTGAAGGCTGGGAGAGTTCTAAGGGAACTAACACATATACTTGCTTTCTTCATTCTTGCCCCTGGACATCCCTTATGGCCTCTCCTAAATGGGTGATGACCATTGATCAGACTTAGTATTGTCATGAAACTTCTGCCATCATTAGGGCAGCATATTAATCTTATGAGAATGTTGATAACGACTGAGAAGTCCTCGTTTAGAAGGTTGTGGCTGCTCACATAAACACATTTAAAACCAGTTTGGGGTTTTGAGGGCGTGTGGCAAAATTTAGTGAGAAGTCGCTTCTGTTTGTCTCTTCAAATGATTTGCAGGAGGGGATTATCTTGAGACAGCACACATGGACTCTACCCAGACAGCAACATAATCAATTAAAATGGGTTACAAATAAAGCAGATCTTCTGAATTATATATTCCACTATTTTTAGGTCAAGTGTTTGTGAATAGGTTACTTTATCATTTGCCAAATGTATTTTTCTGACAATAATTGAAAAATGTAAGGAAAAACTAATCATCATTCTTTGACAAGCTCTGCCCTACTGAAAGCACTATGAACTCCACATAGAACCTGAATTCAGAGTACTCCTTTTCCAAAAAAGCTCACAAACATCAACCTTGCCTACAGTTCCCTTGTGAGAGCTAGACATTTCCTTAACTGTTTAGCAATCTAGTTTTAATACTTAGTATTGCAATAAAGAATCATAAAGATAAGTGAACTATTATGTGCCTTTACTAATTTTATGTCCCTTCAAATGAATATACTTTGGGCTTATGTGTATAGAAATCCACAAATCTAACTGTTAAAGTTTGCCTATACACAAAATAGAACTTTCTCAAGTAAGGGTTGGTAGAAGACTGTGGAACGAAATCCTACAAAATGAGTCTGAGGACCTTTGCAAACCTCACCAGCCCGGGCTTCCAGGCCAAGATGCATACCATGGTGACTGATTTTCCAATATAAATATTACACTGCATATTAAAGAGCAACAGCAACCCAAACCCTATGAAAAGCAAAACCTACTTTGCATGATTATTTCCATGAGGAAGATGGGATACAAATGGATCACCAACACCATCCAATTTATTTTTTTTTAGCACTGGCTGAAGTTACTCAGATATCATACTGCTGTGAACAGAGGAGGATCTGAATAAGACAGAAAACAAACAGACATATAAGCATACAATATTGAATGGAAAAACAGATTTAGGAAAAACAGCTTCTGATTTTTTCATGAGCATCATTGTTCCCCTATATGTGTGTGTATAAAAGTCTGTGTATACATTCGTATATAGTACAGCTAAACACTTTTACACAGCAGTCATCATAAAATGATGACATTTTTCTCATTTTTGCCATACCTTCTCTGTATAAGTTCACACATTATATTAATTTACTTTATACATACAAAAAATAAATACCTTTCCCACTTTAGTTAATATGGTGTTTGGCTTTCTGTTTTCTTAAAAACAAGCTTCCTGGCCAAATCTATGCTTGCCCTTCTGCACTGTTCTTTTTTTCAAAAAGAACAAATGCAGCAGATTGCAGATGATTCCTACCCGACTTGTTGCAATCTCCAGTTCTTTAATCTTGTGTCACAGCTGAAGGTTAGGTTGACCCATGTGATTCTCAGTAAAACAAGTGTTGGGGGAAAAAAGCTAAGGAGATTCTTGTGATAAACCGTGTTTAATTCTATTTCGGAGAAAACAATAATCTCTCTCAGTAGGATGATGGCTGAAAACTGCAAAAGCTCACACAAATATACAGTGCTGTATCATTCTTGGTTTAATAAAAACAATTTATATGCAGGGTAGTGAACATGAGGAAAGTTATGGAAAACATTTCTCACCCAAGGACAGAGTACCAGATGTGCTAAGACTTATGGGAGCAATCAAAGGTGGCCAAGGCTCTGCTGTGGGCCTTATTAAGTTAGACTGTGATCCAGCACCTTCAACTTATTAAGCTGTCGGGAGTTTCAGTGATTAAAACCAAAGAAAGGTCAGTCGCAGACCTTCAGCATTTCCCTGGACTGGCATTTTCTTTTAGGCCTTAGACCCTAATGAAGACACTTCACTCGATACGTGGATTTTTTTTAAATTGGTCTTTTGAGCTGGATTTGTCCACAGCTTGAGAAAATCTTCAATAGATTTTTCTTCCTCAGAACTCTGCATAGAGTTATCAAAAATCCCAACCAATAGCAAGAGATGAGGCCTTATAGGATGGCTTTGCATATCATCACCGTGGAGATCAAAGGAACAGGTTAATGGGGATCTGGAGAAGTTTAATTATGTCCTAGGTAAGGAACGAGGGTTAGTGGCTGTAGGTGGGACCGTTATAAATAAGCTTTCAAAGCTCTGATAGCTGAAGTCTAATGTTTGTAAAAGGTATAATAAAACTAGTATTTCTTACGGATTTAAGGTTGCCAAAATCAACCTGCTAGTCCTAAAAAGCCACACAGCAGGAGCAGACATAACGTGCTCCAGGTACAAGAGATGTCAATGTTATTTTCTGAGCCCTTCTCAGGTGGGTTAAAGGTTGTTGTTTCATCTACAGGGACACATATTACTGCTTACAAATCCTTAATTATAATATTATTATGAAGTGTTGTTGAACTTGGCCTCTTCATCTCTGGATATCTGATGGGGTTACAAAGTTAACAAGCATCTATTTTTTTTTTCTTTTATTTGACACTACCTATATCAGTTATTACGGCATATTTAGGGTAGACTACTACTTATGCAACAAATAAGACCCTTATCCTCACAAAATTTTAATGCAGTTGTAATGATACACTGTGGAAGCCTGGCACACAGTACCTCGTGTTTATTTTAAAATATTAATGTTTTAAAATCAGGCTGTTTGTTTTCATGTTACACAAGATGAGAAGGGAAGATTTTGTACCCTTTGCAATTCAACAAATAAAAAACACCACCCTGTTATAAAGGAGAACATGATCATTCTCCTCTCTTAAGGTTCATACCCTTTTGGCTTGGTTTTCTTTTCAAAATTGCTGAATATTAAGTATTCTGAGATTATTGGGACACCTTTGTAGTCATTTTAATATAGCTTTTTATATGGAATTAGCAATATTAATTATCATGTGGTGGATCAATACGAAACTAAAAAGAAATGTACATGCTAAGTTTTAACACTTAGAATGAGAAACTAAGAAGCACTTAATCCTATTAATTAAAATAAAATGTGAATTTCCTTCGTTTCTAGATGATTCTGTTCTCATGTTATAACTCTGCTTTTTGCTGAGTGAATTACAGGACCCCCACAGGAACCCACGGGACCTCATGGAAACCCTGCTTGAGTGGGGCTGGAGGGGGATGAAGGGATCAAGGAGCATCAGTCGTGTTTGTCACGGAGTGTCGCATCAGGTGGATGCTCCTGCCAAAACATTTTTAGGGTGGCATCTGCCACATTGAGATTATGACAGAAGGAGCACGGGTATTATTCTTTTTACCTGTTTCCCTTTTCGTTCACGAAATGGCCCTCTGAGCAGCAAAGATCTACTTGTGGTTGCTGCAACTACATTTGAGGCTGAAATCTCATCTGTACCACTGGATTGTGTTTTGTTCTCTTTTATTCAGTTGTTTACCAGCTTCAGAGGAATATTTCTGCTGTTTTAAAGCTGAGCTGCAGTTTTAATTTATAATGAATATATCTATGAAAACATGTGTGTCCTACTGTATACACAGAATTAAAAGACTAAAGGCTTTGCCTCTACAAGTTGGTGAAGACAACATACCGTTATTTCCTACCAGTCCAGCTGATTTCATACAGCATTTGGCCACAAAATTTCATTAAAATTTCAGGCCTTTGCTGGAATCGCAAGACAACCTGACAAATTTGGCTAATTACCCAAAGGCTCACATCACGGGAAGTCAAAGGACATAGCCACTGAAATGTGGATATCTTCCTGCATCTGGAAATACTTTGGTTCATGCCGCTCTGTATTAGTCTAATAGACCAGAATGACCCCTTCAGAGCTGCTCGGCCTGATAAGTTCAATGCTTTATAAAAGAATGGACAAATAAATACCTACAGTACCTGCCTAGTAGTCCAGAATATGCTCTTTAAAACTATTCTACTGTTTATAAGATAAATATATTTCCAATAAATATATTTCCAAAGCTGCACTAGCCTGTTCAATAAATATTTTTTAAAATTTTCTAAAGCAGATTCTGTGTCACTTTTTCTAGGATTTACTTTCATACAGATAAATGGTAATCAAAGCCTTCCTTTTTTTAAAGTTGGGAGTTTCTTGTGCAAACTGAGTCTTCTTTTTTTTAAAGAAAACCACTACTGTAGCAGAAGATCCTGAGCTTCTGAAACAAACGGACACAAGAAAGTCAACATAAATTTTAACATTCTATTTAAGTGTTAAGTCATAGTCTTCTGACTTTTTAATATGACAGAAAACCTGTTCTTACTTGCCAGAAAATCTCACCAAGATCCTTTTGTGATAAGTAAATGAAGTTGAACTGAAATGTCATGGCAATGGCTTGAAGAATGACTGGAGAAAGATATTACTAAGATAGATAATAAACAAAAATGGAGAAAATACCTTCCAGAATGACTAAAGCAGCCTCTCATGTAATTGTGCAAGATTTGGAGACTGGAGACAACAGTCCTGAGGGTCAGCAGGGAAAGGACGAAAGATCTTTGCACACATACATCTAGGGGAAATAATTCTCTTGCTCTGGTTGATCTCAAGCTCTTTTTTCAGATGCTATCACATCATTGGTGATTAAGAGTAAAATTGCAAATATGGTGACAGATATAGAAAATGTCCATTTTTCTCAACAACTTGCAAAATACAATGTGTGTTAGGTTCTACATAGGGGAGGAGGTTGGTTGCAGTGTACAAAGCCCCTCAGAAAAGAGGATGACAAAGTTCAAAGGAAGCTGGTAGCTTATATCTGAAACACTTTTCTATCTCATTATCGAGCAAAGACAATATTTATACATATATATCCAACACATATCTAATGAATCATAGAGTCATAGAATCACAGAACAGTTTGGGTTGGAGGGACCTTCCCAGCTGCCCCAGTGCCACCCCTGCCATGAGCAGGGACATCTTCACCAGCTCAGGTTGCTCAGAGCCCCGTCCAGCCTGGCCTGGGATGTCTCCAGGGATGGTTCATCCACCACCTCTCTGACCATCCTGGGACAGGCTTTCACCACCCTCAGGGGCAATATCTTCCTCATGTCCAGCCTGAATCTCCCTCATTTAGTCTAAAACCATCACCCCTTGTGCCATCACAACAGATCCTGTTGAAAAGTCTGTCCCCGTCTTTCTTATGGGCCTCTTTTAAGTCCAAAAAGTGTGCACTAAGGTCTCGCTGGAGCTTGTCTTCTCCAGCTGAACACCCCAGCTCTCTCAGGCTGTCCTCCCAGCAGAGCTGTTCCAGCCTCGGATCATTCCTGTGGCTCCTCTGGCCCCTCTCCAGCAGGTCCATGTGTGTCCTGTGCTGAGGACCCAGAGCTGGACCAGCACTGCAGGGGGGTCTCACCAGAGCGGAGCAGAGGGGCAGGATCCCCCCAGACCTGCTGCCCACGGGGCTGGGGGTGCAGCCCAGGGCACCATTGGCTTCTGGGCTGCGAGCGCACATGGCGGCTCATGGCCAATCTCTCAGCCCAGTGCCCCCAAGTCCTTCTCCTGGGGGCTGCTCTCCATCCCTGCATCCCAGCCTGGACTCATACTGGGGGTTGTCCCCACCAGGTGCAGGACCTTGCACTTGGCCTTATTGAACCTCATGAGGTTTGCATAGGCCCACTTCTTGAGCTTGTCCAGGTTGCTATGGATGGCATGCCATCTCCATTTCTGGGCAATGTTTCTGTCACTTCCAAGAGAACTATTGTCTTTTCAGTCCTGTCTAATAACCAGCTCCATCCTGGAGTTATATTAAATAGAATATAAATGAAATTCTACTCTTTTTTCTGCACTGTTCCATAATAGGGTTTTTTGGAAGTACAGCAAAAAAGCCACTTCTGACACTGATATTTTTTTTTTTTAACCCAAACACTTTCCTTGAGACCCAAACATTTCAAGTGTTACAGGAAATATTAAAATGGAGGTTCTTTTAGCTTTGAGACAAGATCAAGCAACCTCATATCAAATAGCAGCTTGTAATACAGACTTATGAGGGGGTTAGAGTAGATATCATTCGTACTTTAATTAACTCAACTTCCAGCTGTGAGTACATACAGGATATTTCCTTCACAGGTACAGCTTCACATTGAAGTCCTTGCCCACCCAATTCTGTTAACCAGCAGTCATGGTGGCATTTAAAGCACCTATTTCTCTTTTAAAACTTGTGTTTAATGTGGTGTTCAGCAATCATATGAAAGACCTGTGACACAAGCTACCGGTTGCTGTTGCTGTCGAGCTGCAATGGGGATCTGGGTATTTATTGGATTTAATGTCACAACAGATGCCTTAATAACTTAAAATTGTATTCTGACACTATATAACTATAGAAAGATGTAATAATTTGGGGAAAGCAGAGAGAAAAGATTCCTCTAAACAAGTGAAAATTGCTGCCTTCCTTTAAAAATGATATTTTTTAAAGATAAAGCACCATGAATCACCTGCTGCTGTATCCTGTACTGCCTATATAGCAAATTTGCTTTCGCACTATGAAGTGATTTCTGAGTAGTTTATAAACATGCTTAACTTATGGGTAAAGCCATCTAATTTCTCTCAACATCTTAAATGTTAAATATTCTACCCTAAATCTCTCTCAAGAAATATGTTTCATCATATGAGTTTTCAGAAATCTCCACTGAACTGCAGGGACACAATTTTCATCTGATATGTCATTAAGCCTCAATAAGTAATAATATGTTCTTTCTATTGTTGAGGTAACTTTTTAGGTCTTCTTCAAATAATTTTTAAGACAAAAATATTTGGCCATTACCACTTGCAGCTGTAGAAATATAGTTTTACATATGGAAACATGATGTTCAATTTTAAGTCCCTGAAGTGTGTAGCTTTTTTCTTTCCTGTTTTTGAAATAGGCCAAATTGTTTATTCCTTTTGAGAAATGATGGATAGTCATCCCTTGTAGAGCAGGATGGAGCTCTCACATATGTCTGTTGTTGTACAAAGTTAATTTTTGCCATACCAGGTCTATGCATGATGCCATTGTCCACCAGGTCTATGCATGAGAGCCATTTGGGCACACAGGGACACAACTCTGGCCCTATTTTGCAAAGGGGTGAGAATTTTGAAAACATTCCCTCTCTCCAGAGCCATTGTATTTTCTAGACCTGCTGCTGACAGGTGGCTCTAAGAGGCGAAATTTTGAATTTGTGTTTGCAAGTATATGTGACCGCAGTGCTGAGGAAGAGTCGGGACGGAATGACTAGAAGGTCCATAATGGAAAAAATCCTGGATGAAGTCACTTTTGCATTGAAGTTAATAGCATGACTCCTACTAGGCTTTCAAAGGAATAGAATTTTATCTCTGTTGTCTACAGACCCGTCTTGTAATGTGTGCACAAGAATCAAAGCCCTTACTCTGGCCCAGGGCCTCCAGTAGTTCACATGGAAGGAACAAAGTTGCCTGGCTGGTATCCAGCTGAATGTGCAAGTTGCTCACGAAAATGTTCTGTTTATTTTACCCTAAAGGAAGAGGTAACACACTTCATTTCCAATTTAGCACTTCAAAAGTGCATTTGCTGGCATTAGGTGCAGGTGGAGGCTGCTTTTGTTAGCACTGTATTTTGTAGTTAATTTAGAGAGTAAGAAAAGTGCAGCATTTCCTCCATATTTGCTGTTTGCAGCAAGGAATCTCTCACTATGCTGGGTAGATATCGCATTTATCACCATAGCAAATAACCTGTACTACAAATACATATATATATAAAAAAAGAGGTAATTTCCCTTGGTCTGCCGTTTATTTATGCTCCGCTCCGTTTAGTATGCAGTGTGGGCACGGTGCCACGCTGACTTTTAACCCTAATGGAGAAAACACGCAAGTTGACTGTGGGCCTCGAGGGAACCCAGAGCTTTAATGGCAATTTGAGTGTAAAATCTGGTCTCTGTAAGAAAGGTCACCACATCTGCATAACCCCCTTGAGTCAGGCTTAGAGCCCTGTCTGCCTTCAACTAAAGAGGCATTTTCCTGTATCTTGAGGCTGCTTTAGTTTGAGGTACAGGGAGCACACAACGGAATCAGGGGAACTGAGTGATGTTTGTGCATGTTTGACTGCACTCTGCATCCTAAGAGAAGACTTTTGAGAAGCCAAATCAATACTACAACCATGTCCTGTGCAGCAGCTGCATTGTTTCGTTCTATTACAAAAGTGAAACCAAACCTCACAAGAGCAGTCATGATAAGCACTGCTCAGACTTAGCTATTCAATCACCTTTAACTGGTTGTTTCTATCTAAACCTCACTGTCAACTACAGTTATACAGAATCCTACCACAGACCTTTGGTGGCCCTCAGTTCAGAAAAGCAAAGGTAGGATGCCTTTCAGTGCTACAGGGTCTATGATGTACTTTTTCTTCAAATCGAACCATTTACCCTATTTTTTTTTTAGGGTTTTTTTGGTTTTTTTTTTTATGAAAGCCTAGCATTTCAATACTAAAAAGGGGCCAACAAGAAAGACGAGGACAGACTTTTCAGCAGGGCCTGTTGCAACAGGACTAGTCTGAGCAACCTGAGCTGGTGAAGATGTCCCTGCTCATGGCAGGGGTGGCACTTGGGGAGCTTTGATACCAAACTATTCTATGATTCTATAAGGCATTCAGAAACTGAAAACCAGAGTATTTTCCAACTGGAGAGTATTTTATCCTAATATTGGCATCTTGTGTTTGACCACCTTCTTGTTTTCATACTTTTTTCATGCACTTTGTCATGATTCTCTGTTCAGAAAGGAAAAAAATCAGAATGAACTCAATTACACTGGTTGTTGCAGAGGAGATAAACTATCTGCTTTAATCTGACATTTTAATTTTAAATTCTAATCACCAGACTTTTAAGTTCTGGGCAGCTTCCACAGCGAAGCTGGTGACACTGCGAAAATGCATGTTGAAGGGGGTTGAGAAATCAATTCCGCAGGACAGCTTTCTCCTTGGCACTGGTGCTTTGGATGACACAGAGAATGTCATCCAGCTAGGCAGCCAGGGGCAGGGAAAGAAAAATGTTGCCTGTGGAAAATTAAGACAAGAAAGGAAAACAGCAAAGTGGCTTAAGAATAAGTCCCAAGTCTAAACATACCAGGCGAAGGGACAGGACCCAGGGCTGTGTTTTGGCCCACACTGGTGGGAAAAGGCTAGGAGGAAATCCTAATGGGTTTTCCCCACTTGTTTTAGCCTAAACTTACCTGGAAAAAAATTCTAGATGAGAATTTCACCCTTTCCAACACATACCTGAATTTTGAGGCTCAAGCAGCTTTCTAGCATCAGTCCCCCAAAAGAGGCTTCTCTCTGTAGTCATCATCTGGGTTTGGCCATGCAGAAACCTGAAAGGAGGTTGCAATAAAAAAAGAAGTTTTCTTATTTTAGAGAGGGGAAACTAAGGCAGAAGTTTGTCACTGACTTGTAAAATCACCTAATAATTAGCAGAGCAATGGAAAGAGGAATACTGCTTTAGTTTTCACTCCTTGCCAAATCCACAGAATATTTTTTCTCTCTTTCATTACTCAAATAAGCAAAATTTGCACTGCCTACACTATTTGGTACGCTAGAGGAGTAACACTGTGACATTGGGAATGTCAGAGCTCTGATTTCCTTTTAGAAGGACAAGGTTATGTATGAAAAAAAAAAAAGGACCCCCTGCCCAACAAAAAAAAAAACTCACAAAAAATCCCCCAAAACCCAAAAACCAAAAAACCCCAACTTCCTGGCTAAATTGTTCTGTTGTGTCAAGGGTGGCAAAACGAAACTTAGCTTTTATAATAAAAACAATGTCTTGTCCAACTTCCCTTCCTACCTCCTTCTAACTCTGAAGTGTTTTGAAGTAGCAGAGAGCTGCAGTGCAGTAGAATCTGCAGAATACCAGCAATATTTTCAAACATGTGGTAATGTTTTTCCACGCACATAAAAGTGACCTAACCCCAACAAGGAACCAGACTCTTTAAAAAATGTTAAGTTTGACAACTCCTATAGCTATTTTATATCATGTTAAAGTCAAGATTGCTGTCTTTTTTGAAGACTTGAAAAGAGCATTGTCCTCGTCCCAGCTGATGTGAATAAGTGGCTATTACTACAACCAGCAACCAACAGGACGAATTGGGGTTTTGAGCCACATGTCCAATCCCCCTGTATTCTTATGAATGAACACCTAGAAAATGCACGTGATGGATACAAATCCTTTTTTATGATATATCATTTAAATGGCTTTACTCCTTTTACTGTGGCTTATTAAACGCGGACATAAGAAACCTGTTTCTCCCTGACTAACCTCAGTGGCAAATTCTAATTTATTTTGCTCGGGAACAGGATTGGGCCTTTCATTGTGAAAGATTTCTTTTGAGAGCTGACATTTACATGGAATCCTTCTTCCCTGCAAAGCATTTTATTACAAATTACTGTGATTATCTCCAAACAGCACAGGCATCTTTTGAAAACTGTGCTTTTTGGTCAATTTGTTATACTTAATACTTAAAAATTAATAACATTTGTGGGAGGTTTGTAAGACCAAACTGGAGAGTCAGAGAACTACTGCATTATGTCGGTTCTCAAACTAATGCTTTTTTTGTTTTGCTTGTTACTAATGTAAGACAAACTACATTCTAGTTGATTAATTAATGATAGTAAGCACAAGGAAACCACAGAAAAAATTAAACTGTGCTTGCAAATGACAAATATTTGTCTTTTTGATATTCCTCAGTACAAGTATGAAATAGAATTTATTGAAGTTCAGTGGCTGTATAAAAATGTTCCATAGCTAGAACACAGAAATGATTTAATAAGTTCTATGAAAAGTCAATTTGCATGAGATCAGCACCTAGCCTATAACGGCTGGTAATGGATTGTTGGCTTGATTTTATACCACTTGACATCAGATTACAATACACTGAATAAATGTTAACCTATAATCCCTTTAGTAAAAGCTGGCATTGTTTGTCTTCTCTTGTAGAGACCACATTGATTTTCTTTTATTGGATGCTCAAGCGCTGCACCTCAGATTGATTACTTTGAATTAAATGTGCAGAGAACATTTTTTATTATTCTAAAACAGGAGTCTTAACATTAAAGAGATGCCTCCCACCCCGCTACACTGCTAGAAGTATACTCCACCATTTAATTTGGATTTCTTTCATTTTCCCATTTCTTTTCAGGGCTGCTGTGATGCTGACCTCTGCTCTGCCCCTATGCCCCTTGACCCTGACACATCTGACCAGTGAAGACTCTGGGGGTGGCAAATTAATAGAAGCATTGCTTGTTAATTGCATAAGAGGAAAGCCAAGAATTCATCACCTCAGTCATGGCCATTGCTTCCCTTTGACCCCCTTCTCCCACAAGGCTTTTGCTGGTGGTCACATCTGTGGTTTTTCTATATCCTACATATTTGCCGTATAATTATTCAGCATCAAACCTTATTAATCAAATCGATGCTGTGTTTTAAATGGAAATTGCTGGATTAATACAAGCATTCATTTCATCCTGAAAATCTTGATGGCCTTAGCACATGGAATCCAATTGGAATATAAAAGAAGGGATGTAGAGACCTGATTGAATTAGGAGAGGCATGCTGCACATTAAATTACATATGCCAGCAGGGGTCCATGCTTTTATAGTAAAATACTACTGTAGAGTGTATACATCTTATACCTCCTGTGATTTCTTTGCATTGGTCAGTGCTCTTGTGTTAAATAAGGCTGTAATGGCCATTTATATTTAAAAATAAATATTTTTAAATGGGATTTGCCATTTCATAACTGTTTGTTTTATTTCACTTGCTTTAAATATTTCTTCTATAGTCAATGTTAACAAAACAGCAAATGACATATTGCTGCTTCTTACTGCTTAGTTAAGGAGATGTTGTCCTTTTCCCTACCTAATATACTCTTAATGATGGGTGAGTAAACAGTCTCAGTAATAAATTAAAAGAAGTCATGAGAAGCCTTGTTATCATGCTCTAAACACTCTAAACACCCAAACCAAATTGTTACTTACCCATTTTTGTGATTTCTGACCTCCTTTCACACCTCGCACAAGTTTGCAGGGTCTTCCCCGTGAACCTGGTGTGCAAAGAGCAGGGGTAGGAAGTTAGAAGGTGTGAGAAACCTTTAAAAAAAAAAAAAATTACAGACATAACAGTGATGTTACAGGCAGATTCGATTAGCAGCTTGCACTACATCTTTGGACCTGACATACACACTTGTGAAAACTTAGAGCAGTGTTCCCATTGAAATCCATAGTCTGCAAGCAAGGATTTTATGTGACATGCAGAGTGGGACTTATTTTTGAATGTTTTACATTAGGATGTGGAGGACAGGGTTGGGGGAAGAAGGCGTACTCCTATGTCATGTGCAAGCATTTTAAATTAAGACCAGAAGACACACAAAGGAGAAAGGTGCCAGCTTGAAGCTTTATTCTTTCCTCAGTTGACTGGGCCCTTGCGAGTGCTGAAGTATGCCAAAATGTCCTGGAGATCTTTGTTGTGTTTATGTTGAGATTTGAGCACCCAGTTTTGCATAATTACCTCTGGGTAGCCTATTTTTCAATGTGGGGTTCCCTCTCACATTTTCTGTCTTGCTTTGTGTTTATCCCATTAGATAAAACTCAACCCTAAAAGCAACTGAGGACGACGCATTTTTTGTGTTCATGGAATTCTGCTCATGTTGTTGTTACTAGGCTATGTCATGAATTGTCCTGTGTTAACAGGCATGCTTCAGGAAATCAAAGTTTTCCCAAAACACAAATTAGAAAATGAGCATGATTCAGGGAAGGAAAATTGAGCAGATCTCTCTTCTAGCTCAGCTTGATCTCTACCCATTTTCAGCATTACAGCACAGACCAAAAGGGTGACATGCTCCCTGGATGAGAGTCATCAGTAAAGATTTCTGTATGTCCCTATCCGCAACGTGGCATGATAATTCGGAAGAGATTTATATTCAAAATCCTCAGAAAATCATTCTATAAGTAATAAAATGATGTGTTATCATGCAAATCCAGTCTTAATACAAGATTGAAATTACTCAAAAGATGTTTACACCAATGTAGTAATGAAACTGCATTTGGCAATCACAAAAACAAGTTGCTATGGTTTATTTTATGACATAAATTATTTCATTTTAATATCTTTCCTGTCAAATTAGATGAATTTACTTACCAAACTTTATACATAGTTCATGATTAGTTGTAAAAGAAGATTAGTTATAAAATAAGTCAGCTTAACATCCAGACACAGGATTTTAATAACAACTTGATATACAAAGACTGTCAGGTGCTGTCTGCTACTGAGAAATAAATAATACCCTAGACCCTTCACTGTAATTACCATCATTCACTGTACATACAGGATCTGCAGTGCAGCTCAAGCCGGCATGGAGTCAGAAGCGCTTATGTCCCTTGTTCCTGGCGAAAGCCACGGAGCAGGAGGGGAGAATTGGTGTGCGACGGGAAGGTGTTTCCTCGGCTGAGACACACAGGTGACTTCCCACACTATTTCAAGTGATGCGGGTAATTAAAAGAATGCCTGTTTTGTCCACATCCGAATTTTGTAAAACTGCACAGATATATGATGGCGTAAAGGGAGGTCTTCTTTCCTGTGGTGAGAAGTCCCATCAAAGCGTCAGTGACGCTTCCCGGTCACCGAGAATGTCACATATTCAGTGACTCAGACACAGTGGCTGCTTTCTCCAAAATTACATGCGACATGAATTTTTCTCCAGTTTGATTTTTTCTTAAATTTCCGGGGCGAGGAATCCATCTAGAAATATTCATCTTTTCACACGTGTCCACACCCCAGCCATGCTACCACCATCATTTGCCATTCACGCAGGTGGCTTTAAACAAAGCAGCTGAAGTAAGGGCTTAACCTTAGGCTTATGTTTTAGTGGAGCCCAAACCCATTCTTTAACAGATTTGTTAAGTAATGACAAACCTTTGAATTGAAACCCAAATGATACGCTGTATGGCGTGGCTTCTCTCCTCACTGTAGCACACATCGGGTGCTATTTCCAAGCACATATTTGTCTAAGTGACTGAACAAAAGACACCCTCCAACTTTTTGGAGGCCTCTTTGCACGAAGAAGTGACTTTTTTTGTGATGAATAAATTTTTTGAGGGTTAAAGATTATAACAGAACAAATGCTTTCTGTAGTACTGTGCAAATTACATGTTGTAATGTAAGAGAATCCAGCTGAATAAATAACATTCAAAAGGACGAGCTCTCTGTTTTCCTCGCAATACAGTACAAAGATAATGGAAAGCATGTTCTAAGAATATAGCCATGCAGATAACAAGCTGTAAAACATACAATGATCCAGGGAAATCTTTCTGAAACACATAACTGATAACAGCTAAACATTTTTCAAAGAAAACATTTTCAAAGTACTCAGGTTTTATGTTTTACTATTTAAAGAAAGAAAGCAAACAAAAAAAAGCTCAACAACAATAAAAAAACCACCCCAACCAACCCAACAAAAAAACCCCAGAAACTAAAAATCAAACACAACAAAACAGCAAAATCTCTAAATGACAGATTTGTGCAAATTGGGCTTATTCCTCAGCTCCTGATCGACTGTATCATGCTGAGATGTGAAAAGCACAGGCTTATACCCATGCCATCCTGTAAAAGAAATGACTAAGGAATTTACGAACCCAAGTAATACATCTCTTTGTGTAACACATGCACCTATTTCACAAGGCTTCTAACGTGCTGACATGGTGGGGGAAAGCATTTGAAATAATCACAGAATAATTTTCTATCAACTGAGCATTTAAGAAAGCATGCATAGCTTGCCCTGTTATAAAAGCTCAAGTTTTTAATACACATATGTCCTGTTTTTAGCAACAGAACAATGCAGCAGGCTGAAGGTTTAGACCAGCCCAATATCCCTCCTCACACCAGCTCCTCAGATAGCCCAGGACATCTCAACAAACACTTGAAATGCTACCAAACCCCAGCCGCCACTTCACATGATTTATGATGTCATTAATGTCAAGCTATCAGTGGACAAGAGTAAAAGAGACAACAGCAAAGCTGACTAAAAACAAATAGTTTTGATTAAACTCAAGGACGTTCGGTACAGCTTTCAGCAAAAAGGCATTCATCATTTCCAAAGCTGACCTTGTTTTTTTCATCCCAAATGCAAACATAATACGTGTAGGGATTCCAGCAAAATCTTTGAAATAGGCTGTAGCTAAATTCACTTTTTTTAGGCAAAAGTAATTCAGAACAGCACGAGTACCTTTTTTTCTTTTTTTTTTTTTTCTTTTTTATGGGGTCAGTTTTGTCAGCAATTGCCTCAGCACCCTAAAATTTACGTATCTTTTTGTTGTTGTTTGTTTTGTTTTGTTTTTTGTTTTGTTTTCCTGTAAGATATTAAGACTGTTCTTTAGTCTGAGACAGTTTTCATCCCAGAAAAAGGGATTCTTACAGTATATTCAGAGAAGATGATTATCCACAGATGCACAAAACCCATAGGAAAGAACCCCATAATAAACAGGCAACGAGAATATAGCCTAATGATAGGCAGGATAGAAAAAAAAATAAAGAAAATAACAGGAAAAGAAAACATGCTAAGTAGAATAAATTATTTTTATAGAGAACCCCTATCTGTATGAATGCAGAATTACTCTTGAGATTTTTAGCTTAGTTTCCCACAACTAGAAATGTGAATAGTACTCTGCACTCTTAACAAACACAGAAAATATTTATATTTTACACTGACTCTTCTGTTGTAAGACCATAAATGTGTGTGTTGGTGTAACATGTGCAAGTGCATCCTGTGTACATGTGTGTGTATTAACAGAGAAAGAATGTATAACAGAATTTTTTGCCAGAAAACCTCAGACTGGATCAAGCCACCTCAGGAATCACATTAGAGGCCTATGAGAGGTCTCTTATAAGTATTCGAAATGCAGAAGAAAGTAATATTTCAAGCTTTAAAAACATTATTAAAAACTCTTTTACCATAATAATGGGTATTATTTTTGAAGCTAATGAGGATTTGTACAAAAGTTCATCTTCCTTAGAACAGGAGTAGCTGCTTCCCTCTAAATCTTTAAAATCTTTACAAAAATCTCACTCGCTTCTGCTCTCTCATTCTAATAATCAGCTTATAGTATTATTATTTCACAGTCTATAGCAGCAAGGTTAAATGTGTCCTTCCAGCAAACATGCTTTCAATAACTTAACGTGCAATTAGATTTTTAATGTAAAATTACAGAAGGGCTATTATGGCTTCAGGACAAAATAATTAAATGACTGTATTTCAATTTTAATTGTTTATACAAGTACCTAAAACTTTTTTTTTTTTTAATATCGTCTTATTATAATATGTAACCCAAATAATATCCCCCGTTCCTGCAGTATGTACCATGAAATTGAATGGTACCTGTCACCTCCAGTTGCAAATACTTTCTCAAAAGACACTTGAAACAAAAATTTTTGCTTCTAAAATTAATCATATTTACTCTGATTAACAAAAACTTTCTGCTTAGAGCTTTTATGGGAAAAAGACAGGCTGTATTATAAGTATTAACTGTGCATGAGAACATTTGTAATGTCACCCTTGGAGAATAATAAACAGATACTAGAGATTGAAATTCTGACATAGTTTACAGAACAATAATCCAAACATCTGTTATAATGACAAGGGATTTGAGAAGAATAGAGAGTACATGGGAAAGCTATGCTACTTTTAGTACAGTTATAACGTTAAATCAAAGCGCTGCAGCTCAAGGCAGCTTGCTGCTAATATAAACAATTTTCTACATATTCCTGGGCCACAAGCCAGATCTTAGGATTCAGTTACAAGCACAAGGTCAAGAGGGAATCAACGGTATGAAATTACCGTGTATGAATCAAAAGAATAAATGGATAATTAAGGATGAAAACAAATTAGAAGGTATACTCTCACTTAACTCATCAAATAAATTTGCTGAGTAACTTCATGCACTGAATATGTTGTAGGATCTGCAGAGGCTTTAATGCATTTATTGCTTAAATCCACAGCATCAGCATTTTTTGAGTCAGGCTTACCAAATCACCTTTTTATGTGTACTTCTTTCTATATCCAACATCTGACTACAATTATGAAGATAAATATTTAATCATGTCATTTGCTCAGGAGAAAAGTAAATAGGATTTATTTGAAAATGACATACTTGCCTCCATATTATACCCAGGAAAACCAAACTTCTGTCTCACTTCTGATCTTATTTCATCTTCCACGCCCTAAAAGGGCCCTTTCAAGCTGCAGCAAATGTGGAAGATTCACTGGAGCTGGTGACAAAGAGAGTTTTCCTGCAGAAGACTTTCAAAGCAATCTCCACAACAATGAAAGGTTATGCATACGTTTGTTAAAGGGCACATTCATTTTTTTCATTTGCCCACATAAGCAGAAATGCAGCAATGTGTGAGTCACTTGCAAGTCGATGAATGTTTTGAGCATGCATGGGCAGAGTAACTCATGTTCCTGAAGGGCTAGGAGGAAGAAAACAGCTTTGAAATGTCAACCAAGAAAATGTGTTTCTGTGTCTCTACCCTACAGGAGTCAATGGCCACTCAGCATCAGCACATTTAGAGGATTCATCTTAAATAACTGTCCTAAAACCATGATTTCAATGGGAGTGAATGCTTTTGTAAGAGTACCTCACTCTCCTTATTACCTACTGAAGAAGGCTGGGAAATCGGATTAGAATTCGTGCCTCACATGTAGAAAGTTGCAGCTGGGTGATGGGAGACCCTCCAAAGACATGTTACTCTTCATCACTCCCAGGTAAGTAAAACGTTTTCCACAAAATAGAGTTTGAATGCCCCCATAGCAAATTGCCCTTCTCTTTCCACGCATTGCCGTGAAATATTGCCACTAATGGTTCAAACTCTGCATTCATTTAAGTCACAATAATTCTATCAAAATATCTGCAGTTACTGCCAGTTACTAATTGTTCTAGTAGCAAGGACATGAAACAATGAACTAATTTTGTTTAAGCAACTGAGAACACACACATTATTTAATAACATTTGATTGCTACTGACTTGCATGGAATTCTGACCACTGCTCTTGAGGTGAAATGTCCTTTAACTGGTTTCATAACTGTTGAATGTATTGACAGAATGTAGCCCATCATCATTTTAATAACTGTGATCTTATCCATTCCTCTGATTGAAAAATATGCGGGTTTGATTATTACTTTGTGAAAAAAAATTCTGATTTTATTCCTCTGCAAGAGATTTATAGTCCATCTTCTTTCCAGAGGGCTCCTAATATCAGATGCTGCAATCAGCTGTAACCATCAGCGCTGCTTCTTGCTAGCCAGGAGAAGATCAAGGTTGCGATGTTAGATCTTATGAGGTGCTGAGATACGTCAGCTCTCAGATTAGATGTTGGAACTGAAATCTGCATCAGGAAGGCTTAGAATTAGAAACCACAGAGATGAGACCTTTGTTTAGGATATTTTGGAAACTTCCACCATTGAACAGTGGCTGAAGGCTGTTGACTAGCTTGTTAGATGGAATAAACTTCAACTTATCCAGCTGTAGGGCAAATATATTTAAGGTCTTCCTTCTGCAGATAAAATATCTCTCCTCTTCTTATCATTACTTAAATATTAATAAGCATTAAGTGTATCCTACTTTATGGGTACGACTTCATTTACTCTCTGAACTCATTGAGGATGAATATTGAATAAGACTAGTACCCAAAATCTTAGAAAAAATACTATCATGAAGCCATGAAGACTGTGCTGTGTTTTCATGCTATGTGTGGCCTACTCTGAGATTTGATCCTGGTCATGTCCTTATTGCATCCCAGGACACTACAATCATTGCATCTGCAGAGCCTCAGCTCTCCCTGAAGGAAGGGTAAAGAAGTAAGCCTTGGAGTAAGCCCAGCACCATGCGGTCCATGCTGATCTTCTGTAAGGAGACACAATTCTGCTCTGCTCTGGTGAGACCCCCCTGCAGTGCTGGTCCAGCTCTGGGTCCTCAGCACAGGACACACATGGACCTGCTGGAGAGGGGCCAGAGGAGCCACAGGAATGATCCGAGGCTGGAACAGCTCTGCTGGGAGGACAGCCTGAGAGAGCTGGGGTGTTCAGCTGGAGAACAGAAGCTCTGGGGAGACCTTAGTGCATCCTTTCCAGACTTAAAAGGGGCTGATAAGAAGGATGAGGGCAGACATTTTAGCAGGGCCTGCTGCGATAGCACAAGCAGTAATGGTATAAACTAAAGGAGGAGAGATTCAGACTAGACACGAGGAAGAAATTTTTCACAATGAGGATGGTAAAACAGGTTGGCCAGAGAGGTGGTGGATGCCCCATCCCTGGAGACATCCCAGGCCAGGCTGGACGGGGCTCTGAGCAACCTGAGCTGGTGAAGATGTCCCTGCTCATGGCAGGGGTGGCACCGGGGGAGCTGGGAAAGTCCCTTCAACCCAAACTATTCTGTGATTCTATGATTCTATGAACAATGAAGCAGATTTTCTGTCACTCAGCTTCCCCCTCAGGCACTTAGACAACATTCATTATTGTATGTGCAACCCTTTGTTCCCATCATTTGTTCTTCACCCTGTTAATATTCCCAGGAATGAACTAATTAAAAATAAGGGAAGACCTCAACAAGAGAAACAGATTAAGGACTACCAAGGGAAGGTGAAAAAACCTTTCCAATTGTGTTTCTATGATGGACCGTCAACTGGCTGCCCTTCATCTAGTGGTACTATGACTTCGTCTTGTATGTCATGCGTGCAGCTAATCTTATATATTTTACAGGCTCATTGGTCACAAGGAGAAAGTTCCTGTGAGATCGTTTTAACAGTTCATTGTCTCTGAAGTCAAACTTTTTCAGGAATGCCACTGACATGTAAGCATCACAGTTCCTCAAAATGGAAAAGTGTGGCACCTTCCACAGATAGACACCATTCCCTGACACATCTGATCAACAACAAAAGCTCTTATAGGCTATATTAGAGGTCACTAATTTTTCAAAACATTTTCTCCTTTAGCTTGATAAATACTGTATTCTTACATAGTGTGTTTCCTGAATGAGAATCAGCAGTACTTGACAGCAGCATTTTTAGAAGAAAGGCTGTAGATTTATTTTTAAATTCAAGGAACTTTAATGTTGAATATTTAATGCTGAATATTTCTTTTTTTAATCTAAAATGTTATATAGCAATTTTATCCCCCCTCACAAAAGCTAGAATGCAAAATGATCAGTCTGCTTGTCAGTGTGGGACAATTTTTTAAAATACATTCGTCTTTCTGGGTTTAAATTAGTTCACAAACCAACTCACACAAGCTACAGAGACATGTCAGAAGAGAGACAGCAACAGTATGAAAGAGCCAACAAAAACATTTCTTCAAAAGAATTTTACATCACTTTTGGATAATAGGGAAACATCCTGTCCTACAACTATCGAGTTGTAAATAGATACAGATCTAGGTATCAAGGGAAAAGTCACTGGAATTTTCTGGGTCTTATTTTTTAGTTTCCTTTTTAAAAAAAAAAAAAATCTGCTTTTATATTGGTTACATCCCATGAATCTTAGCAAAAATATCTTGAAAACCTGGTATTGCAGGGCATTAAAGCTACAACCGAATTATTCTGGAAATAGCTATATACCTAGTTCTTCCCGATTTTAGTAATTGAGCTCTCCACTCTAGGACAGAGACAAACGAGGCTGAAAATAACTACTAAAAGACACCAATGAATGCATATTTGTATTTAAGTTGCTCCAGGAGGGATGAATATTCATACCTGGACTGCAGTAGGATTCAGATTTTGGTAGTCATAGGAGAGGATAATACTATAGCAAGGTAAAAATGTATAACTGGGTTTTTCGTATGCTTTTTTGGTTGATCAACCATGGCCATCCGTGTATGTGTCTCCTTGTTAAGGAAGCCTCTACAATTCCAGGGCCAGCTTATCCTCACCTTGGGGTTCTCAACAAGGGTGCAAGGGAGGGAGCAAATGCTGTTTGGACTTAATGAAGCGAAGTCATCCCTCCTCTACCTGGGAGCAAAGTTGTGGGTGAGTATACACAGGAAATGAGCGACTGGCAACACTTTTATCCAAAACAAATGTCAGCCTTTGCCTCACAAAACAGAAACCAGAGAGGAATTAAGGCTGTGAGGACTGATTCCCAGTCCCTTGTATAAGGGTTATTTTTTTTCACTTGAGTAACTGTGCCAGTGCCAGGGGTTGTAACTTAAAAGGTCTGTATATGTCTGTGAAATAAAAATATTTCCAGGATAGATTGTGAGGTGGGGCTGCTTAAACATCATCCTCTTGCTAAAGGCTGTGTCTGAAGTGGCAACCTAGCCTTTAATTTGATTATAACATGTTTTGTCAATTAAACCCAGACAAGTTAAGGATTGAGGCACGTGAATAACCCTGTGGGAGCCAATACACCTACACTTAAAATTAAGCCTAAGTTCAAGTATTTTTCTGCGGGAAGGTGCATATTTAAAATTACAGCTTTATTAGATTATGCACCAACATCAGTGACAGGACTTCAAAGCTCTTCTAGGGTTTGTCCATAAAGGATGGGAAAATATTAGAGTTTCTGCTATATGTTCATGCTGAAGCATTTGAGGTGATAATCTCATTCCATCCAGCAGTTAAATATTATTTTGTGTGTCAAAACAAAATTGTAATCCTGAGAGTCAGTGTCATGAAAAATGCCATGTTAAAGCAAAACTAGAGTGATTAGCTCTAATACTTTTGCTAGCTCAATGAATATTTGCTTAGAAAAACATTATGTAGCAAAAATTCAGTAACAAACCTATAAAAAGACGCAAGCAAATATGTAGTGCTCAGCTCATCTCTCAGCTCTTTCAGGTTTTGAATTTAGGATTCTGTTTATACATTTGTAAATAACACAATGGGTTATATTTTAGAAGTTTCTGCCGAAGTTTTCGTTCTGCAGTGCCTCACAAATCTCATGAATATAGGTTAATCACTGTGTTTACTGCCAAAAATTGCCACTTTTTCATACCTGGCATTTGCACTAGTTTGTTTTGTTTTGTTTTGTTTTGTTTTTGTTGTTGTTTTGTTTTGTTTTGTTTTTTTCCCAGACATCTTATTTTGTTATTAAGGGCAATAGTAATTAAACCTTTTTGCACCATCTCAGGACATTCATTCTGCATTGGGTTCAAAGAAACGCTAGAAACTTATAAATGAGTCGCTGACACCATTTTCTGCAGGATTTGAAAATATCTTATGAATGTTTTCCTTCCATGTGCTAACAAAGCCCATACATGGGAACTCATGAAGTCTCCTAAATTCCTAACCTGAGATGATTCAGTAGTCAGAAGCGTTAAAATCTGTAACCCTTTTTTTATGGTTAATATCATTAAATGAAGTTGGGAACTTTGTGCAGAGGAATACAAATCCATAGATATGTTTGCCATCTTCGAATAATCGCACCTACTTTGCGGAGTGCAAGTTTACTCTTCTTTGTTCATATTGTTTGGGATATTGCCTTACTATGCCTAACTCTGGCATGTGGGCTACATGTTAATTTAAAAGTAGGAAGGTGCTGGGATTGAAATCCCCATATTTTGAAGAGCTGGTAGATGTAAAGTACCTCCTTCCTGTGGTTAAATCTCCTAACTCTCCACAAAATCCAGACTGGCTGCCTCACTGACGGCAAAGAGTTCTTTAGTGGCGATATCTTAAAACAGTTCTAATTAGTGTCAGCAAATTACACACAAATCTAAAATGTATTACTTAAATATTCAAAACACTACAGCTGTCACCTATTCAAAACTTGACTCAAATTGATATGATTGCTGTATAGAAGTGGAAAAGTGGTACTGGGAAGAGGCACACCAAGAGTAAGAACTGCTGTGCATAAGGTTCAGACAAGGCAACTTCACCTGGGTTAAAAATTGGGATCGCCTTTAACCCACCTTAAGTATAACGTCTGACATTTAATGGAGACAGATCACTACATCTCATCAATCTTGCACTTAAATGCTACTACTTGTGACAAAGACTGACAGTATAATTTTGTTTTGCATATCATCCCCCAGTGGCTAAATAATTAGTAGTTCAGTTCATCTTTCTTACAACTGCTATCGTCCACTCCGCCCTTTGAAAATCAGTTGGAAATGGGAACATGTTTTCAAATTGATTTTTAGAGATGTATTTGCAACAACAGAAGATTTCACCTTCACCTCTATTGTGTAGACAACATGGTCAGCTCTGCAGTGTTCTGAAAGACTCAAGGGCTTTTCAGAGCAGAAGAGGTGGCTGGCATTGGGTTAAAAATGGTAGCGAAGTGGACCGGGGTGCTATAATGTTGACTTGAATTTTCATTTTTCCCTTGAATGTACACCTAACACAGGTACCACATATGTATTTACATAAAACATAACCAATCATAAATTCTTTTTCTTTCTACATGATTTGCCTTAAACGCACATTCATGGTGAATTTCAATGCCTATAAGTAGCTAACACATTCAGCAGTAGCTAGAAGGGAGTATTGTATGTCAACAGGCTTAAACAGAGTACACCAATCCAGGCTTGTAGCATATTTTACTATGGTATTGTGGATCTTTAGATGTGACAGGTGACAAAATGGATAGTGATGCTCATGTAATCTTGAGAGCTATTTCCAAAAGTATATTATTACTGGTATCCTCAAACAGATCAAAACGTAGATTTCCAGAACTGAATGATATGCAAGATGTACTACTGTGAAACGTGAGAAAAAGGTGGTGTTTTCTAGGTCCCAATGACCTATAAAACGCTTCTCTGTGCACACAACCTGATTCAACATTTCATACTTTGAAACAAATGCATACTGTAGCCTGTAAATATAAGACAAAAAAGAATAAATTCATCAATATCAGCTGAAGCATTTGGCCATATTATCTGCAGTGAGGGCATACACACGCACACATTTTCACATCTACAGATGGTATAGGCATGACAATTCCTTTCAATGCAGTTGTGCCAAATATAAAAAAAAAGGATATTGTACTTCATAAGAAAGTTGGGGGTTTAGTTATTATTGTTAGTTGGGGGATTCTTAAAAGAGAATGAACAATGTGATGAATGGTATTTGGAAAGAGTCTTTATGCTTACCTGCTATAACACTTTTTAAAAGAAGCTAATTAAGCTTTATTGAGTGAAGTTACATTGACTGAAATGTTATTTTATGGTGGACCAAGGAGTCAGAATATGTGTTATGAAAAAGCTTTTTCATACACATCATCTGTTTTCCTCCTGGGCAGTGGCTGATTCTCACATCACCTGAAATCACCCCTCTCGCCCCATCCTTTCACCTTCTCCCTTCTTCCAGGGGCTGACACATTCACTCTTGTATTCTCATCTCAGCACAGGTGGCTTTTTTGTTTGGACCAGAAGGGGAGTCAGACACACAGTTTGACTGGCTCGGAGATAAATTCTCACATTTTCTACATGAAGAAAAGCAGACTACAGAAAACAAGACTCTGTAATACAGGATAGTAATTATTGTTTTTTAAATATGGTAGGTGGAAATACAGTTTAAATAAGAGATGAAGTCAACAGGAAAATCACAAAAGTTGTGCAGCTTCTAGTTGTGTCAAACATATTTGTGATTTCCAGGTGGCTTCCACTTTTAAAAAAGAAGAAAATGGCATAAATCTCTCTTGCCTATGTGTTGTCACTAATTTCCTATGATGACATCACCACCAGACAGAAAGGCCTCTATGCCAAAACAAGATCCCACACATCTGAATTAAGAGTGGGGTTCTGGAGTTCAAATACCACATTAAATATTAATCTGAAGATAAGAACTGGGCATTTGGAGCCTCCTGACCCCTTCAGATATCTCCATTTGTTCTTACACTTCAACTCCGTTCAGCAGGGTCTAGACAGATTCCCCCATGCAGTTTAGCTCTTGTGGTATATTGCTTCCTTTGAATACATTTATCCTTTTAGAGAATTTGTTTGCTTAATTTAAGTTATACATACCTCTCCATTTAAATCAAAGGAGAATAAGAAAAAAAACCTATGAATATTTTTCCATTTCTTCACTTTTGCAAATTATTTTCCCTTTCACAATGTGTAGCTGGAGCAATTGGACAAGAATATAACTGCAACTTAGAAAGCAATTGTGCAAAATTTAGCTCTCCTGGATATCATTTGCACACAGGAAATCTCTATGAGTTTAGAGTCTAATTTATGTACATTTTTGCAGTATTCAAAGAGTAATTCTGTGGGCATATAATTGTTTAGGAATGAGAAAAAATTTGAGTGTTTCTTACGGTACTACTCCATACAGTTCTAACAAACATATTAAAACCTCAAGCCTCAGTAAAACCACAAGCTTATTTGTCAAGGAAATGAATGGGAAAGCCTTTTGGTTTATACTGTTCTGAAAATAGGATTTATTTACACACTCCTTGGAAACTGTATCCTCTAAAACTGCATCCTAACTACAAATATGCACACATCTATTCAGCATCTTGCCAAAGAGACTAAAATGACATTAAAAAGAATGAAAGAATGCTAAGCTTGCAAAGTCAAACATTCAAAATTTAGCAAATACCAGAATTTGGATTGCCCAGGCAACCTTGCTTCTGACAACATGTGATGATAGATTTAATCACGGTGTTATCTCCACATCTGACCCCTCCTGAGGTTTCTCAGACTTTGCTCCCAGAGGTGCAAAACCCCTCTGTCTTCTGCTTGGTGAGAGTTTCTTCAGATGAGGACCTGAGTATGGTCTTTGGGGTTTTTTTTGGTGGAAAGAAGTATACTGATATTAATTGTTACATCCATCTTGTGAAGGGACAAATAGGCAGGCTCTTGTTTTTTTAGAATATCTCCAGTTGTGGACAACTGAGTGAGTCACTTCTTTCTCCCTGTCCATCTCCTGTTTTCCTGAGACAGCGTGCATGTGTTTTTATTTTCTCCTGACTCTTTCTGCTTTCCTTCTCCTCAGAGGTCAGCATCTCCTGGTGAAGGTCCTTGGGGAGCCTCAGGTGGCTTGGAGGCAGAAGAGAGTTTCTGTGCTGCATCCCAGGTGCTTGCATCCAGGAATCATCGAGTAAATTAACCCTCCACTGCACGTACAAGCAATAAATACTTTGTCAACAGGCACTTTTCAGAAACTTCCTAAAGGCAACTCCAGATCTGTCAGATTCCCCTGTCCAATCTTCCCCCAGCCTTTTAGCTCACTGAGTTAATAAAATGGATGGTGTTCAATGGATGTGCAACTGGTCAGTATTTAATGTATTTTTCTCATTGAATTATTTGCCTTAGTCCTTATTTATTGAAAGGGATAGAAATTCTGTACTGATTATAAAGTTACTAATTTGTTAATGCTCTCTGGGGCACTTCTCAGAGTAGCTTCTGAGTGAATCCTGGATATTAATGAATGTATTTTCATAATATACACTAAAAGTATACACATGCAGATTATATAGGCCATACAAAAATGAAGTATCCTTGATGATAGCATTTTCAGGTGGCTGTATTCAGACTTTTTGTAGAGTAGCTAGATGTACATTTTCATCAGAATAAAATATCCATTTGTAATAAAGTATACCTATTCCGGATAAAATATTCAAATAATTTAGCTGTCAACTTGACAGATCTGTACTGAGCTTACGCCACAAGTAATTTTTATTACTTTCATCATGATTAGTATAGTTTTAAAGTTGTCTTAATTTGAGCAAATACGCATCGGTGTTTGTGAACATTTCTGATTGCACACCCCTGATTCCTGCCAAATTTCAAGTCACCCTTCAAGCAAAGGTCCGTGTAGATTTTTTGATATGAGATGGTGAAACCCATGCACCTTATCAACCTATATTCTCGGCAACAGCCCAGCCACTCTGGAAAACAATAGCAGCCTGAAGCTGCTTACCGAATGTAAATCTTACTGAATGTAAAATTTGAGACTGACTAATTAAAAAAAAAAAATTGAAAGAATAAAAATTGAAAATCTCATCTTCAGTGTTTGCCACAAATAACAATTGACAGGGATTTCTCATGTTCTTCCTAGCAGGTCCCAGAGAAGCTGGAACTCTGTCCAGAGGATCAAATTAGTCTCATACTTGCCATGTTAGTTTAACAAAGAGAACATGCCATTAGCAATTTTATAAGTGTATTGCTTAATCTTACTTAATCTTTGTATGATTCTGGCAGCAAATAACTTGCTAAGTAAAAGAAAAAGTACACAGAATCCAGGTACCAGGTATCTCTTGTCAAATATTGACTTTTTAATTATGAAAATGATATCTTTACATTCTCCCAGAAGAGCAAACAAGGAGAATAAATCCCAGCTTCAGGAACAGGAGAGGATGACTTAATTTTACATCATTTTCCCATCATATTTCTGTGTTGTTTCTGTGCTGTGCCCAGATGTTTCATCCACATAAAGGTGACTCCAAAACTTGCTCGACCTCGGCTGAGGGTGAGGGGAAGCCACTTTTCACATGATGGAGACAACTTCTGCTCTAAGAGCTATAGAGTAGGAGGCATATCTGTGTCAGTAGCTTCAGAAGGAAATCATCTACTGCCCTTGGGCTGTCCTCTGCTCATCTACCACCCTTGGGCTGTCCTCTGCTTCCCACCCTGGGGAGTTGTACTGCTTGCCTTCCCACCCTTACCCTTGCCTTTTCACAGGAAGGTTTGCTGAAGGCTGTGCAAGGAGACACTCTGCACCTTATGGGCCTTGACCGAGAGCTCCCCCGACCCACAGTCCTCCACCCTTGCCCAACCACAAACCTTAAACATGACCTTCCAAGCTTGCTTCTACCCAAACTCAATGTTCCCTAACACCTGTCACGACTGATCAACCTGGTCCCTTGAAACAGCTTTGCAACCCAGAGTAGCAACCAAGGCTGTAGGGATGTATAAAAACATCTCTATTGAGAAGGAGTGACTTTGCAATTCAATAACCACCCTGTAGCAGCAAAAAAAAAAAAAAGCTTGCCTGAAAACTAAGACAAATGTAGGCTGGTCAAGGGTTAAAGGCCAGTGGGGTGTCACACCTTACCTGTTGGGCTGTGGGTAAAGGTAGTTAAATTACACAGGGGAGAGCTAGATCCTCATAGGTGTACCAATTACAGTGCTTCCAAAGGAAGAAAACAGTGAGGACACGGCAATTTTGGGCAGAATCTATGTGACTTGTGCTCTTTTGCAGTTCAACGTCTGTGAACTTTCAACACTCTGTTTATGTTGGGCTTTCCCGTCTCTGAATCTCAGCGTTAAATACAAAGATTCTTTTTATTGTACAGACAAGGCTTTAAAATGAAAAAAATCCTCATGTACAAACATCACTTTAATTCAAGTCAGTTGCCCATGATAATCTATGGACAATATTAATCAGGTGGTGTTTTCATCCATTATCTATTTCTGCCTATGGGAGTCACTGAAATACACTTGAAAAGTATGCAAAATTTGTTTTGAATGATTGAATCTAAAAAGGCAGCGGCGGGGGGGGAATTGCTGAGAACAGACATCTTCTTAGTCATGATATTCACTGAAATGTATCTGTTCAAATTCCCTAGACCTGATGTCTTCCTAGTTGGTGGTGCATTTTTTCAGTATTGCTTTGAATTCAACAGAGCTAATTTTATTAAGACATTTAGATTCTTTTTTCCCTGAGTCATTTAGATATCAATTAGATATCCTTGATCTCTAAACATGCAAAATTAAAACTAGGAAAAGCAAACAAACAAAACAGAAGGAAATTTAAAACCTGTAAGGAAAAAAAAGAGAGGTTGTAAGGAAATCACTTCAATTACTTCTTTTAGTACAATTGTTTTATTTTTATCCTCAGATCTCATATTTCTTTAGAAGTTCCAGGTATGCTGAAGCCATAGTTATGTGAATGGAGACAGCAGTGTTTTTAAAAGCATCTAATAATGCATAATCTTAAAACATACTTAACATAATCTGCTGGCCTCAGAAAACCAAAAAAACCTCCTCTAGCTTGCCTTTGCTTGGCTAACATCAGCCAGCCTCTTCCATGGATCATGCCACAAACACTAAACAATGGTGTGAACAGAGCTAATAGAACCCATATCCTGGCTGGAAACTGCACGATTCAGAATTTACGTTAAGGTCTGTTTTTCTGCCAGAGCTTCAGCAGTCTCTGCAGTCTATTTTGTAATATACTGTAAGCAAAGTGTAAATGAGATTTATTTTATTTTATTTTATTTTATTTTATTTTATTTTAGTTTAGTTTAGTTTAGTTTAGTTTAGTTTAGCTTAGTTTAGTTTAGTTTGGTTTGGTTTGCTTGGGTTGGGTTGGATTGGGTTGGGTTTGGTCTGGTTTGGTTTGGTTTGGTTTGGTTGGTTTTTTTTTTCCTGCCAGATATTCCTATCACCAGCAGCCACCAATGTACCACCATTGACAGAAATGTCTCTTGCCAGGCCATCTAGAGCTTTGAAATGGGTGGCATCTCACTAGCTACATGTTGACTACCATTTCAGAGCTCCTGGTATCTGGAGGCAAACCGGGCAATATGATGACAGGCTAGGGATTTTCTGTGCATTGATGGTGAGAGTGCTAAACATGAAATTAAGCCATATAGGAGTTAATATTGGACTGCTTTTTGCAACCAAAGACCATGTGCTTCGTTAGATGTAGGATTTAAATAGTGGAGGAATGCCCACAGCTTTCTGAGTCATGCTAGCTCTAAATTCTGTAGCAAATTCAAATGAATTAAGCTTTCTAAGATTTTCATTAACTGGAAAGTGACAATGAGTGAAAGAATTATGCAACCGAGGCTTGCGAGGCTACAAAATAGGAGTTGCTAGGGGTGAAGATTCAGAAATGTCACAGCAGAGTGGGAGAAAGTTGGGACTTCTGCTAGCTAAAAAGAGGTAAGAGACTTGGGGATTTAAAACTGAGAAAACTGATGTCTTCAGCCTCAGCATAGAGCTACACTATCATCTGTCGGTGTCTGCAGAGGAGCTTGTAGAACAAACATAATATTTGGGGACATTATTTTTTCACTGTGTCAACAACCACTTTCTCTTGTGTCTTGCAGATATCATACACATGTTAGAAACTCCATCCTATTACTGGTGTCTTAATGCATTACAGTCATGGTATAAACATTCACATTTGTTGATGTTAAGGAACATAGAAGTAGATGGGACCTCCTCAATCACCAGTCCCAGTTCCCTCTTGTCACGAGTAAACAAACCATATAATCACTTTCATCAATTGATCTAGCTACAGCAGGCACTAATTAAATTTTCGGCTCCTATTAAATTCAGCATCAGTGAAGAAGAACGTAGTTGAATATTTCAGCTGAAATTGTTAATTTTGACATTTAAATATTCATCATTAATGTTCAGAGTTAGCAGCCCATTCAGAGAAGGGATTTCAGGTTCTTTCTACATAGCTGTTGATAGTGAAGGTCATTTCTTCACTTTCTATTTGGGTTTGGTCTCCTTATAGCCATAAAGCCTAGAAACACAGCTGTTTAAAATGGAAAATTAAATTCTTTATCATTGTTGGCTGGTAAGTGATTTAAATACAGAAAGCTAGTGCTTTCTGCACATGGTTCATTTATAATCCTTCAGTAAAAGCATCTCTGTCTGCAGAAATTAAGTCATGAGGCAAAATAGCTATTAGGAAAGTTACACGTGGAAAATGAAACTAAGAAAGGAAACAAGCCATTTTCCTCAGTGATTAGAAACAATTCCTTTATTGCTTGCCTTTCTTTGTGGCAGACTAATCTTGGTCTTCATTTGAATGTTTTTTCCTTTGATGCAATATATAGTAATAGTGAAAAAGCTTCAGAGCTTTTCTGCCTTGTTCTTTCTACAGTTGCATTGGAATTATTTGAATTGTTGATGTTTAATGGTAAATATATTTAAAATAAGGGTTAAATTAAGGTCATTGGTAACTAATCTGAATAAATAACCTCTAGTTATTGCCTAAATGACTCAGAGAGAGACTGTGAAGTCCATTGCCGTGAAGAGGGACACATTAATACCCTGTAGCTCTAGGGACACTTCCACATCGCAGCTAGAAGTGTCTGCAGTGCAATCTAGAGATTCTCAAATTGGCAAACTAGCTTGAGGTGATACTAGAAGTCTAATTGCATTAATATTGTTCCTGTGTGGGCTAATTTACCTTACTTTCGCTGTGGCTGTATTACACACTTGCTTCCCAGTAACCTTTGCCTTCCTGTTTGTCCAGCAATGAGAAGAAATGATTTAAATAACCATTTCCTGTTTATCTTGATTAAAAATAAATTTGAAGGTCTACTGAAGATTAATTAATTTCAGTCTGTGAGTGCTCTGTGGTATTGCTGGATTGTTCCTCATGGCTTCCACATCTCAGGACGTAGTCGAGAGGTGATTCACATCACATAAACCGGCCTGCGAGGTCCCTGCTGGAAGAGTTAATGAACGATGCAAATCTGTTTTCTGTCGGGAGGTTCATCATTAAAATACAGAATGCTAGAGTAAAATGTCCCAATTAAATGTAACATTGCCACAGTCTGGCCCTGTGTTACAGACCAGCAGGTCGGTGTCTTCTCCTTGTGGGTTCTACAAGTGACACAGTCCAATAAAATAGTTACTAAAAATTAAAAAAAATACTTCTGTAGTGGCTTCAGTGGCACACAGATTTGTTTTATACATTATAACATACATAGTGTATATACTTTAGCTTTTTATCAGCTGTTTTGTAACATTTAATGAAACTTGTCTTATTCGTCTACACACAGTTTATCTAATGTGAAACTGATTTAATTTATTATCCTGCACTGAGCTGTAGCTGCTCTGAAAACAGTAGAGAGTCCCTATGGCTATTTGAAAAAAGTCCAGTCAACAAGAGCTCAGCATATTTTTACAGGGCTGTCAGATAAATCTCTCTATGGAAGTTGCCATGCTCACAGAAATTCAATAGAGCACAGCTTGGTAGCATACACCACATGGAGTCTTCCCGAGGATTAAACCCATGTCTAGTTAAAATGTAAAGTTAGTTTTAGAAAATATTCAAAAAGTGATTATTTAAAAAAAAATATTACAGGATCAAGAAGAAACAAATTATATTTGTCAACAAGTATAGATTTGGTTTCTTTAAAATAAGTATCTTATATTACTTATACATGTATAAAGGATCATGAAAAGAGGAAGGGAATTTTAACTATTAATGATTAAAATAAATCAGTATTTTGCAAGCACTGTTGCATTTATTTTAATGCTTGTAAATGTGGATTTTAATATGGAGCTCACACACTGTATTTTAGATTATGATTTCAAATACGAGTACAAAGATGTGCTTTAAAATTGTGCTCACTCACTGTATTATATAAAGGGGAAACTGGTGCAATTGCAAAATCAAGCAACTACATATGTAAGTAGGTCACAAACAATCCCAACGTATATATCTTCATGCAAAGACTTATGTATTTTGCAGATACACCTTTGTGCTGCATTAAATTTATTTTCACTGTGTTTATAGAAGCAAATGTTTAATCACTCATAGATCTGTCCCATTCATATATAATTGATAATATTGGCTAGTGTGGAGGTAGGAATCCAGAGAAGGCACAGAGCACTGTGCAAAGCACTGACAGGCGATGTACACAGTGCAAAAGTACATGTCATTTGCAGTATAACAACAATGCCTTTGAAGAACAGTTTTTTTTGTTTAAATCACCCGTAACAGCACTAACTCTTTGGAGAATGGTGCTTCAACGGCACAGATCTGGGCTAAGAGAGAGCAGATTACGGAGGAATTACTGTATCTACAGCATTCATGAGCCTTCATTCTACACCATTCTGGTTTACTGACCATACAGCTGTAAAAATATTAATTTATCTCATCCATTTGGGGTTGGATTGGGTTCTATAAAAATTGGATCAAACTCCTGGTTTTTGGTATTCTGATGATTTGGGGATCCTTTTCTGTGTCTCCACAGCCTGAGGTTTGAATGCTCTGCATTTCTGTGAGTCCCTTGCTGGTCAACATGTACTGGGAAACTTGTGTGGGTTCTGGTTTATTGTGCAAGCTGGAGAAGTTCTGTTCTGAAGAGCCCTGGGCATCCTGGTGCTGGGATGCTGACAGTGCACCTACAGATCTCACTGGTGTTACAAAGGCAGAATGAATCCATCTTGCATTTTTACTCCACAAGGAATAAAATAAAATTTAAAAAAAAAAGGTAAACTTAAGTCCTTTATATTCAGAATAACAAGGGATACATTTCAATCCCTGTCAATGGAGATTTACTTTTTGAGAAAGAAAAGCTCTGTTACTGAAGAACAGCTGAAAGTTTTTCTGTGTTCATGCAGCACTTTTTGCCTGTCCCTGAGAAATGTGCATCCTGTTCCTCCAGAAATACCAAACGGAATAATGACATTTGTATGTGCTACATTGACTATCAAAATAATACTGCAACACCTGCTCTGGTGTACAATTGTGTATACTGTGGATATAAAAAGGGAGAAGGATTCTTTATATATATATATATGCCTTGTGTGTATATATATACATGTAAAATGTGTATTTTCACGCTTTCATGAAGGCAGAAGTCACTCTGAAAAAAAAAAAGACTGCACAAAAGTAGCGGCCAGACCCTAAGCTGTTGTGAAGTGTACAAGCTGCAGATTAGATGAGAGCTCTGGAAGTTGCTTATGCAGAATCTAATTTTGAAATCCACTTCTGTACATTCAGATCAGGAGGGGGGGACGGGAGGGACTGCAGCATTTTGCTTATGGAGATGATTTTTTTTTGTGATCTCTGCCTGCAGCCCATGAAGGGCTTGGTTTCAACTCCGCTCTTGAAACACACATCAAGTATTATTGCCAGCACACATTCTTGCCCTTTCAAAAATTTCACAGGTTCGGAGTCACGATAGGAGCTATAACTTCTGGCAAAACTATGGTGCTATTACTTTTCTTTTAAAATCTGTTTGCAGCTATTCAGCCAAGAGGTCTAGAGACTTAAGAAAAGGCAAAAGCTGTGACAAATGTGTTTTATTAACATTAATGTATTAATAGTAAGAGAGTGAGGGGGAAATGAAGAGAGAAAACAAAGAGATAAACTTGGTGTTATTTTAGTGAATGGAACTTGAAAAAAAAAACCCCAAAACAAAACCAAACCTGTTTTGACAATCTTTTACTTGCAAGCAGAATTCTGAATACTTTTCATCATTCCTGTTCCCTCTGAACCATAAAAAACCCAAACATCATCTCACCCCCAAAATCCATTACTGGGATTTAGTCTTTTTGCATCTAGGTTCATGGTTAGTTTTAGCTACTAAAGATGTAGTGTGGGGACTTGAAAAACATCTGAGGACCTCCAAGTCATCTACACATCTTCTAGAAGTGCAACCAAGAGGGAAGAAGGGTGTGACTCAGAAGTATTGTTTCTCTCCTGGCATTGCTCTCTTCAGGTTGGAGGATGCTCCATGGCCCCAAGGAGAGTCTGAATAAATTAGAGCTTTTCTACCAACTTGTGTCAAGCTCCCAACACTGAGTAGCATCTAAAGTCCCCTTACCGGAATTAACTTCCTTTGTTACACAGCTGCTATTCTGAGTAATTGTGTATATGTTGGGAAAGTTTCACCACTGATTATTTAAATATCAGTCTGCAAGATGAGGAACTCAGCTACAGCACAAACCAAGATCTCAACGCTGCCTGGGAAATGCACTTCAATGTTCTTCCAGGTAAAGGTCTCCAAAATCCCGGTCTCCGATACTCACGGCTGGTTGTAAGTGGCGATATCTCCTTAGAAGGCTAAAAGAGTAAACACTTTTTTTCAAGAATGTGGGGAATTAAAAAGAATGATTCTTGCCTACTTGTGTCCAACTCTAGCTAACAGCAAGAACTTCTGCAAAGAGTCAGAGCACTAAAAATTCATAAAGTATATTTTTATGGCAGAATAAATACTTCTTGTGGATTGGAATTTCCTGCCTCTGGTGAGATGGGAACCTCATGCTATTCTTCCTCAGCACGGTCAGAACATTTCCTGTTTTTGCAGATCATCCAAAGATTTTCTGTGTCACACTTAACATGTTTTTCCAAGTCAAGTTGGCAAAAGGGTATTTTAAGCAAAGTGCAAAGCACAGTAGGATGTACTATATAGTGCCATCTGCTGAAAAGTAAAGTGCTCCCACATAAGAATAGAAATTTGTGCATTTTCCATTATTGCAAAAAAGAATCTTGAGATGGGATGATATTTACTGGCTATGGATAGGTTCCTTTCATCCCCATTTAGAGCCACGTTCTCAATTTACATGACGAACGTGAACAGACAATTCTGGAGTCGATGGCATTGAGAATGATGGTGTGAATGATTCCTAAAGAAGACACTTGAACACATATGGAAAGTATTTGCAACACTAAGACTCTACATACACCATTTAAGAAATTTTGTGCCCATCCCAGAGAGTCATATTCATTTCAGTCCCAGATATCACGTGAAAAGAATGTGGGCAGAGGTAATTTACATGTTTAGTATTCTTACTCCTCAAAAGCTGCTATGTAGGCACCATATCATGGCCGTTTTCTGCTTTGCTATTTCAGTCTAATACCTGAGACCTTAAGGTAGGTGTTTTGCTGAGTTTTTATCAGTCATTTTTAGGTTTTGGGTCTTTGCTTTTAGAAAATCGCTGAAAGTCTTTACTGCTGCATGCTTCACTGTATTACTCAATTGACTAAGGAGATGACGAGTTGATACATGTTGTACTAATAGCCCTGAAGCTGTATATAAGACAGAAGACCTGGAAGAATAACTTGCCTAACTACTACACAATATCTTTGAGAAGCAAGACAAGTCTAAAAGAAAAAGGCTGTGTTTTATAAGACTGAAGGTATAAATTTTAATTTTTGCACAAAAGTCTTGTCTGTACAGGAAAGCTCTCTTAAGAATTTGAGTAGATACAACCCATGCTTAGGCTCTTATTTTGGTAGAAAATTTGCTTTTGAGGGTTTTAGTTTATGTTCTTGAGAGAAGGCTTAAGCTACATCGTGCAAGCAATACATACCAAAATAAGGCTCTCCTCGTGTAGATAAACTGTTAAGAGTATGAATTGCTCCTAAAAATATTCATTATCCTTGCTGGATGATAGTTTATTCCAAATACGAGCTTATCAATCATTCAGATGAGGCTATGCAAAAATTCTAAAATTCAGTTAACTAGCTGACTGGAAATTAACTATTGCACTGCATTTTTAAAAGTTGGACCAGAAGAAAAGATGGATAATTTATCCTAGGATAACTCACAGACCCGTGGCAGTATGGACAATTAGCAAGTAGATACCCTAGTCCTCTGAAAGTTTACATCTTGCAATGGACTTAAAATATTTGCAATATTTACACCTACTATATATTCCGTCTGCTTGTTTTTGTGTTGTTTGCTTAATGTTGACTTGTGATTAATTCCAAGAGCAGCAGACTAGCCCACTGGCAGGCTGGAAATTGAACAATAACTTAATTGTAACTTCATTCACAGAGATCTAATGGACCAGTTCAGATGTCATTTCTCTCCAGTTTATTGCTTGTCCCGTGAAGCGTTATTGTGTGTCTGTCTTCACAGGGGCACTTTTGCAACTTGTACCCTCAAGGGGCCTAAAAGCAAGGATGCTGAAACAAAGAACTTTGAAGTGGATGAAAAAAAAATGCAGTATTTGGGCAGTAGTCTGAGAGACTCAAAGATTACAGGGATGGGTGCAGCCATAGGAGCAAGCCAGACCTCTCCGATCTTTATGCAACATAGGGGCTATCTATCATATAGAAAATGTGTGTTGATATGCACTCTTCTTGCCCTTAAAACGTACACAGTGTTTCACCTCGGAAAGCCTGTTTTCAGTGACTGCATTCACATACTGGTTCAACCATTTTTAGGGCTTTAAAGTTATTTGCATCTAGTTGGGACTGACTGGACCAATCACCCCTTTGCTACAAGCAAACTGCACCAGTATCTTGGTCTAAGGACAGCAGGAATCAGAAGCTATTGCTCCACAAAGGGTACAGTGTCTGGAAAAAACTGCAGAGTTAATTTTCAGAGAAAGAGAGAGAAAGAAAAAAAAATCCACTCTGAACAGTGACAATCCTTTTTTTTTTCCCCCATGTAACTTGTTATTATATAGTTCTTCCACCTTGCTGTTTCCTTATTGTTTCTTTTCTCTACTATCATCACATTTTTATACCTATTATTATTATTATTATTAACTCCTTTTCACTGTGCTGGCTTTCAAACTAGTTCCTGAATCACATCATATTCTTGCAGAAAATGACCCAGGGAAAGGCCCAAAGCCAGAATCTCATGCATTTTTTGTAAAAGTCATCCCCTAAATCTTACTCCTTGCCTTGGGAAAAAAACAAACGAAACAGTAGTGCATAACATCTCTGAAACTAAAAATAGATTACAGGTAAATTATGGTGGTCTTTTCCCTATAAAGAGGGAGGATGTGCAGAAGATGCACATGGAAAGATGCCAGGAGGGAGAGGAAGGGATGGAGAAGGGAGTGAGAGCCTGGTCTTTGATGTGGGGATGATGGGGTGTCCTGCTGTGCTGACCAACAAAGAACAATGTTGGAACCTCTTGTGAGTGCCTGATCCTTTTTCTATTCAAAAGGGCAAGCAGAGGTTGAAAGCCATCCCAAATGGAGAATTGGGGTGTGTGCTTTCCTACACATTACACATTTCTGTACTTTCTATGGCAAAAAAACCAGCCATGGACACACCAAAAACGTTGCTAAAAATATCCCACAAAACCTCCTGTGAGGCATCAATCCTTCTGCTCTGGAAAGAAGACACAGTGTACTTTTTCCTTCTTTCTTTCAGATTGACCATTCTTTCTTTGCACATAAAAAGGCAAAGACAAAACAAACAAACACCAGACCCATTTTCCATTCAAAATTGCCTTCTAGCTTCAATAGCCTCCATTAAACCCTGACGGTATTGATAAAATGTTGCTTTAAAAAAAAAAAAAAAAAAAGGAGGAGAAAATATGCTTTGGAAGAGCTTTGATTCTTGTTTTTAAAGTAACTACCTTGTCGAGGAGCTTATTTCTGATAACCAGATGGGTTAATTTGGTACAGTATTTAGTGTTTTTAATATTGCACATAATATAGCTCTATGCAACGACATACCACATAAATTGCTTGCCTGTACCTCCATGATCTGTTCCAGGTGGAAACTTGTTCTTTAGCACTGGAACTGGCAAAAGCACTTCCAGCTCACAAAGGAATTACAAGGGGTGGCCAAAAGTCCAGCAGGTGGGATGCACAAACATGTACAAATCTAGTGAAGGCTCCCCAGCTGAATAACCATTAAAATGCATTTCACACACAGTTGGCTTGAGATCTTCCTGGAGTGGGTACTGGGTCACCCCCTAAAACATGACCAAAAGGATGACAAGAGTACAGGACCCAGATTTGTGACCAGCCCAAAGATTCCACATCCTGACACTAATTTAATTGCTCACACCCTGGGTGCACTCAAGGCAGGGAGTGGGGAGCTAGGAGAAGTTAAAACCACTTTTCCAAACTCATCACCTGCAGCTGTGCTGAGCACAAATCTGGTGCAGCTGAGGATCTGGCCTCCTGTGATTAAAGCTGTTTCCATCAAATTGAAAATGGAGGCAAAACTAATGGGAAGAAGACAAAAGAGACTGTGGAAAACAAAAGCAATGTGGTTTTAATATACTTATGTAAGGTCCAAATTATACGCTGTGTTTTCTGCTGAAGTTGAGCTGCATCTGACAGTTCAGAGCGCTGTAGTTCTGCAAGAAAACTCTGCTATTGTCTCAAACGCACACCACCTTAAAACTTTCTGTATTTTGTATTTAGCAACCAGCTATGTCTACGATTTTATTGCAGTTCACTTTCCTTAGCTTTTGCGTTTCTCAAGGTGCAGTAGTTGGTAAAATTATCTCAGTCAGATTCCGGTGCAAGACCTGTTGCCACACTTGTCATTAATTTTTCTGTGGTTTGTAGTTAAATGCACTCAGAGCTGCATGTAAAGTGCATTTCTGCAGGCTGCATTTTTGTAACCTTTGTAATATGACTTAAGAGTGATACATGCCAACTCACACATGTTGGAATGGCTTCTGTAACCGTTGAACCAAAACCAGACAACTAAACAACTTTTTAAAATTCACATTAATCATTGACTCAGAGAAATAAAGGGAATTTTCAAATATTAGCATATGAATTCTCACAGTGTTCCTGCTATCATGTGACATTACTAACTCGAAAGAAGAATAATCTGATGAATAATTAGAAAAGAATGTTTCAAAATGAGAAAAAGAAATGTAAGCACGATAGTCTAAAATTTTGATTCAAAAATCATGGAATTTAGGTGAGTGAAGAAATATTAAAAAATTATTTTATCCTCCTTAGGCTTTTCTTGTAAGTTTTCCAGTGACTATTAACTCTGTTCAGGCTGGAAAATATAAAGCTTTTAAAGATATTTTAATGCTTCTTTTAAAATATTTGAAAGAAAACATGCAGTTACAGAAAACAAAAACCAAAAAAACAAAAGAAAAAGAAAAAGAAAAAAAGGGAAAATGGAAAAGTATTTTCCACACTGCAAAATTTCACTTTTATCAATTGGACTGCTTTGCTTTAGCAGAAACTTTTTAGTGTACTATTTCATAGAAAAAAAATCCTTAGCTACCCAAGCATAAAATATTGATTTAGTGGATCTATAAGTTTTAAGAGAAAAAAAATAACAAAAAGGCTTCCTCTGTTCAACAGGTATGCTGTTGGATGCGGAGTGATACAACTAATACATATGATGAAATGAGTCATGCTTTAATCAGTTCCTGAATTCAAAATCTTTACTGTATAAAAATATTTCCATATAAACTCTTTTGAATTGTTTTTCTTTTAATAATGATTTCTGTTTAGCTCATTTCTAGTAGTCTATTTCTAAAGTTTAACTCCTGCTTTACAGTTGAAGCTTCGTGTGACCTTTCACTTTGAGATATTGTGTTGGATTTCATGTCTTTAAATCTTTCAGGCACTGATTCACGCATCTAAATCTCCAGCAAAATGTAGGCTTAAAATACATTGTTCCTATCAGAAGAAAAACTTTGCTTTTATAAAGTGTGAACAGCTGTACAAAATACTGACCTAACATTAGAATTAACATCAAGAACAAATATTCAATCCTTTTGATTTTTAAGTTTCTAAGCTGGATTATCCAAAGTTTGACAAGCAAACAAAACCAAAGGGGAAAAAGAAATTAAGTGAAGCTTAGATCTTTGTGTAATGGGAAAATGTCAAACATTAATATTCAGATATTATTTTAAACAAAAATAAGGGAAATAGCATCTTCTGCAAATTATTATTTTTGCAAGAGTATACAACATATTTACAACTTTTTAATTATTATTTTGCTCAGATTAGTCCATTAATCAAAGGGTCACAGGTGGAAACTATCAATACAAGTCAACAAAGTACCTGAGGCAGTTTTTCTGGAGAAAAGTCATAGTTTAAGTTAGTACAGTGGAGGCATCTTTTTTGTGGAAGGAATATATATGAACTGCTTCCAGTCTCTGAGGCATCTTAGTATGGGAAAAACACAAGGAGCCTGTTAATCTCACATGGATAAAAGGACACTGCAGAGTCGTTTTAGTAAATATTTTCTTCTCTCCCTCTTTTTTTTTTTTCAGAATACAGGAAGCTGTCATAGATGTGATATTTCGTATTTAACATGGAACTGGCACTCCCGTGATGGCATTTATATCTCTGGGTACTTCTTACTTGGATACTCCTTTCACATTAATCTTGAAATATTCTCTTCCCAAAAATTGACAAGGGAGAACCAAAGGAATTCTCTCTGTGACGCATTACTGAAAAAATGTGGGTATGTAGGAAGCAAATGCAGGGCAGAGGATGCAGCAATGCAGGGTTTTGTGGGTAAGCAATGGAGGGGAAATTAGATTGTTGCTGGAGCTCAGGGACATTTGTGGTATTGAGAGAAGAGATGCCATAGTGCGTAACTACAGGTAGTTGTTTGACATACGTGTGCATCATGGTGAACCCATGAAAAATAGAAATGCATCGAGGTACACCATTCTCATGACTTTAGTGGAAACATCTTGAAAAGATTGCTACAGGAAATAATAATTTAAATACTACATTCCTTTTATATGTTCTGCAGAGTTGCATGTTCGGTGAAATAAAACTAGTTATTTTATTTAAGTATGCCAGAGTACAAACAGGAAATTGTTGAAGGGTAAACTTTTTATACTAAGAAGCCACGATACTGCGATCAGAATGGAAGCTACAGGCTAAGATACACATGTAGAAGGAAGGCTACACCATGAAACGTTATTTAATACATATTACCTTCACTTATGACTTCTGTGCAAATTGTGCTTCATGTATAGTATTTAACTGACTGGTGAAGTCATGATTTTAAACCAGATTTTATTAAAAGATCTCCAACTTTTGAAGACAATGGTAGTTAAATACACATACACATTTGCACAAAAAGTTAAATGTATATTCATGGTACCTATATTTCATAGCATATCAAAGAGGAAACATCAACCTTGTTTGGTTTCCACTGAGTGCCCTAAAAATATTTATCCTTTTATATAAAGTTACAATCCTATTCAACTTTACAGGAGTCATATATTCTGTTAAGAAAGTGTTGCTCAACTGGGAATATTCTAGCTCATAAAGGGAGGGTTCAATAATCTAAATTTCCAGCCTTTTAAATTTTTTTTTTAACACAGTTGCCTGTATTTGTGATCAATAAATATATCAGATGAATATTAGTCCTGCCAACACTTAGAATGAGCTACTTATTTTTCATGTTATTTGATAGTACTTACATTATTTGAAGACTGCTCTTCTTTCCAGAAGCATAAATTCAGATGTTACATTCACGTGGGGATGCACTGAACTTTGCAAAGACACATGGAGCTGCTCCTTTTAGGGTGGTGATTAGAGCCTTGGCTGTGCGCTATGGAACATCACTTTTCACAAGATTTTTTGAAATAACATTATCTTCACAGTCCAGTTTCTAGATGGAAAAAAAAAACAACCCAAACCCAACAGCATAAGGAGATTATCTTAGGTGAGATGATGAAAAAGCCTAGGAAAGTGTAACCAGAAAAGCTTTCTTAAACTGCTGTAGTACAATGTTGTTTCTAGCCAGATATTTTGTTAATTTTGTGAAGCATCGTAAATATCTACAATGATGTGTAAATGACAGAGAGAAAAAATTATCATTTGGAGATGGCCATCCACTAACCTAAATTTGCCTTGACCAAATTAAATCACATGATCGCAAAAGATCTTGAAAATTGGAGAAATCAGATCCCAATTAAAAGTATGGGTCATCATCAACCATTCAAGACTCATGTTTTTGCCTTTTTTTTTCCTTCATGTCTTTCAGGCATGACTCATCTGTCAGCTGTCTGTCAGCCTGTGCAGACCACAAACATGGCAATGCCAGGAAATGCCTTTAGTAAAACCTTAAATATTTATTATTTCAATGTTTGAACACATGTGTTTTGTCTTATGTTGGAAAAAAATTCTATTAAAAATATTTTTCCAGAAAATGAATTGATGTTGACTCTTTTGGTGGCATAGTAAACAGATTTTGTGAAATAATATTATTTATAGGGACAAGTAAGACAACAAGACATGCTCTTAGTTCTTCTCAGAACACCAGATCTTTCAGAATGGTATTTTATCTAAAAGCATGGATAAATTCTAAAACAGTTCTGGAAAGAAATATACTCTCATTTCCTAATTATACACACAGTCTAAAGCTCTACTGTAGTATGACACAACTCAGTGTCTGAGGGCTGTAACTTTGCTACTCCAGCCTCCAACATGGCTCTTTGTACAAATCTTTTTCCATTCATATATATTCCACTAAGAACGACAGTATTGCAGTTGAAATAATCACATCTTACGTCTATTTCAGATGCTTTGATTTGCCATTCTTTTACTTTTCCTGACACTTTTCACTGCTGGATTTGATTCTGAAATTATCTCTGTCATACATCTTCAAAAACCAGTCTTCACTGGGAGACAGATTTGTAATGCTTGTATTGTCTAAGTTCTCCTTATAACTGTATTTTTCAGTTTCCAAAACAATTAAGTGGCTGCTGAGAACTTCTGTGGGCTTTCATAGCTTGTTTCTGGTATTGCTTGAAATAACACAAGAAGAAATTTCATGCAGAAATAATACATTTCTACATAATATTTCATCTTTCTATCTGCTCCTTAAGCTCAAAAATTAGATAAAGAGTGATAATACGAGGTGAGCATAACTTTTCTGATTGCCTTAGAGTTCTGAAAGTGCTTTTGTGGAGCTAAAAGATGGTTTCAGAGAAATTAACGACTTAGTTTTTTCGAGCCACTTTTTTCAGAAAACGTAAAATTGCATGGGGTAGTTTCTATTATGCCTGAAGAAGATTCAGAGTAATTAAAGTCTTGAATAAGCTATTATTGATATTAAAACGAATATAGGACAGAAAGTGTAATAGCCCTCCTAGATTCCTATGGATCAGAAAACAAGGATACACACAGGACTAACAATTATTCTATTGAATGAAACAGAAAAAAAGGTTTACAGGCTAAATAATCACCATTTGAGACCTTTATCTGAAAAGTCATAACATACTTTATTATTAATATTTAATGCAGAAAATATTTCATGCTCACATTGATACTGAAATTAGTTACACATTCATACACTCAAAGCTTGCAGGGTACTTTTGGTATCAAGCAGTGCTAATTCCTAATAGTAGCAGGACTCATCTATCAGATTATTAAAACTGTGGCGTTATTTCCTGCAGGCCTATAATGGTGAGGACTTAACGCGTAAAGATCATCTGTATCTTTCAAAATCAAACCAAAGTTTTTCTCACAGCTCTACCACAAAGTCGTTTTCTAAACTCGTGCATATCCTGGTGAAACTATTCATGTTACATGAACAAATAACATGGGGCCTGATTATCTTTAGTGTTGTCATGTCTTAAGCAATCTCTCGATGTACTGGTGAGGGTAAATACAAAATAATAAACAGATGGATTAGAGGAGATAACTGCTGAAAAAACCAAACCAAACCAAATCAAAATTAAAAACAACCAACCAACAACAACAACAACAAAGAAAAAAAAACCACCCCCCTCCAATTTATAATCTATTCCTGTTTGTAGTCTTTTATTTATGTATTTTAAATAAAGCAATATACACAATATTGAGGGAGAGCTGGTTTGATGTTTTAACATATTCTCTTTCCCAGAAAACTTATCAAAATGTTTAGAACGTTAGTGTCACTGAGTGGTCTTCCATTTCTTATAATGTGTATTAATGGTGGATTTTGGATTAAGATCTGCTTGTTTGACCACAAACTTGTGGCGCTACCAGATGGAAAAAACATGCTCATTTCAGTGGATTTTGTCCATCTCCTTTACCAGCAAGCAGTGTTCACTTCAGCATAGTTTCTATTTATATTCTGTTTAGCATAAGCACTGCAAATGATGACAAGTTAACCACTCCCTGTGGAAGACCAGAACTTGTTTCAGTTGCTTGGAATACTACATTTCTTGCATATGGCTTGCTTCCCAAAGCATAAATTCTGGAAAGCTGTGAAGGTCTTTGAGTTTGGATGACCTGGTCCAATCATACTCAAATCCTTGTTTTATGTCAGCCTTTCTCCTTAATCAGGTAATTCTCACAATATGCAGCAGTCCAACTGGTTTGGGTGTGTGGTCCTATATCACCATGTACCCACCAGGTCCAGCTGAAGGGCTGATGCAGCCCCGTATCTTGCAGGACCTCTCACCGCATCATGCCCGAAAACAAAAATGAGTTCACAGGTTTTGCTGGAGGCAATTAGTAAGACATCGATCCATGCAGATATGCAGGCACAGCCCCCTAATGCCTGCAGAACAGGTTTTGGAGAAGGTCCATTGTACTGATTGGTCTTTCTGGGGTATGTTTTTATGTGCAGATTAAACGAGGAGGAAACGAGAACATATTACAGGAGTGAGTCTCTTTATAGAGCTTGTTCTCCTCTGTGAAGCTTTATCAGTGGAAAAGCTGCAGGCAGAAAAAACAAGATAGCCTCTGACTGTGTCTGATTTTTACTTGAGAAGAGTTTTACACCATTTCCAGCAAAGAATGCCATCTCAAACTTCAATGGAGGAAATTTTGCTTGGGCAGATGATGTATAGTAATTTTTGGAGCAGATAATAAATATCCTCTCTTACTAATGCATTCCATTTTATTAGCTAGATCAATATTGCTGTAATTTCTAGCCATTAGCATCTCATTGCTGCATAGTACATAAAAATATTTACATTAACACTGATCAAAATTGCAACAGCATATATTAAAATATGAATGACATATAATCAGAATTTTCTGTTTCTACTGCCTCCAGTTATTTGTGACCCTAGATATGAAGTTCAAGTTTACACTTAATAGCACAATTATGTAAATCTGTAATTCTAACACTGAATTACAGCTGGTAATGATCAATAATTATACTTATGTATGATGTGAAGTTAATACTGCCACCATAGATTAATGTAAACAACAAAATTATTTCTGCAGTCAAGAGCTAACAAATCATCATAAACAAAGAGAACTAAAACAATCTCTTCGGAGCTTAATTCCCCCAGCGTAGTAAACAGATTTTTTATTTCCAATGAATGTGAAAGCACTGATTAAAGAAAACACATCTCTACAAAAATTGCACAATGGCTGTATCTGTTAGTATTTTTTTTTTTTTAAGAATCTTTGAAACAGAGTTTGTTTGACAGAAAGAAAAAAATCTCTCCAAAGAAATCTGGATAATAATTTTGTTGGAAGAGTTCTGGGGGAAAATAAACCCTGAGGAAAAAGAAGCAGATTAAAAAGAGAACAGAGCAAGGAATAATCAAACATGCTATTTCATAACTTTGGAGCTCTTCAGAGTTCTCTCACCTGTAGTATTGTCTCTGCTGAACAGGACAAGAGGGAACTCAGTGATGGGACAGTGGTCCTTGGAGTAGCTGGGAGTCTGCTGGAGCAGGTGATACCAAAGAATTGTCCTGGTTTGTTCTCTATTCTTTCAAGTTACATTGAGAACATTTTTTGCCTTTGAAAAACTTGCATCTTGACATTTTTTCCACCTTGTCTTTGTTGTTTACTGTTAATGTACAACAAATTCCACACGGGTGCACTAGTGAAATGATAACAACATCGGTACCTTCTTCCAGAGATGGTCTTGTCCTGCGAAATGACATTGCAAGGTCACCCAGATCTTCATGATTTTGTCGGGGCTACAAACTGGTTCTATCACCCAGAGGAGATTGTTTCTGTTTAGTAAGAAAGATGATCCATGCACATTAATAACCTTGCAGGATTGGTTCAAAATTCACCTTATAGAAGCTGTAAAACATAGATTAAGCTGTAGATAGTTAATTAAAATAGGGCTGGACTTACTCTTCAAGTAAGAAGCTTTTATGTCTCTCAACATACCAAGTGGCAACAGTGCAGAAATGAACTCAGGTGTTCTCAGGGAGGAACAGTGCCTGGTCTGAGCTCCACCACGCAGCTCCTATTTCTCCTGCAAATGGCACATTTTCCAAACTAGGCATTACAGCAACATGAAGGGAAATGTCTTCAAGTGTAGAAAAAAATGGGATTGCAAACTCAGAAGAGGGGAAATAATTATCGACTATCTTTGGAAAATATCAGCAAACATGGTTTTGGAGCACAAGCTGAGCTTTCTCTGCAGTGCCAAGGAAATGATCCAAAACATACCCAGGGCCTTCACTGATTTCAGCAAGCTTCATCTTATTCCTTAGCTCTGCTTTTTCTCTAGGACATATAAATTTTATTTTATTTTTTTTTAATTCATTGCTGCTGTTAGATTTCCCTATCACCAAGATGAGTCTTCTGATTCTATTAAGTTTCTTTCTGCTGAAGAATATCTAATGACATTTTTTAGCCAAACCCCTGTATTTACAGGCTTGAAATAACTGTAAGATCACAATTTCAGTAGGACGCCTGTGCTGCAGAGCCCTGAAGGAACACCAGTTGAATGTAAAGTGTGTGTATTACTTACTATTTTTTTTAGGGCTTTAGTAAACATGCAAGAATGAGGAGGAGATCACATAGTTATGTTAATTCTTTAGAAGAATCAGTGGTAATTAATTACATATAAAATTAAAAAATAATTTTGTAGTAACCCTCTTTTTGGCACTTGAATGATGGAAGAAAGCTGCCAAGTTTGTTCCTGTTTTTTGATTTGTTGTCAGACAGTGCCCTAAGTGGGTGGAGGGTTGGCTCGCAAACTTTAATTTATTTTTTTAGGCAGCTGATTTCTGCAAGCTGTCGTGCACATGCAAGGATTAAGAACTGAGTATTTAGGAGGGGGCCAAACACCTCTTGTAGCAGGGAAAGTTGTTTGAATAAAATAAGGAGAGCTTGAATAATTTCAGCATTAATTTTTTTTTAAGTGTTGCTCTTTATTTTCATATCTCTTCATTATACTTCCCTTCTATCTGCAATATTTCCTTTCTAATCAGCTTTCTGAATAAAGAGCTCTTGCTAAATAAATAGGAAAACATTAAAAAACATTTAGTTGTGCAATAGAATCAAATGGGCAACCCAAAGAAACAGAAAACAAAACTAAGAGAAAGTCTTAAGCCTAAATAAAATCTTAAGACAACATTAACCTTAATCCAGAGTCTTTAGAATAAATTCAAACCAGACTCAAAGTTTATAAAAAGGGCAAACAGGAGGAATAATTAAACCAAAAAAAGTAAAGAAGAAGCCCTGAGAATAAGTCTCTGTGAGGCTCAAGGGTACTGATTTCAGAAATTGTTGAGATGGCCCCAGACATTCTTATTCACTTAACATCTGCAGGAAAAACAGGGAAACCCTGTGTTATGGCCAACACTTTGTGAAAGATGTAGTGCCCAGCAATGAGAATGAGTTTGCGGAAATATTCAGAAATAAATAAAAGGGGTCTCCTGAATTCTTTTGCTTTATGTCCACAGTAATTTCAGCAAAGAGGTGTATGACATACTAAAACAAAAAGGGGAACCAAGTAATTACGCTTAAAATTGAAATAATAATCTGACTGCCTCAAAGGATGAATTTAGTATGGGTTTAGTACAAGATAGTTACCCAGTTTATTTCAGAGTAATGACTCACTCTGAAACCTTCTCCCCATCCACACTCAACTCGAGAACTATGCCAAAAGAAGGAGCCTGGGAAAATATTTCTTTGGGTATCTTTTCTTCCCATAAAATCTTCATAAAAATTTTTATTATGTCAACATAATCCAGAATTGTAGCTATTTCTGTTAATGTGAAGAGTCAGTAATGTTTGGCATACTAATTATATGAAACACTATCAGATAATTTAGGTGGAATTTATATTGACCGGAGGTAGTACAGCGTTCAAAATAAAGCACCTGAAGAGACTCTTCCATTACTCCAGTCATTGCAAAACGCAGATTGCCCTCCATGCCCTGTAATATTCCGTGGATGCCTCTTTGAATATTTCTTATCCTGCAGGAATTATTCACTAGTTGGGGTGGAACAAACAGTTTGCATTTATTTAGTGCTCTTCACATAGTGAAACAAAAAAGACTGGGTTAGAAAATATGTGTGTACTTCAGCATGAAAGCTTTTATCAGTGTATCCGAGGTAAATAATTTAAAATACTTTCATTGCTGAAGTACAGAACTTTAGAAAACCTTCTTAGAAATATGTGACTACAGCAACCGTTAAAAACCAAACATGGGTATTAAGATAATGGAAACACCATTTTAATTTAAGCTATATGCTGAAAAATGGTAGTTAAACCACCCAAGTCACATTTACCACAGTAAAAATAATGTGGATCGTGATATAGAGCATAAGTGCACAGGTTGCTGAAATTTTTCCCATCGTTTCTGACAAATTTGGAAACAGATATAAAAAACTCATAAAGATGCAGAACAAGTATGCCAAAGTACGATACTTGAGGGCTAGCCAGAGGCAAAGAGAAAAGTCATAGTTTTGAGTTCTCCATTATTGGCCTGTTTTGATAGTTTAACTGTTGTGGGGGATGTGCTTCTACATGAAAGTGTCACATTCGTGAAAGACACCTCACTATCAAATCACTCAAAAGGAAGAGCCAAAAATACCCTTATGATGCTTTATGTAAAGAGACATACTGCCAATGTGATTTTGAAATGGTGTTCGTGCCGCAAGTTTTGACCCCTGCAGCACAAGTATGAACTGGAAACTCTTCGGCAGAACTTAGTAACCCTCTTAAAACTATCCTTGGAAAGACCTGAAATTTCCGAGGTGATCTAAAATAAAATCCAGAGCACTGGAATTTTGCAGTTATGAGCGATGGGACAGAGTACTCTGCGTCAAAGAGAGGACCACAATGAGCAGAGAAGGCATTGCTACTTGAGAAAATAAAGCAGAAATATGACTATGTTTCACTGCAGTTGAATACAGAAAGATGTTGTGCAAAGAGTCACACGGACCCTTACTTGTGGGCAAAACATAAAAACAAGATTGCAATGAAAACTTGTTCATTTAACTGCAGCAGTAATGGCTTCATTAAGATGATGATGGCTCATAAACAGATGCAGGAAATGTATTATGGCGGGACAGCAAGGGTACTTTCCCCCCTGCAACACAGTGAGCAAGTAATAGAACACCAAGGAGGCAAGTAGAAATTTGCTCAGGTCTTGGTCAAAGAAATTGTTTTAAAACAAGGACGGCTGTATGTTCAGGAGGTGCGCATCCTGAGTGCATCCTGAGACCCATTTTAAAATTAGTAAGCCCAGCCAAATTAGCATGACTTAAATATCACGGTTTGTGAAGGAATTAAAAAAAACCCAATAACAACAACAACAAACCTCCCAAAACCACACTTCAAGAAGGAATGAGAGCTGTTGGGAAAGGCACTAAAATAGGCCAACTACTCTGCAGAGAAACCAAAACCCGTACAGAGAATGACTCAGTGGAGGGGAAATGAGGATACAGCCTACTTCCATATCAGGCCTCTAGCTACTTGTACTTCTACTCAAGGCCAACACACAAAGTGCACTGAGGGTTGACGTGCCCTTCCCAAACTTTTTGGGAGTGGAAGGAGGTCAGGGGACAGCTGGACCACATCAGGGTGGTCAGTGCTGTCTTCTGAAGAACAGCCTCACAGCTCAGAGCCGTGATGAGGACTCTAGTGATTAAAGGCATTGGTTAATGAAGACAGATTGCTACCCAAACTGTTTTACTACAGTTTCCTATTTCTGTACAGTAACACAATGCAACATACAAGATATTAATGTAAAAAGACCGAAATATGTCTCAGTTTAATGCATATTGGGCATGCCTCTCCTTACCCTTGGTTTTATTTTATTTTTATTTTTATTTTTATCTTTATTTTTATTTTTATTCTTATTTTTATTTTTATTTTTATTTTTATTCTTATTTTTATTTTTATTTTTATTTTTATTCTTATTTTTATTCTTATTTTTATTTTTATTTTTATTTTTATTTTTATTTAGTTATGACACTGATTTTGAATGCAGCAGAGAGTAAAATTTAGCAGAGTTTTCTCGTTTGTTCTGCAACCTTCTCCTATTGGTTCTTACACACAAGCTCTCTCCACATTATGCAGAGGAACCAAACACTGGCAACTTTATTTTGGGGAATTACTTGGGAACAGTGTTTTCTCCACACTTGCATTAAACTGAGCATGATTTCTTCCTCTGCTTAGTTGTAGCTGGAAAGCAATATTTCCCAGAGTTCAGTACAGTCTTTTTTTCTCTCAGGTGACCACATGTGGTCATCTAAAAAGTTCTCCATTAAGATACTGCATTACATTAATTTGGTGCAATTTTTTTAGAGGATTCCACCTTTAAGAGGCACATTTTCAATGGGAAACTAAAATTTGCCCTTTATCCAACTATTTCAGTGTCTTTTACCTGTTAGTTCAACACCTGGTGTCTTATGTTTGGCAAAAAGCAATAACTCCTGTTCATGTCAAAAATAAAGGATGAAATGAAGGCTGGGACTGAGCTGTTGGTAAGAATATCGAGGGTAAGATTTTAATAAGGGATCAGAAAAAAATAATAAATCCAGCTGAATTAAACTGCCTTTTTAGTAGGTGACATAGATTATTCACATTTGTCTAGTATGCTCCAGAAAAAATATGGTGGATTTACTCAAAATGGTTTTGATATGAGTCTTAGAAACCCACAGTTAGCATCTATTATCACCTTGTAAAGTACCAATTACTTGCAGTGCTAAAATCCCATTTTTACTCTCTGTACAACATTGCATGTAGTGGTTACATATAAAACAGCAAAAGATATCAATCAGATTCTTTTAAAATACAAATTCAAATCTTAAGTAATCTTTCCCAAAACATACACCCACTGTCCAACACAATTCACATCAATGCCTGATATTTCTACAGCAGCACTGATATCATCACTTAAAAGCTGTCAAACAATCAAAGACTGACTGTAAAGGAAGAAATCAACTGTAAAAATTGTATATTTTCTGCATTGTGAGGAAGATCCACTAATAAAAAAAATATATATTTATTACTAAAAAAAAAAAATCCTTGTTTTTTTCGCTTCAATTTCCTGGGGCATAACACCTAATCTTGCAATTTCCCGGCACTTGAGAAACCTAGCATTTGTGGTTCTTTTCTATAGGGAACTGTCAACAGTTTATAAGTGAGCTCAGGGGGCCTTCAGGGAGGTTGTTTATTTTCTATTTGTTCTAATTCTCCCTCGTTGAAAACCTGGAAAACAGGATTTTTCACAGGAATATTTTCAGAAACAGATTTTTTTTTTCTTTTTCCTAGCTATGCCAGAGACTTCTCCTATCCTGATCGATAAGGAGATAAAGCTGGTGATCAAAACCAAAACACTAATAAAACCCGCAACTGTTATTGTTACATGATAACTTAATTTACAAGTACACAAGCAACACTCTCCATAACTTGTCATTTTAGCTTTCTGCCATGAGGAGATGTAATGGCATTATCTAGATGACCATTGCCTCCAGAATAAACCTCTCAGATACACATTTTACTCTTGCTTTCTTCACAGCACTATAGATTGGCAAAAATATTTCTTATTTTATTAAAAAGTTATATTTTGTACTCTCTCTCTATGCTGTACACACCTATAAATTACCACGCAAGAAAACAGTAAAAAAAGTTTCATTTCAAAGTCACTTTGAAAAGCCTGTAGTCAATTCATATCTTAGAAATTGTAATTTTACATAGTGAATTACCTTGCAATTTCCTGTTTATCTGGCATGATTCCTGCTTGTCCAGCAAAGCAGCTGAAAGAAATACTCTGCAATGCCAGTTGCTGCAATCTTTCGACTACTTGATACAGGATCGCTGGTCGATGATTTTACCTTGATCACCTACAAGTAAAGATCATCAACACTGCTGGACTCTGAGGCAACGTTTGATCATTATCCTCCAGGAGGCCAAGTTTATGATCCAACGGATGTCATGTTCTGAAGGAACTCTTACTTTGCATGGATATCCTTCACCTCTTACCCAGGTCTATTCTTCATACTATTAATCTCCTAAAAGAGAGAGTGGGCTGAAATGTAGTGATAACTCAGATGACCTACAACTCAACATTCATATCAAGTTGAATTGATTTTTCCCATGGGTGAGACAAAATCAGGAATTGCATAAATGCTAGAAAGACTGAAGAAAACGTGGTGGGAAACGGATTTTGAAGAGTACACCACTTGTACATCTGAACTACCAAAAGTAACAGGTACTCAAAATGCTATGGACGGAAAGTCCATTTCTACCTGCATGTTTCATTTTACTTGTCACCTGCCTGCTCCTGGAGATATTTGGGCTTCTAGTTCTTATTACAGCCCATTATATGCAGAAATGAAGTGGTTTACCATAAAAGTTCAAAAACTACAAGCTGTTGCAGGCCATCTACTTAACATCTGTATGGATGCATCATGACAGCAATATGCTCTCTGCACGGAGTCTTACTTTAATGGGGCATCCACTTAACGGTTTTTTAAAGGTATGGAAAAGGTATAGAAAAGGCACCCACCACTGTCTTTAGCACCAAAGTCAAAGCATAGAAGAAAGACTCCTGATTTCACCTGGAGTTAGCATGGGAAGAGGACATGTGCACCTCAGTTGCATTCAAAGCTGAGAGAAAGTAATAAAAAAATACACTGGACACTAGGAATGTTGTGGATGCCATAATTAAAGCAAAACCACAACTCTGATTAACAGCTTAAAACTCAAGTGTGGTTGGATTTGTCTTTATAACGGGCAGCAGAAAAGGAAGTTTGCAAAAAAGGCTAGAAAAAGTAGAATAAGACTATTTATTATATGCAGATGCATGTGCTCAGTTACACATGGTAGTTAAGGCCAAGTGAGTTTATATCATTACCTCACACAAAAAAATGAGCTATGACACTAAAGGAAAGAAACTCTGTTTTTGACTATCTGATGTAAAAGAAAGCACTGAATAAAATGGGAGGGAATAAAAAAAATAAGATATTGTGTCAAAACAATGATTTTGTGGTTTTGATGTCAGCCTCTTTTTAAAGCAGTGTTGCTCCTACTCAGGAGAAGACAATCACATCACAGAAACTCTTTGACAATATTTGTCTACACTTCTGATGCCTTAAGCTGCAGTACAACACGCATAATTACTCATAGCACACGAGCACTTTATATTACATGTGACAACACAAAAAATTAAACAGTTCCATTAGCCTGTCCCAACTCATCCTGCAGTGAGGTCAACAACTATTATTTGTGATCCCACCTGTTTTTACAGCACAAGATCAGTGTTGGACATTTGGGATCATGATGCCACTACTGTTTCAAGCAAGAGGATGAGGTCCAGCACAAGAGAGAGTTTTTATTCCAGCTAAACCACTTTAGATGACAGCAGAGTTGTCAGAAAAACACTAGCAAGTAAATTAAATTTTTCAGCATGCTCTGGAATACCAAGTTTCCTTTGCCTGCTTAAATCATGCCCATCGTGTCTGCAAACTTCCACTTTTTAATAAGAAGAAAACTCATACCTCCTATCAGAAATCTCTCCAATGCAGAAATTCCCAGCAAAGAACAAAGACCACTCTGTGTCCTTGAAACAAGATATTGCTTTGAGTGCAAGTAACTGACATGGGATGTGAGATTGGCAAAATCTAAGAGACCAAAGTAATTAGGTTTTTTATTAAAATATGTTTCTTTGATGTTCAACTCTATAAAGAACGGTATGAATGTTTATATACTATAATTATCCTTTCCTCCTTCTCTCATTTGTACATCCATGAGATGCACAGCCCTGTTTGTTTAAATATCTTGATGTAACCGTGCTGTGGAGGTTGAACTTCAAGGTCTTACAAATTGGTCACTCACTTCTTTCAGCTGGATTTGGATCAAAACCCTTGTAATCAGTTCAGAACTAAAAACTCCCATGACCAAATTGGGAAAAGTATTATTCACTCCCTCCAACACATTTGAAATACCACTGGCCTTAAGAACTTTTCAGCCAGACATGAATACGGAGATGAATGTTGTTATTATACCCCTCTGTCAAGATAAACCTTGAGCAAGAATTCTGTATTTGGTCTCCCTTCCTGTTTTCAAGCAACTATTGAAAATAAACAAAACATTTAGAAGCAATTTAATTTCCTTGCTTTTAACTTCTTCCCTTCTTTTTCCCATATTAATTTCAAATGTTTGCTGTATTTCTACACTTCTGCCTTGTTGTCTTTTTTTATTTTCTTTTGCTTCTCCACCTCTTTCCTAACACTTCCCATCATCCAGTTCCTTTTCAATTTCTTTTTTGTCTATTAGCTTTTTTTCTCTAACTCACACTGTTTCCCAAGGCAACAGCTCTACACTCTTGGTTCTTCTAATTTTTATTTTACCCTCTCAGTACTTCACTCTCTTTTCCCAGTTTTCTCCTCCTCTCTTGTAGGATAATGTATAAGAAATATTTATTTTTAATGCTGTACAACAGAGAACATCCTTCGAGAGGCAAAGATAATGTAAGTTTATATGCAAATAGGAAAGCTGGGACAGAGATGAAATTAAAGTAACTCAGTATGTGGGTCAATCAGAAAAATTTTAAGGTTTCATTCTTTTTCATTATGCTTTGAAACTTTTTTTTTGGTGAGTTTCTTCTCCTTTCACTTCTTCATTGATATATTTTTACCTTTTTTTTCACAGAAATTCTCATCTCTTGACCATTTTCCTGGACCCAAAATACACTAGCAAAGAAATCTCAGCCTTTTGTTCACAAAATCCCAAGTCAAAAGGGAAGAGAGAAAACTGTCTTTAAAAAAAGGGAAACAAAATATTATGGAGTGAGTAAGCTCTTGTGGAAGGAAGCTGAGCTTACAGTTATATATTAATTTTTTTCATAAGTTTTTTTTTCTTTCTTTCTTTTTTCCTCCGTGCTTTATCCTGAGGGAAGTTAGGAATGGCAGAAAAGAAAAAAAATGTCTGCCCTGAGGAAACGATGGATAATCTCAGATAGCATTTGGGGTTTTATGCATATCCAAACTAAATTAGTTTTATAATTTTTATTGTTTACCAAACATTAAAGGCATCATGGAACAATTTTTAATGGACAAACAACAAATGTATAAATAGACAAAAGTACAGGTATTAAATTTTTCTTCAAGAGGGAAGTCAGATCTTACGGCTGTGGGAGAATGCAGGAAATGTATTTTACAGAAAATACAATAACTACATCATCAAATCATTCTAGAATCTGAAAGTTCAGAGAAACAGAAATTTCAGAGCCTCTGACACTACTACTTGAACTATCCCTTAGAATCCTACTAGTAAAACTAGTGGCAAATCCACACTGGCACATTTTTCTTGAGTAATTGAGGTTTTTTGTTGTAATGGATGGTTCTTCGTTGTAATTACTGAGCTTGTGAACAAAATTCTGTGAGCAGATTTTCATCAATTAAATTGTTACTTTAAGCAATAAAAATCAGAACATTCATACTTAGGACTAATGTTCCATCTCTAGCTCACCTACTTATAGGGAGGCATTTCAATAAGTGTGGCATACAAAGTCACATATTTCAGTAAGACAAACCAGTTTTTAATTGGCAACTGAAACTGACCGAATCTTTAACTTGGTCTCTCGATAAGACTTATAGCCCATTTTTTTCTACCTTTTTTTAAAAGAAAAAAAAAAAAAATATTGGTGCACACAAGTAGAAAGTGACCAAAACGTGGGAGGCAAAGATGGTGAAAACAACAGTAATTCAAATTTCAAATGTTATTTTCTAATTATTTCACATCTGAAACAAATGAATGAAGTTAAGAATGTTTTTCCATGACCTGGCATTAACTTAGTACAAGGACAATGGCCCACAATTTGTGAAGCACATGGGTTCGATTTTTTTTTTAGGTACTTAAAGTGCTTTAAGCACCTGTCTTGAAAAAAGCTAATAATAAGCCATTCATTCAAGGCACATAGGATACTTATGCATGTATACTGACGTATGTAAATAATGGCAGAATAAGGGAAGCATAATCTGATTTACCTTGCAATCTTAACTCAGTTGCCTTCAGTAACCTTAACTCCAGAGGAACAAATGGGAGTAGCAGAAAATCAATCCTATATATGGCCTTTTGCAGTAAATAAGTACCCTGTGACAAACCCAGACAGGCTAGAAGTGGGTAAGATTATTTTATAGGGGCAAATTTTAGCATGATGGCCACTTTTTTGTCTGTTTTCTTTTCCATGGAATGAAACTGCACAAGATAGCTCTAAAATTGTCCTGTTAGTCCCAGTTGGTGGGATTATCTTGTGAGATTTCCTTATTTAAAAAAACAGAAAAAAAAGAATTGGAAGGGTGATAATAGGAACTTCAGAAATTAAAACATTTAAACTACATATCCTAAAAGTAATTTTCATATTTCATAAATAATAACCTGGGTGCTTCCAAAAAACCCTTCTTGTACGTATAGCATGTGATGGATGTATTCTTACATATTCCAAGTGAAAGGATTATACAAACGATTTAGCTACAAAATTATTTTGCAAAAAATTGCAAAGATTAAAGATCATTTCACCTACACAGCTGCCGTCTCATTTAAATTTGCATCCAATCTACAGTAATTATGAACACACACACATGCACACAAACACTGTAACTACCTACTATGCTAGATTGAAAAAAGATCCCTTACAAATGAAATCTTTACACGCTTCTATGAGAAGCTACAAAACTGAATGAAAGGTTCCATCAGGGTGCATTTTTTCAGCTTTCAGAGTGGGTAGTAAATCCTGACAAATAATGTTTCTTCATAAGAAGAAGAAATAAGTGAAATTAATTCAGTTTTTAACATTTATTTCAGAAAAGATGACAGATTTCTGTATGTCGACATCAACCCACTTTCTCTATGCATAGGATGACCTTCAATTGAACTGTGGAAAGTAAATGGCAGGAAAGTTTCCCGAAAAAGTTTAGTGAGGATATAAGAGATTAATGAACATATTTGTGTTGGACACTCTCCCCTGTGTAGCATATTCAGAGTGATAGAATCATGTTATTTATTGTATTTTTCAGATCATTTGCAATGTTAATTTATATGAGTTTGATATCGCTTTTGTCTTTTAGTTGTGTGTTATTCTGAGAAATCCCTGGGGAAGGAAAGGATTTATATGCTTTGTGTACACATTCTGCAGACTAAGCACTCTGGCATAATTATTTTTGGCACTCACTAACTGATTAAAACATCCAATTTAACTCATGATCAGTAAGATTAAACCTTTTTAATATACCTCAAAAGTAAATTATCGTTTGCTACTCAAACATCCCTTTCTGCACATGTCCCCAATAAAGCTGTTCTTTTTTTCGTTAATGTACCTTTTAACGAGGATTCCCTTTTATTTCTTCCTCTGGGCAAAAATGCCTTATCCTTTATAGAGAGGTAGGAACAAAGATGAGATGGAAGCTGACTGTGCTACTACATGGGTTTCTAATGTCATACCAATTATAAGTCACTCTTTTTTGTGTGTGTATTTTCTGTACAGACTCAGCTGTTAAAGAAAACACATCCCTGCTTTGTGTTTACTTGATGTACAGATAAATGTCAGCAGCTAGGAGGAAATAATATTTGAAAAAAATAATTTGCATGACTCAGAATAAAATTGTGTAGGCTCTTATTTCATTCGGCAATAGCTATTTTTCGTGGGTTTTTTTTGGTTTTTTTTTAAGGTATGTTTCATTTTAATTTTGCAACAAGGCCCATTTGACAGCGTGTTCAAAGCATGCTTCACCATTAGAACTTGGAGGTAAGAAATATAGTGGCTTCTAAAGAATGAAAACCTCTCTGCAGCCCTGCATTAGGAAGGAAATACTGTTAGCAGAGTCTAAACCAGGATGGACACCCAGACAGGCATCACTGAAAATAAAAATTGCACAAGGTTCCTTGACCACCACAGATCAAGTGCCCTCCTTAGCACTTGAAGTCCAGGACAACCACAGGACAGAGGTCATAAACTCAGCAGAAAATGGTGACTGTGTAGATTTTACAGCCTGTTAGCCACCTGGATTTTGTCTTATTAGCTCATAATAATGTATATGTGCATAAAGAAGCCTTGTTTTAGAAAAACCTGGTAAACCTATCTATTTCTTATGTGATGACAGTCATGTGATGCCACTAATCCAAGCTATTATCACCAATATGGCTCTCTGCAGAAGTTGCATCAAACCCATAGTGAAAATGCTTTTGTGATCAGTGCTCTTAATATTGCAAAACTGAGGCGGTTAAAGTTGGGCAACAATTCAGAAAATGTTCAATGTGGAATAAGCCAACCTAAAATTAAGCTCCGACTTTTAAGCTAGCTGCCGTATCTGTTCCCCTAATTCGTCTTTCCAAACAGAAAAAATGTTGTCACAGAAGCAAGCTATCATCAGGGTTTAGAAACTCTGAAAAATAACTCTGAGTGTCTGATGAAACAAAATCAAAACCGAAGGCAACAGCTTCAGAGAAGGCAGCTCCAGGCAGCTCTCCATGCCAAGTCAAGTTCATTGTGGGGCTGCACCCTTGGCAGTGCCGCAATACTCCGTTACCCTCTGATTTAACACATTTATTTTGAGCACAGGAAGAAAAGTCAAGACTGGACACAGAAGGAGACAATTGCTTTTGGCCTGTCGTGGGTAAGTTTACATGTAGAGGTGCCTTCTGGTCTAGTTGCTGAAGGGGAAACAAGTACAAATGTCTTGGCCTTGGCTGTTAGGGTCTGATTATAAGCACTGTGTTAGAGAATTCATGGATTATTCATGTGTAATTACAGATAGCTATTGTACTCTTTTAAATCATCCCTATGGCCCATTATGGCCCATAACAACTGAAATAGCAATTGTCATAGTAAGGTTTGGGCTCTGTCATAGAGTGTAGGCTCTAATCAATAATGATGAATGGTAAAATTTAGCATCAAGCAGGAGAAAGTCTAGTTGCCTCCTGCCATAAATCTGTACAAATACCAAGCCGTGCAGCTGCTGGATCTGGAAATTTAAAAGGCAACACTCTCCCTCCACCCCCTACACACACACCTCTATAAAAGTTGAAAAAGGAGAAATGTGCAATATGTCAATTCTAATAATCCGCATGCTGTTAAGACACTTTTCTATTTATTCAAAGCGGGGTGAACCCTAGGTTGTTTTCAAGGTCAATTCCAGGTGAAAGGGGGGTCATCTGGAGGCCACCTCGGCTCCCATGCAGGTCAATAACGCCTCCTCGCTGCCCCAGAAGACAAGCTGCTCACACCCAATCAATCCACCAACGCTGCCGCTGCACCCAGCGTAATGAACAGTGAATAAATGTAGCCTATCATCACAAAACATGCTTTTTAAGTACCTTCCCTTTTCATGTAAAACCTCTCGCTGTCAAATTCTACATTCACTCATCCAGCAGTGAGTAGCAAAAGTGAGAAATCAGGCTCTCATTGGGGTTGGTAAAAGGTCATTGCTGACAGACACGGAGGTTAAACTGCCGAGTTAAAATACTGTTCATTACCCACTGCAGCTTTTTGCTAACTACACTTCTTTGTGTTACAGTCAAGCAGTACATCAATATGCCCCTCCTCCTAATTCATTAGCAATTGTTGAATTGTACAGAAGGGGGAAAAAGAAGGATTGATCTTTTATATGTGGGTTTTTTTTTTTCTGTGTCAAATACTTTTACATCTTTATCCACTCAGTATTAAATACTCTGCTTGCAGACTATGCTCTCTGCTTGTGATGAACAGTCATCATTATGGGTGCAATTCCTGAAGGCAGAGATAGCCAGTTCATCTGAAACCCCAAAGGTTTGGGGCTGCTCAAGCAATAGTTTCTTTTCTCTTACACTTTTTACTAATTGCCCTTTGTATAGTGATATCTGGATACAAATGAGCTTGAAATTTTGCACTGCAACTACATGTCATATTGAAACATGTTTGAAGTACAAATCAAAGAACAAATTATTCTCCTGCAGGTGAAGTAAAAGTGGTTAAAAACAGACATAACATGCTAAATTGATATCTAGCTTAGATAAAATGCCTATGACCAGTTCATGCTGACTGGGTTAGATCTTTATCAAACCCTATCCTCAGTGTAGATCTCAAGACACTCCCTAATCTAATATTTTATTAAGAAATGTTTAATGGCTGCGTTTTTTCCACGATTAAAGAATTTTGATGTATCCAAAAGAGCCATTTAGAGCAGCAAGGAATCATTGGAGTTCAAATGGAAACAGTAGTGAAGGTTTTATTTGTACCAAAGGCAGAGATTCAATGGAAATTCTTAACAGTTGAGACCAATTTCCCAAAATGAAATTCCATTCTTTGATTAATTAATAAGTAGATGGGATTCCCTCTATTGAAATGCAAAGCTTTTGTATTTAAAGATAGCCGTCTTAAAAAAAATAATCTCACGGAGCAATAGAAAAATTATCTCTAATCATGAATAAAGTAAAGGTTTATTTACATGCACAGTACAACAATAATTTGACTCAACAAATTACCATTATCTATTTAAATCTTTAAAAAATGCATTCAGAGATTTCTTCAGGAAAATATATCTTTTTTTTTTTCCTCCTGTATGCTTTCTCTCTCAGTGGGACTGAAAATAAAATGTTATGACTTAAATCACAAGAGGCTAACATCATTTTTAGCAACAAGGGCTGCATAATTTCAAGACTATGAGTGAGTGGCTGACTTTAACTAAAATGTTTCAGTTCTGTGCGTATATAGGTACATAAATAATTCAGAATTAATCCCTGCAGAGGGGACAATGGGAATCGTAAATTATCCATGTGCCGTCCTCAACATTAGAGGCAATGAACCTATAGTAACAAACTATGAGTGTTACTCATTACATACATTTCACAGACACCTTAACCTTTTGAATATTAATTTCCCTTTGCAGCTTGTAGCTAGGCGGCATAATTTTTTTTCCTTTCCTTTCCTGTTTCTTTCTGTGCCTTCATTCTTTTTTTCTCTCTCTCTTTTTAACCTTTCCTGAACAACATATCACTTAAGCTATTGAGTGGGTTGTGAATACTGAAGGAATATTGATTCTTCTTCTAACTAAATAGTTACTGGAAAGCATTTTTTTAAAAGCTAGATTGTTGTTTCAGTAATATTACATGCAGCACTTCATGTACTCAGAGATTAGGTATGTGTGAAATACTGGCTTAGATATTTGATGCAGTCTGATGCATGTAAATCCATGGCTCATGGCTACCTTTAAACACCAGGAATGCTTTGGAACCTTTACCATTTTCTGATGCCAATAAATGTCACAAACATTTTATGATATCTAAGCTTCCTAAGTTTTCCATTACAAAGGTGGAAAGTGTATTTCATCAGAATCCAAGAGAGATCACAGTAATATATTTTTTACCTAACATTTTTTCTCTGAAAACTAAGTGATAGGGTGTTTTGGTTTGGTTTTCTTCGGTTGCATTTTTTTAAAACTCTAAATATGGCACATAAGATTTTTTTTAAATTATATTCAAAGGTAGTCATTAAGTAACTCATCACAAAATATTGCACTTCTGTCGGAGTCATGAAAACATAAGAAATGTATTTTCCTTGGAAGCATTTTTCCAGAGAAGAGGATTTCAGGAACAGCACTGAAACCATACTTAAAAGCTTTAATACTAAAACCATACTTAGAGGCTTTTAAACACACAAGAGGAGTCAATGGGAGGTTATATGCAGTATGCAGCAATTACGAAACAAATTATACAGACACTTGCACATTTCAGGTTTCGCTGAAATTATACACTGACTGTTCCGTAAACCCTCGCTTCTCTTAGGAAACTCTACTGGGGCTTTTCATAAGAGGGTTTAGAGGATCAATATCCATTTGGAAAGCTCATGATGCTATTTCTGTTAAAAAGTGGAACAGAACAATACTGTCAGGATGCTAATCCCCTGATTTCAAGGGGACTTTATTCACATGAATAAGGGTTGCAAGTTCAGGCTACGGTCTGTTAGATGATCACTATGCATTCTTCTACTTTCTGTGTATATTCATATATTATTCTGTAAGCATCTACAGCTTCTTTCACAGGCACAGGAATGCTGGGGCTAGGTAGATGTTTGATCTGACTCAGTAAAGGGTAATAATACCAATTTTCTGACAGGTGCATGCAGAGATTTGCTGAGAGTTAAAGTTATCTCCATGATATCATAGTATGAAGAAAGCAGAAGTTCTGATGCCTTGGCTCATGTGATTTTTTTAAATTATTCTCATTGTTTTTTGTCTGTGGGCCCCTTTCTCCTGTCTTTGCTTCCCCAGATCCGACATGGTGGAATGGGTGTGAGGAAGACATACTACTACCATTCCCTAATACCATACAGAAAGGAATTGAGATGTGCTTAGTATCAGATCTAGCTGCCTATGACTTGCCCATCTTTAGGCTTCGTAAGTCCCTTTACAGCAAGGTTGACTAGGGATATCCAGTGTTTCCATGTGCACCTCTTGGCTTCATGACCCCAGATTCACAGCGAGATGTCCTCAGAGTTTGGGTGGGACACGTATACTGCTCATCACTTGATTTAATAATCCTATGCTTAAAACTCTCCTACGTTGTCTTCAGCATTTCTCATACAAGATTTTATAGTTTCTACTTTCTATTCTGTGATCTTGAGACTAGGATCTTTTATATATGGAAATTGCTCCAGTTTTTCACCACTCTTATTTAGGTTGTAGTACTAAAGGATCATATTTCCTGAAGTCTGTAGAACTATTCACTTTGAAATATGGAACAATCCACTTTTTTACTGAGCAAACCTGCTTTCTCTGATTCCTACAAGCTACACATGGAGTGGATTCTTCCTCTTCTTGTTTTTATTAACTTAATACTGTGTTGAAATGCATGTATCATAACATCATACATGCATTAGGAAATGCCAGCACATGAGAATATTTTTGTGCCTAGCAAGGAAGATATCTGTAAACTGATTTAGCTTTTCAAATTATTTGAGCATAAACAATTCAGATGCAAAGATTCTCTGTGATGGCAAAATATGAAATAACGTGGTATCTTGTCACCATGTGAAATTCCATTGAAAACCCCAATTTATGCCATTTATTGGAAGACAAGCACTTATTTCTTTCACTGTCTTCAGAAAAAATACATCATAGAATATTCTGAGTTAGAAATCATGCTAACCACAATGTTAAGCATGTTTCCAGGCAGAAAATATGAGTATAAAGTGTTCACAAAAACACGGTTGTGTGGTTATGCTAAGAAGAAATAAAAAAAAAAAGCAAAATAAATATTCAAGTGTAGAATTTATGTTAAATGAACTTTCAATAATTGTGTGCTAAAAAAATAAATCATGTTAACCCACTTGACTGAGACTTACATGGTTTCTCTTCTTAGAGAAAGAAACCTCATAAACCACAGCCCAATTATTCAATTTCCCTTACTAATTATGGAAACCACTCATTTCTTGGCCTGAAGCACTAGATGATGTATCTCTGAAGGGAAACACAAGATTTATCATAATCTGTGCCTCTCTTTATTTAATGAGAATAAAAATAAATACTTCAGAACTTCCAGTGTTACAGGTAACTTTGGATTCTAGGTTCCATTTGATGGATGGTTCTCTTATACTGAATATTACAACTAACTCAAAGTATTTTCAGCTGTAAGATGGTTGTGAATATCGGGTTATTCATTGAATGCAACAAAGCCCAAGTAGAGAGAAAGAACAAATTTTTCTAACAAGACTGCAAACCATCCCCTACTGCCCACCAAGACCCGCTTTGATTATCACAACATGGAGGTGTTATCTGCCATGATCCATTTGAAGAAATAATTTAAACACAACTCCACCACATCTCATGTAAATGTATGTTTCATCTGATTTCATGTGTATTCCAGGGTTGTCCTGAACCATAGGTGGCTAAAAGGAAGTGGACAGTGTCAAGGAACATCCAAAATGTTGACCTGACATATATAAGATAGGTTGGATTCTGCAGTGGGCTTCAGAAGGTTATTTTTCGTTTTGAAGCAAAGAAGAATCAGATACAAAATTTCACCTTTGAAAGGAGAAAAAAACCCAGCTCTTGAAAGAGGTTCTTCTATGTCCACCTCTTACTCTGAGTGAGGCATGAGAGGTGGGATTCACCTGTCAACAGATATTTCTGCAGCAAGGATGTTTACACTTGTGTGTCTAAAATCACTGGGTAAAATAATTTCTGCGGCACAACTGACTTAAGCTCAAAGTACACAACTAAAATGCATCGTCTGTATTACCTCCTAAAAGTACCTGTTTACTTCATTTCTCTCCACTGCTGTAAAAGGAACCTGGTCACAGCTGTCTACGGCTGGAGACAGCTCAAGTTATGCAAGACAAACCCCACACAGACTGTCCCAGTCTAGACAAAAAAATTCACCTGTAGCAAAAGGTATTATTGCCTTTCAACATTGAATGTGGAACAGGCAAAGTTATAGGAAATGGCTTAGTAGACAATGGGCGAAAATCTCATATTCTTTATGAAAAAGTAGTGACCAAGTGTAAAGCTTCACTGACAGCCTGCAATATTTTTGCAGATTTTTTATCCAACATTGTACAAGTTCTTTTAAAAACATCTCACTTTTTTGTTGTTGTTTGTTTTGTTTTGTTAAGTTTTTTCCCTACACTGTTCCCTACACTTCCCTACTGCTGCTCGTGTTATTTTAATCAACTGTTAGTTGTCCTCTCACAAATTTATTTTCTAGATTTTATCCTACTGTTTAGGAAATGGAGAGGATCATCTGGGGCTCATGTTCCACCGTTGGATACATTGATTACAACAGGGCAATTGACAGGTGTCTGGGCACTCAAACACTATTATCATAAACACAGCCCTTTTGTTTCTGAAGTGCCTCATTCTCTGCTCAGATATAAACATGCCTGTAGTGATTTTTTTTTTTTTTTTTTTAATAAACACAACTGTGCTTTTATGCCAGCATCAACATGAACTTTCCAAGGAAAATTCTTCTGATTCTTGTCAGTCTCTCTTAATCACAGCCTCTATGGGTAATATTCTGGCCAACTTCTGGACCAAGTCTGATCTGATCATTCTCTTGACAGATGTTAGGATGCCCTAGTTTCTAGAAAGAGTTGGAAAAATCTGCTAAACATCAAGTCAGATGAATGACGTGATCATTGTTAAGGGGAACGTTTTGGGAGTTTGTACCACCTATCCCTACATGCAAAAGGAAAACAAACAACCCCCTCCCAGATCCCCTCTACAGTACTCTTGGAAGAGAGAAAACCAAGAAATATTGGAAAACTTAAATTAAAATTCCACCTTGAACAATAATGAGTGTCAGTTTATTATTAAAAATTAATTTTGTACTAGATATATGTGGAGTTAACATTGAAAATGCATGCAGCTATTTTCAAACCAGAACAACCTACTCAGACTTCTGAATTTTCCAGTCTTCTTCTGAAGTAACAACTCACCCATGGCTGCTGGGGACAGACACTGAATCTGCAGCTTTAGGAGACCATCTCTTAGAGTAATGAAAATCTCCAGCTAAATATACAAGTAATCCAAACAGGTAATTTAATTTTGCCAAAAGCTGAAATTAAAAACTATAACATTGAGGAAAAATAGACCTCATTATTTGTCAGCAGCAAAAAGATTTAAAAATTTTAGAATAGGTTCTAACACTCTGCAAATTAAAGCATAAAAATGGGTCAGTGGGTTATTTTCTGGAGGAACAAGAAACAAAAGAAAACAAACCTCACTGAAAGATGTTCCAAAAAAAAGGTGAGACATGTAACTAAACAGAACAAACATACCATGAACAGAATATCTGAATGACTTGGCTGATAGATTTTCACATAACCTAAGTATGTAAGTACACACCTATTAACTCATAATTACATTAATTTACATCAAATAGTACTTTAAACTGGAGATATACATGAAGTAAAGTAGAGGTTAACAATACCGTGTGAGGCAAGTAAAGAGCTATATGCTATTCAGGAGTCAGGATCAAAAGTTAAATTTCTTCAATTTGTTGGATTTTCCATGACTGAAAAGCAAAGTCGCTTGAGATCTGTTTTCAGAAACAGAGCAAAGGCAAACTCAGGACTCAACATTATCTCAAAAAAAAAGAGTGTCTATTCTGAAGCATATCAAAATTATAACAGGTAATGCATGATGGTTTTTATACAGTGAGCTAATTAACGAACAAACAAAAAAAAGTAGCAATTTACACAGATGCCCTATCAAACACTACAGGAGAAGAACAGATGGGGCACCATCAAGTGGCATAAATGCTCTAGTACTCATTTATGAAATTTGGAAAATTCTTCTGAACATCTAAAAGCCTGCAAAAAACCACATTTAAAAATAATGATGGAAATACTGTCACATATTACAAATTGCAAAAATGTACATGTGTGTATATATAGATGATGATAAGGCAAAAAGTGGTGTTTAGGTCATGGCTGCTTCACAATCTATGAACTTTAGGGAAAAAAAAAAAACCCAGGGCACAGAGACAAAAGGGTATATAGTGGACAAAACCTAAATATTAGGTCCTTCCAGCCTCAGCTGAATGCAGCTGAGTAAAGACGACTTTTTCAAGAAGTCTGTCGGACTTCCAAAGTTTTGGTCGCTTGGCACTTTTAAGCTTGTTTCATCTGTCTCAGTTCCTTTGTTTTTCCAAACTCCCCTAGCTCATTTTAATTTAATTTCCATGGAGAGCCATCTCTGGATTTGTATTTATTTTTGGATCTTTGGTTTTGTTCAAATAAAATCTTCCTCTCATTTATGATCACAGTTCACTGCATCATCAGAGCTTTTGAAAAAGTGTTTTAGATGGTGAAGCGTAACATCTTTTTAATTTAATTTTTTCCATTTAAGAGTAATTGCTAAAATGTCATCATCATTTAAACAGAAAAGAATGACATAGCACATAGTTCTACAGCACAAAATATCTGGATCAGATGCTGCCTGGTTCTCAAAAGTATTTTTGTCTGTTCCTCCCCCCAATGATCAGGAGCAAAAGTCAAATGGGTGCAAAAATCTGTACAAATCCTGATTTAAAGCAAAATTCACAAAACCTCTCTTTTCATCATTTTTATAATAAAATTTCTATTTCTTGAACATACTTCTGAGCCCTCCAGATTGGCAAAAATCATTGACGCAGAGCTATGAAATGAGCCAAGTGTATTTTCTATTTTATTAGAGAACACATTAGTAAAATATCTTGCTTTCCCCTTTGTGACGGGAGTAAAATCCTTTTCCTGAGAGGCTTTTTGTTGGTTTGTTTGCTGCTGTTGAATGATCCTTGGCTGTACAGTGGAAAGGGCATTCCTTTAGGACTTTAAAGGCAAAGTAGAAAAAATGACATAAAAGCCTTGCTTGGATTTGATTGATGCACTCTCACATTTGAAGTTCACTCGCAGCTTTGTGCCAGAAGACCAGGGTCACTCCATCCAGTCCTCTAATGAGACTATGCATGAACACTTGCAGCTTTGTGGGCCTTGTTTTAATCAGAGATTGAGAAACACTCCTGACTGATAGTCTTCAGGATCAGATCTAAACAGAAAATAACATGCTCGATTTGGCCTCTGAAGGTGGGTTGAGCAAATCTTTGTGATGTATTGGAGCATTTGCTGAGTGCAAGCGCACGTGGTATGGTTCCTATTTCTGTCGGCAAATACAAATTTTTCACTCAGCAGGCATAATCAGAGCTAACTCGAGAGGAGAAATAACAAAAACTCAACAGCCCTTAGCAACTCAGCATGGCATAGAGGGATTTAAGACTTTAGCATTTTATCTCTATCAGTATGAAAATGTATGAGGAAATCTGGACTTTGGAAGTGCAAATAAACACATTTAACACATTATAAACCACCTATTCTGCCAATGATTCCTGGGTCTTTCCTTCTTCTATTTTTCATTTGCCAACCTCTCTCTCCTGAAATAATAAAGCTGGTTCATTAATTTGGGTTTAGATTAAAACCAATTTGTTTTGACAGAGGTAAGTGAGGAAATGTGCACAATCTATTGTTGGCATCTCTGAAGTGAGAATGGAGACAAAATCATGCTCTTCATTTCATAATGTTTTGCTTTTCTGCAGCTCCTGTTTACTTCCCTACTCTTGGGTGAGAGATGAACCCAGTCCAGTGCTTGGGGTTGCTGAGGATATGACAACAGGAAAAGTGTTTGGTATTCTATCTGTGTCTAATTTAGGCAATTGCATTCTGCAAAAGTAAAATTCGCTCTGTAGTTTTAACTAAAAACATTTGCTTTACCTCCTAGGAACTGCTGTGTCAATGGATGTGGTTTACATTCACTAACATTTCACCGCATGCGAATGTCTGTATATAAGTGGAGACTTCAGAAAAGAAAAGAAGGATTTTTTTTTACATGGGATAGTAGATGACTAAGGAAATGGAAGCAAAAAAAAAATCACAAGCTTATATTAACACTGAAAAGCATTTGAAATTCTGAAGATTTAACACAGTAGATCTTTCTTAGCTTGATTTCCTGTCATCCCAGGGTTACTATATTTGTTTCCTGTGTCTCCCTCTTTGTCGTTTAATCTGCATCAGTTGCACCTCTTCCATGTGGTGTTTTCCACACTGTGTTAGCTTGTGTGCTTACAGCAAACAAAGCTGCACTCCTGAACTGTGTCGCAGGACTGGCCATCACAGGATACTGCACTTGCATTTCGTCATTGGGTGCCCTTTAACACATTCACCTCCCATGAAAATGTGCTAAAAAACACTTCTTCACAAGACCAGCAAAACAAGCACGGGTTTCATAGCCAAGCAACCAAACAACAGGAAAAAATGAAAAAGTTCTTAAGTTGACCTAAATTTAGACTGACTTCTCTGGTTTACTCCAGATTTCATCTCAAAACACAATTTTTGGTAAAGTTGTACCATGTAAGATTTGAAGAGACTGCTTCTGTGTGGGGCAATTTAGAAATGTAGAATTAGAAATCAATCTTGTAATGGGAGCTGTACTTAACTATAAAATGACTGAAGAACCTGAAATAAACTAGAAAATGGCTTTGGACTGACAGATTTACAAGTGCAAAATAGTAGGTTTCCATTTCTTTACCAGAATTTGCAAAGGCTGTGCCTGTTAGTAGTGATTTTGATATTGGATGCCAGGCTGTTAGGATCACTATTTATTTTCAGTCCCATTGAGTTTTTTTCTGTTACTTTTAGTATGCCACTGCAAAAAACTTTTACTGAGTATATCTAATTGCTAATCACTCAGAGCTGAAAGCAGCAACCTGTTATGAATCATTCTGTGGGTATTAATAGACAATGAGTTCTTTCACACCTTCTGCTTTAATTCTTCTCTAGATAATATCCCTTCTTTCAATTACAGTGTTTATCTTTTGAAGACAACTAACCCTCCCTCTAATTGCATTATTCCTAGAAACACCTTGCTGTTTCTTTTCCTTCGTACTTTGCAGCTCAATATGAAAAGCAGCATCCTTAAATCTTTGCACTTTCGTGGGCCGCAACACTGATGGAGGAAAAGTTGCTGCCCAGACCATAATTTAGTGTCCACATCAATCTGACCTATGAGAGATATGGCAGCCTCATTTTAACTCCTTCACAGAGTTTTCAAGCTCCTGTGTTTTATTTCCTACGGGCAGATGCTGCATTTGGGTGGTAGAGAAGCAAACTCCAGCTGAAGTGCAGAAATTCCCTAGAATGAGGCAGTTCGACCATCCAGCCACAGGGTGAGTGGGTCTCTAGTGAAAAAACATATCTGAGGACTCAGCCTGGTGAGAGGAGAAGTTCAAGCTGGAGGATGAGATCCAAACCAATTTCCAGGTTTTGTTGCTTCATTAGCCAGATTCCATCCAAAAAGTGCTTTTGTTAGAGCCTGGATTCATCCATAGTTGCCATAAATGTAAACCTCAATTTACAGAACCCAGCATCTTTGTTATATGATATGCTGATTTACCTTCTTTCGTGTAATTTTTCCAACACAGTTGCACTTACTGTACTCACACATTATTTGCTTAAATGTTAGGCTTATGTTACATTAAAAAAAAAGCAGAATCATATAGCAAATATTATTAGCAAAAGCAACTTGTTGGGAGGAATTCAGGCTGGCCCAGCACCTTTGAAAAGACTGCAGTTGGTTATTTGAGCTACCTAAGTTAGTAAAGTGAAAATAAGAGATCAGAGAGAGAAAAAGGTGAAATCTGGTGAAGCATGGATGGATATTGATTATAAAAGAGCTCTTATTCCACAGTTACTAACCTCTTATTTGTCTTCTCCCTCTTCCTTAAGTGTATTTACTGCTATACATGGTCTTTCTTCAAGCGTCACAGAGAAGCGATACATGTCTGGCTCAGACAATAAAGGATATGAGAATAATAAAAAGGTCTTGTCTAAAGAGAAATTAGTGTGCTTGAAAATATAGGGTCAAATTCCTCTATTAATTTCAGCAGTGAAGCTTTACAGAAAATCAGTAGGGATACAGTAAAAAACCAGAGGAAAATGTGTCCTTAAAAGCTGGCTGGGCTCCATGTGGTGTGTAATTGGTGGACATGCGTCTCTTTTGGATCCTATCGCTTATAATTTTCTAAATTGAAGCAAATTATTGAGACTTATTGTAATGCCTGCCTGTAATAATACAACACATAATATATTAGTATCCTCAAAACTCTTTTTTGTACCTTCAAAGTACATCTGCAAATGAAAATGCGATATCAAACTTATACAACGATATGATAAGATCAAATTAAAATCATAGCATTCTTTCTCTCTGAAGGAACATCCTGTTCAGAAAAAGGCTCATGAAAGTTCAAGACTGAAAAATTTACGATAATGTATAATTGAACCACTGTCTTTCTAAGCTCATGAGTTCATTGTTTGGATTTACAGTAAAGAATGATGTTTCAGACCTCTCACATTTTTAGAATGTATTATAGCAATTTTGAGTATAAGAGAGATTAATATGAATATATTTAAATTAAAGCAATGGCTACAAGTCTTCATCATGTATGTAAAGATCTATACGGCGCATGATACAATAAGGTGTCATAAATAGGTGAATTTATAATCAGAAGGCATTTATTTAAATACAGCAGCACAGCAATATTTTCTATGTATCTACAGTCCAAGGGAAGCTGTGAGTAGAGTCACAATAAGGAGGAGCCTTCAGAGGCAAAAGCCTAAAATAATGAAAGTATCTACTTCTTAAGCACAGCAAAAATAGAGGGAAAATCATTTACAGAGTCTTTTGGAAAACATCATCACCTGTGTTAGGTAACTAGATACAAACATATATTACCTAATTTCTGCTGGTAGCTTTCAGCTATAGCAGGAGTGTTACTTTCTTTAGTAACTTCAGATAAAATCAGCATCCCACCCACAGTAATAAACAACCTGGAAAAGAAACAAGACACGACTTGCCGTTATATTTTGTTTTGCATAATTCAGCTGTGTTTTGGCTCCATATGTGTGGCTTGAACACATTCTTGTGAGGGCAACAGCAAGTTTCACTGACCCAGGGGCAGTGCGAGCAGCAATGCCTTGGCCAAGTTGGCTCAAATTGTGGAACAGACGTGCCATGGCCAAGCAGCTGACATACTTGCATCCACCTTTTGTCATCAATTCAGAACCTGGCAGAAATATTATATTTTTTTTTAAAAAAAGCACTTTCCTGTGACGGATGCTTGGATGTACAGCTCCACGTCCTGATAACAGTGTTTCAGAGACTTTCCAGGATATTGTGCTACATTACCTAAATTAGATGTGTGCACCAAAATACCTGTGATTTTGTGTAAGCAGAAAATAGACAGTTCAGACTTGTCATTACTTCCTTTAAAAAAAGAGATGTAATTTAAAGAGAAAATGAATTATTGAAATGTTTTCATTTCAACTGATAGAAGTAAAAACCTGAAACATTTAAAATGAAAAACATTATTTGTGACGCAATTATAACAAAGTTAGTAAAAATATACAGTATGTTCATATTTCATTATTGCAGTAAAGGATGTGCAGACATCCTGTGAGATCCAGCAAGACTCAAAATTAAGAGTATGTGAAAGTACAATATGTGAAACAGGCACCAAGTCATTAGAACATAGGAAGCAGAGGATGAAAAGGAGCATGCTTTCCACTCTTAGACAAGCATCAGTTATAAATAACTCTCCAAACACAAATGTTTCTGAATCAAAGGGAAAAAAAAAAAAAAGAAAGAAAAGCAAAGGTCTAACTGCCATGTAAACTCATTTTAAATGTCATGTCTTATTAGAACCCAATAAGTGGAATGTCTGTTTTCCTCCTTTGGTTGAGCCATCAGATTTGTCAAAATTTTATGATAATTCATTCCATCACTCCTCAGACATTTAAATGACAGACAGTCCTTGAGAAAAAAAACAAAAAACAAAAAACCCTGTAATCCTGCTCTTCATGTTAAACTGCCTTCAGAGAGAGGTTTTTAAAATATACCACATCATGGTAGGAGCAGAGCCCTAAACTTCTCAATTTCACTTATGATTTGCTGCCTTTTTGGAAAATGACAATAAATTGGCTCTCTACTATTCTTGACCTCTTGACTTCTGAACCATGGCTGTCCATGCCTTAACTTTGCTTGTTTAAGTCAGCAGCTATCGTATCACTCTGATCCTCTCCCAGAGGGTCTGGAGATTTAACTCTCCTGAACGGTTAAGCTCCCCCTCTAGTGTTCACTGCTCATCACATTATTCCTCCAAGAAGAAGGGATGAGACATGTCACTTTATAACTTCTCGCAGAGACAGTTTCTGCTCATTTATAGCTTAAGACCATAATGGCAGTGGCAAGAAGATTAAAAGGTAAATAGAGCCCTTTAAATATGTTTTAATTTGGCTTATTTCAGCTAAATTTGTAAGAACAAACAGAAAACAGCAAGGAATATTCTAATTTGAAATTATTGCAAAACAATGCCTGATCTTTCAAAAAATACCTAGAGGCATGCAGTGTGTCTGAAACAGTCAGCTTTTAGAAGGCAAACAATAGTATAGCATTATCCCTGGGAAAGCATAAATTTGTACGTAGTTGAGTAAGTTAGTAACTGAAACCAAGATGTGAGAATTCTTCATTTAAGTGCTGATTACTAATCAAACTGGGGTAGGGGTTTCTCACATATCTTTTTCTTTACTAAATCTTGCTAGTGACCTGCAAAAGACATCCTTTATTGCTTGAGGGTCAGTATATTCATATATATGCATCCTCATCGATGATTTGGATTTATTTTAATGAAATGAAATCCAAATGAAAATCAGTTAGTCGTAATAATCAAAATCTGGAAGCCTAAAAGGTTAAAAGTTCAGTCTCTTTGTTAAATGCAGCCTTGGACCTGCAGCTAGACACAACCCAGAATTTATTGTACTGTGGAAAAATGGAAAAAATAAACGCTGGCACTTCAGATGAGGTTACATCAGCATGTCATCTGCAAATCTGAATTGATTTTATTTTTAAATGCAGGGTGTTTGAGTTAAACTGATGAATGTAAAAGCAGCCCTCCCTTTCAAGTCCTCCCTACAAATCCCAAACATTAAAAAAATCCCTTCGTATGATACCATTAAAAATTCAAAGCGCAGATGCTGATTTGCAACAGAAAATCTTTTGTTGTCTATTAGTCCAGATAATTTTACTTAACTGGTATCTACCTGTGATTCATTTAGGCAATACTTCTTGTCACATAGTAGCCACAGTTTCACTACACAGAAATTAAAAAAAACCTACATGTCATGCTAAAAATTGCTGGTTTTGTTTTAGATATGAAAATATCTATCAAATAATCTCCTAGTAAAATTCTGATGGAGCAATTCCTACTGTTCTAATGATTCTCTTGTGAAGGAAATGCTCTGGAAAATTATGTTGATTGTGCCAAAATCTTGGTTCAAAAGTAAAAAAGAAATTAAGCCCCATTTGATAACTTCTGCATGACCCATTTAACTTTTGCCTTTTAAATGTGACTTTATTTTTTTTAATGTTAAATTTTACAGCATGTAAAAATTGAAGTAAAAATGTAAACCACATCTGAACAAAATCAGATGCTTTAAAGGATTTAGTATTATTTTTTCCTCGTTATATTCTTTCATGAAAAATTTCAATATCTGGATTTTTCATTCTAATTCACACTGAAAACTTTAACTCTCTGCTGCAGTGGACAATTCCGCACTCTGCATGCTTCTGCAAGGTACACACATTAGCAAAATTCTTGTACTTAAAATAAAGAGGAGTTTTAAAAAATACAATTGAGAATTTTGCAAACTTCTGAAAGTTGTTTAGTTTGCTAGTCCTGCAGCAGAGCTCTGTAATCAGAACATATTTAGACCGGACAGAGCAGCATGTTGCAAGTATGCGTGGATTATATCTGTGCTAGGGAATTTCTAGCTGAAGTGGACAGAACTATTGAAATTTAGCTCAGTGCAATCTCTTTACAAGAGTGCAATTTCTAAAATACTATAAAAATAAGATGTATAAGTGTAAAGGTAGGCCATGGATTGATTATTTTGGAAGAAAGAGACAGCTAAAGATGAAATTATGAATCATCGTGTTTAATACCGTTTATTCTGGGTACAGGGCACCATTGGACAGAAACTTGAAATATAATGAGCATTGATTAATGAGGGCATTAAATCATCCATAAAGCAAAGACTGGTGTCTTCCTCATGTGTCGACCACTCCATCTTGTATGCAAAAAGCAAATACCTAAATAACACACACTTCAGTTCCTTGGCATGGTAATGACAGAACCCATCCTGTCCTGTTGTGCTCCAGTGACCATCCTAGAGAATATTATGCTGTTGAGGCTGAGGAGAAGATTGTCTTGTGTCAAGTTGGCTGGTACTCCCAAAAAGGGCAGGTGATCAGCTATGTTCCAGAAGGACTGGCCTGACTCACAAAGCAAGGAGATAAGTCAGATGACAAACCAAACCAGAGGCAAGAATAGAGCTCAGATTGCGATTCAGAATCCTAACCAGTTTCTAAAAAGTTCCGCTAGCAAGAAATCAGTTGCTGTGTGAAGAGGAGCAGGGAGCCTTTCAGGAAGAAGGAGGCAGATAGGAAATAAAGACATAGCTATGCTATCAACCACACAAACTTCCCCGTATGGAGGAGTCAGTATAAAGGAATGGACACCATGGAATTTTCCTGAAGCCTTTTCCTCTGGTTCTTTCCACAGTAAAAGTCAAAATAAAGAGATATAAAGATTGCTGCAGACATCCAAGATGAAAAGCTGGCACGTACTTCAAAATAGATATTTAAAAATTGTATTGACTGGTAATGTAGACAGAAAGTGAATAAGAGAAAGGTTACAAATAAAGAAAGAAAAAGGAATTTCCTCTACCATTCTCCTGGGCAGAGTGTTTAAAAAAAAATAAAGGATATAACAATATAACTGTTAGGGAGTTCTTCATGAAAATGTGTATAATGTCTTATTAATCTGTCACACTTACTGTTACAGGAAACTATACCGTAAATATGTCTAAACTGGCAATTTAATGTACTTTAGAATTAAGAGCAAAACAGAACAAACAGCACTAAAGGTAATAATATATATATATATATAATAAGATTATAAATATACCATGAGATAAGAAGAACAATTCTCCACTTGGCAATTTACTGTGTTTACAAAGTATCCCATCTCCTGCAGAAGATATTTGAGCATTATTTGAAACAACATAGGCACTGAACATGCATTAAAACTTGGTTTTCTATGCCGCCTCTGTAGCTTTCGAAAAAACCCATATTGATAACATAGACATCTACTTGGAAAAAGCCTGAATTTCACACAGCAAATCATTACCCAAAGAAATCATAAGTGATTGAACAACATGCTCCTCTTCCAACCAGTAAAACCTGCTAAATATTTGAATGAGCTTCAGTTCTCTTAAATTCTTTTCTCTCTTAACACCTGGAATGCTTATATGATATATATATACATATTTCTGTCTATAAACCTTACACAGCTATTGCAATGTTAAATCTGCTGTATCTGATGTTTATATACAAGTTCATTTGGTATCCAGAAATATTTCCTTCTCACTAATTTCTCAAGTGTAGCTTATATAACTGCATTATATCATTGTAAACTCAGGAATAAAACATCCTGTTGCAACTTCAATTAAATCAAAACTATTTCTGGCTTTTTTATGAGAGTGATGGGACAGAATACTGATGTTCTTTGAACTCTTTTCCTACCTATTGAAAATTTGTTTTAGGATGTTTTTTCCTTACTACATACCCATCTGTCTTCTACGTTTTTTAAATTTAAGACTGCATAACAAAAACAATTGCTTGATTTCTTTATTTCTTTCCTTGGAGATTGTAAGGGAAATAATTTGATTTGCTGATAAGATTTTGCTTGTTTACTTTGGTGAGAGAGCCTTTGCACATGCACATTTGTTATATATGTATGGAAAGGAATTATTTCTGGAGCACTGTGGTCAGTTTTTTGTCCTTATCTTTTGTGGGAGTTCATTCCATAAACAAGGCTGAGCCTGTGGAGTGGGTAACTTTTTTATTCAGCTCTTAAGCATTCCCCCAGTTAGCCAGCAACTGCTGCCATGAAAGGTCATGGGAGGAAAGTTGAGCTCTTGGATATGAAGTATCAAACCCTTGGAGGGATCTGAGCACCAGGCCAAAGACCTTGAACCAGACACAGCCATTCCTACAAAGCCGAAACAAAAGGCAGAACACTTAAAGTAGCGCTGGGTATTAAACAAACTGGTTGATACACATTTTTGGTGGTGTATATATATGTATGCACACTCTCTCTTACACAGCTACTAGCTGGTGTTTTTTCAGGGTGTGTGTTTTTATCCTTAGACACAATGAGCATCAATAATACTGTCTTATATTTTTCTTCTTCTTTAATTTTGTTAGCAAGTAAATGCTGATCAAGCTGATACACATAAGCACCCAAGATATCTAATTTTCATTAACACAAACATTCTCAGCTGCAAACAATGCTCATTTTAACAGTTCTTTCTCAGGAAATCTGCCTTTTTTTTTTTCTTTTTTTTTTTTTTCTGGTGGATCTTATCCACATGATTCTTCAGCGAATCAATCAAAACTCCTTTTCCTAGTGCAAATCAATCAATCAGTTTCTCATGCCTGACATTGCCTGTTACGTACTAAAGAGTCACAAGGCATCCATTTGGATTTCCTTAACAACATGTTTACCTTTCATTTAACACAGAGAGATTGGCTAATTCTTCACAGGACAAATACACAGGCATTTGTATCAGTAGCTTCTATAAAATGTCCCTCTATTATATGATTTCTGTTATCAGGTCTGCCTTTAAAAGACCCACCTTCTCCACCTTGAAATACATAGTGCTGACTGGTAAAAATTAAACTGTACAGAGCTATCACGTTTTCTATACCTTACAATAATGCTACAGTTATTTAGAGATATGATTCCCCAGACTCCAGTCATTTACCATCAGATTCAAACTGTACCTGTGACACATAGTGTAGACGGGACAATTTTCAAATAATTGCCTTCTCTTCTTTTTGTGCCGTTGAAAGGGTAAAAAAAGCTTTTTCTGCTTTGCAAGGGTGCGTGACACCCAGAGGAAGACAATGGAGAGGAAACAGGGTGATGAACTCTCCACTGGCCCGTTCTCCTCTGAGTTTGGGTTTAGCTGGTGAATTGAAGGGAATGGTTTGGAAAGAGTGTATCCTCTGGTTGTGATTGACTTATTCTGGGCTCTGCTCTGCCTTTGTTCATTAAGAAAGGTTAAATTTTTCAGTTTTCTAAAGCTAAATGACTTATCATTAAGGCCTTTTTTTTTTTTTCAGGTTAGAGACTTTGACTGGCAAAGAAAGTATAAAATTTAGCAGTTCACTGTAATTCCTTATGCAGTCTGCTGCTTGTGAAAGCAGGTAAGACACCATTTGAAAACCTGTGCACTTCCAAAACTGGTCATCTTCTTACATGCACAGAGCATTACTCAAAAAATCTTAAAGGGTAAAATATCCCCAGTGCATATGTTCCTGACTCAAATATACTGTAGTTTGGAGACAATTTTGAGAAATTGTTTTGTTCCGTGAATGCATATGAATTGCTTAGTGGACCTCCCTTTTTGCTTTGTTTTTAACTTTATGTTACCTTTTCCTTTCCTTTTCTGTTACCTTAACTTTACAGAGTTAATAGATAAGGCTGAGAAAAATATAGATCTTGAGTTTAAAGCAGATGTTTTCCAACTACCACATACTGAAGGAATTCCCTTTTGATTTCTTTTTAAGCAATACTTTTAAATTTAGAAAGCATATTTAGCATCTATTAAAAGTGCCGGATTGACAGCCACTGAGACCTGTTCAGCAGCACAGGCAGCAGAAGTGAAAGTGTTCCTACATCACTTTTTTTGGATGGGTTTTAACTCTTCTTAAGATGATCTACCTCTTAAGCAGAAGCACATCCTCTGCTTCCATTCAGTATTAAGTCTTCTGTGCTAATTTTACTGGGTATTTTGAAAAACACACTAATAACCATATTTCATGTTGATTATGGAGCATCCAATAACAAAGAGTCATGACTTTTAGTTGACTACAAAACATAGCTGTGCTTTAACATTAAATTTAAATTTTTCTTTACTTAATGTAGTGAATGCATCCAAAACTAATGTTTCACATCATTGAAATGGGTTGTTTTTGAGCTTAAATCTTACGGCTCCCTATTCTCAGAGGCAACTGATGAATGTATAGTATAAATCAATTATGGGTGAGAGTTAAAGTTTCATTAAGTTGGTCTGATGTTTTTTCTGATATTGGACAGACTTGTCCTTTATTAGGAGAAAGCTACAGAACTCTTAAGTGTTTCTTCATATTATATCTACCATGAAGATATAACACATCTGGACTTTGGACAACGCAAAGGAGCACTCAGAACTTTTGCTCAATCATTCTCATATGCCAAGTACAGGACTTGTAGATGGTTACAGATGTAATAGTGTGTGTGAGTACAGTGTCCTTTTTCCTGGAATTAGACACACTGACATTTGTTGAAATTAGAGAGAAGAAAAAACATCCAGAATATTGAATACAGTAGTTCTAATTTTTATGTTCTACTATGTATGAGTAATTAAAGTGTATAGAGCAGAAATGCAAAAGGAGCTTCTTTTTTCTCAGGCTTGTCCAGAGTGCCCCATATTCTTCAGACTTCTTGGTAATGAAGTTACCAATAAAACTAAGCAAATCTCCATATGCTTTTAACAACCTGAGTTTTTCAGAGCAGTTCAGCCTCTTAAGAAGTAATGATATTATTCAACCTTTCTTATGTCACTGTGTGAAAGATGAAGGAAGGGAAGCCATGTCCCCATAGCCAAAGATCATTATGGCAAATGTGGAGATCTTCAAGACTGCAATAAAAATCTCGAAAAATGTCTACTCTTTTATTAAGAATGCTGAATGTACGAAAGGTAACTGATATTTACCTAAGTCTGTGCATGTTTTCTATGAATTTATCTCACAAGATTGTTAGAATATTCAAATACCACCAAAAGAGATACTGACTTGGCTTTGCACGGTGTAAGACAAACTGAAGACTTTCTAACTCAAAATTGACAATGTTTTACAATGACACTCAAAATACTTTGCCCCTTATCACCAAAATACTTACCATCATATCAAGGAGGAGACTGGATCTGCCATTAATGCCCAAAATGTTGCACAGGGCAGAAAGACAAGGAAACAGTGTCTATTGACTGCTATCTTCCTATGCCTTCTGCATATTTCAAGATTTTTCTTCATTTTCATTCCACTTCACAGTAGCACATGTTGCATGGCCTTACATAGTAGATATTTTTAAAATCTGAAGTTAGACGCCACACCAAAATAAAACGAGATGGTTTTTCTGACATCAACAGCTAAGACTTTATAAAAACAAATGACCTCCTGAGAAAATATTACACACCACCCCTTTTTATTCTTGTGATCAGGAAAATTTTCACAACAGCATTTTAGCAGCTGCAAGGATGGGTTGGGGTGCTCTAATAACTGAGGGGATGTGCTGCAAGCGATATCTTAATTTGATTTGATCCACACTAATTTACACCAGCTGTAGTCTGACCCACCTAGAGTTTAAAATGACTTAGCACCCTGTATTGTAACGTAACACAGAGCTACTTGTGATTCTCATATGTCAAGACAGTTTGGTAAAACCAGACCAGGATCAGTCTGCTTTGAATCAGCCTCAGCCATGGCAGGACTCTGAACATTGAGGGCATAATGTTACTGTGCTGTACTGTAGGGAAGAGACACAGTAATACAAACAAATGTCATGAAACAGCAGAGATGCTTTGCTCTGATTTCACCTCTCAAGGCTCTACTCAACAGTCAGAGAACTTAGACCACATAGCGGGCAGGATATCCCCTATAATGTGTTTTGAAGTAGAGCGTAGGAGTCATGTCTTTCCCCAAACTACAGCTATCATAAACCTTCCTCAGTGTCCTGGGCATTCTGAAGGCTGAACAACCTTTTCCTGTTTGCAAAACATTTAAAAGACTGTGGAGCATCCTCCAAGACCTTGAAGATATGAGATGGTGATCGCGCCGCCCATCTATACTATGAGATCTTACTGGCCTTAAGACTAATTCTCATTAAGACATTCAGGCTACAGTTTTTGCAGACTTTTCTAATGTGTTTTCCACCAATATTTTCAGAAGTAGTTGCTGGTGGGCATCTTGATTTTGAGTCACAGAATTGAAACACTTTGAGCCTGTTTCTTCAAAATTCACTACTTCCACAAACACCAAGCTGTGGCTGCCAATATCTTTTATAATCAGGCCTAAGAAGGGATAAATTGGATGTTCAAAATCCTTGTAGGCATTTGGCCCTTAGTATAGGAACATTTTAGAGAAAATCTTGCCAAGACATTTAGTGTCTGTGTTATTTTTTCCATCCAGATTCCAAACAATAAAATACTACCAGTATTAACACTAGCCCCTTTGTAATTTTTTTTTCACCTATGCACTTAGAAAAACTGAAGACAGGCAACTTGACTTACAAGACACACCAGAAATTATGGAAAAGATTAGGAAATGATAACTCTTCACAATTAGTCACAATTACACCTATTAGCTACCCCAACCAATTTGTAATTTTTTTTTCTAATATAACATTAAAAAATTAAAACCAAACTGCTACATCTGTTACAGTTTAGCACTGAAGCTATCTGTCAGCCCTGATTTATCTGTATTATTACCCCCAAAACACATGCAGAATTTTGCATGTGTGTGTCTAGCCTCTCTTCTATGAAGAGTACAGAATTGAAATATTGGCCCCACTGAAGCCTAATTCTGTGCCATCTTGAGACTAGGACCAAGGACCTCTGAGAAGAATGGCAAGAATACATTGTGATAGGATGAATTAAGAGAAAAGAAAGAAGAAAGATCGAATAACAATGAGAGCATTTTCGAAGCAAGAATTGCTTGGTAGTTCTTTGCAGTAAGCAAATTACTTCATTTTCTATCTGAGAGTTTTGTGGAAAGACCAATAAGATACTGTGGATAATGTTGAAACACAGTTGAGCTGTAAAGTTACCCTCCCTACCATGCTCATTCACTTGCTGATTAGGAAATTTAAAAGAGCAGAAAGTTTATGTGGTAAGAAACAAGCATGCACATTACCTGCTATAATATCATGCCAGATGAATATTGTTTTCTTGAATTGCTCACTAAACTGTGAGGGTCACAATTGCTGATCATTACACAAAAAAGACCACAAATTAAAAACACTGCTGGGTTCTAAACTTGTGGGGTGGGAGGAAGACTTTAATTTGATATATCTTTAAAAATGTGCTGGGAAAAGTAATATTTTCAATTTATTGATAGAAGGTGACTTCAGTGAACTCTTTGGACCATTTACTGCCTTGATATTCCTCAAAATGCCTTTTGGTCATTCCACTGTATGATCTGTATATTATGCTGCCGAGATTCTTCACTTTGGTACTGTTAACAAACTGAAAATGGCTCCAAAAAGTGTCATAAGGAGAAAAATTCATAAATATAGAGTACATTCTGAAGTCGATATAAGTGGAAAAACAGTAACTCAAAATAAACAGAATCGAACAAGAAACATAGATGTAAGATCTGGGTGAATCTTTAGGCCAATTTCTGTTTAAATGAGAATCAAATAACCATTAAAATCATTTACAGAAGACATCTGGGCATTCAAACTGGATTGCATAAGAAAACTGTTCTCCTTTTCTTGGACGCAGCATTAATACAGTTGTTCCTAAATTACTTCTGAAGATTGCCTTTTGTATTGTAATGGAATTGTTGTGCAAATATGGCTTACTACATAAAATTAGAGCTGTTAAACTGTCCCTTATGGTTATGTGCTAATCTATAAGGAGTTTACTATGTCCATACAGGTTATAGCCCTTTGGTGCCCCATGGTCTATTCTGCTATTGCTGTAGTCCATGCAGGCTGGCACCAAGCATAAATCTAGCTTCTGCAATTGAAGGGGAAATATATCTATATATATGTGTGTGTGTGTGTATAAATACGTAGGTGTGCACATCATATATGCATCTTGAATTTAATAAGAAATAAATATCACAGAATGCTGGTCAATTTGTTTTTAAAGGAGATTTTTACCATGCAGAATGTTATTTGAGGGCTGCCCCAAAAGGACATCCAGAAAGAGATATTCAGTCTGTAGAGACACCCACTAAAACTACTAAAAGGCATGGAGAAAATAATTTTCTAAATGAAATCCCAAGGATGAGAGAACCCTACAATAATTATTACATTTTTTTTCTGGAATGGAAATTTGTTTCTGTCCCTATCAGTAAAACAAGTTTAAACCAAACTGGTTTTGTTTGCTATGTCTGTTCTTATAGAAGAAGACATCAGCTGAAATCATCAGAATAAAAAAATACTAAGATGCTGAAAGTGTAAAAGAAAATCCTGGCATTCAGCAAGATCTGAACTGTTCTTTAAATTTGTTATTATTCATTAAGATGAAGTATTTTATCAGACTCTACATAAACAGAACCTGATGGATACTGCTTGTCAGACTGAATTATTAAACTTTTAGCAGAAGGGAAAAAAGGAAACTGATGGATATTTCCACCTTGTGATCAAACCCAGTATGTTTTGTGTATTTAAAATTAACATCAGAAGAAAAGCAGTTCAGCTGTACAGACTTGTACAGGTACATGACTGGAAAAAAATCCCATTTAAAATGACACTTTAGTGTTGAATTACAGCCATTTTGGTGTGACTACTATGCAATCTTATTCTGTTTATCAGTGTAAAATGTTTTTCTAGCTTATCAAAAATCATGTTTTCCTTTTTCTGGTTCATTTATCAACAGAAATACCAGATAAGCCAAACTGAAAACAAAATCTTTGTCCACTGGTTGAACATTAGAAAATGGTGCTTTCTTTTGATAGGAAGAAATCAGCTGCATAAACTCCTATTGTATTTGATTTGCAGTTTATACATTATCTATATATGCAATCGCTTCTGTGAAAATAACTCCGCGGGTGTTTATATTAAGCAAAAATATCCTACGAGGAAGTATATTACAACACATATCAGCATCAAATATTATGATCCACATGTTCAACAGCTGGCAGTTTTGGAATGACAGAAACACTGGAAACCAACCAAAGATAGAAATTATGTTCCAATATGTTTTTTGTTAATCGATATATCATCACGTTTGAAACTTCATACTAATCTCCTTAAGTTTCTTGTAGAACAACAACATACATAGATAATCACTTTTGTCTGTACCAACATGAAGCAACAATACATTAAACTCTTATTCATCCAGAGAGAGCTAGAGTCAATAAAAAGTCCTCATTTCAGCAGACGCAGGAGCGGAAACAAAAGGACTTAATGAAATGGTCTGTTTACAAAATGCTAAGTGAGGGTTCTCTCAGAACAGCAGCATTAAATCCAATTCTGTTTTCTAATGTGGCTTGGAAAGCTGTATCATGAAGCTCTGCCTTGTCTTTGCAAATGCAGTGACATGACTTTAAAAAAAAAAAAAATCCGAACAAAACCTGAAGAAAAAAAACATTTAACTCTCCCCCCTCCAACTTTGGTATGGCTCCCTAAATAGCCCAGAAGAGATAAATCAAAGCCTGAACTGTAACCTTACACTTATATACTTGTTAAATGACTTTTTTACAGTCTGTTATTGCTAGAAATTGGATTGCTTTTAAACTAATGTTGTCTGGCGGGCAAAAGTGAGTGAAACCGCAAAGCCTGGAGGAACACTAATTACTTGTTTTAATTAGCAGCAACTTTCACTAGAGTATAATCTCCCTACAGGCCACTTTTCGGTAGGTGTGGAAAAAAAAAGAATGTAGAAACAAACCAATAATCTCTTATTTGCCCCTAAATGAGAGCTGTGCTCTTATTCCAGCACAGGCACAGGGTTTAGCTGAGATGCTCGCCCTGGGGGGAGCGGGCCTAGGAAGGACCTTTAGCAATCAGCTGCACAATGCAGCCCCTTATTTTATGCTGCTACATCATAAAAGTGCTCCTTTTGTTACATTTCCCCCCTTTAAAGGGCCTTAATCCGTTTCTATTCAGGTCGGCCTGCAGCGAATTCGTCAGGGACATCCCACTCGCCACCAGGACTGCAATGGCCAACTCAGGAAGCGCCAGCAAAGCTTTCGGCCTTTTAAAAATTTCTCCGGAGAATATTAAATTGCACTTTTCATTCCCCTCGCCATAGGGGGAACGCCCTTAATGATGACAGAGCGAGAGAGAAATTCCTTCACTCCCACCTATGACACCATTTTGCTGCCGAGAGGCATCTCCCTGGCCCGGAAATCAAACATGGCTTCCAGCAGGTGGACAGTGCTGAAGGTCACAGGCTGAGAAATGGGGAGGCTATGGGGAACCCGGCTTCCCACAGCAAATTAAGTCATCCGTGAAACCTTTTTCATTTGCCAGGGACTGGATTTATGACTGCTTTTGAGGCCCGAAAGAGCTTGAATACAGATGTTCCTCATTGAGAGTACATGGGCTTGCGTGGTTGTGTGACTGACCCAGGTTATTATTATTTTTGTTAATAACAGGTGACATAAAGTTCGAGATGGAAGAAATGAAAGGGCACCTCAGTTTTGATTATTGCTTAAAAAAAAGGGCTAGGAAAAATACTAATATCTTAATTAAACATTGTCTGGAGTCATAAACTAAGGCCCATTGCACATGTAAATATACACTGGATATGTAGAAGACAACATAATGATCCTTTTAATTTCATTAATTTGGAAACAAATTTTGTCTCTTAAGAAGAAAAAAGAAAATTGGGTTGGAAGTGACCTTCCCAGCTCCCCCAGTGCCACCCCTGCCATGAACAAGGACATCTCCACCAGCTCAAGTTGCTCAGAGCCCCGTCCAGCCTGGCCTGGGAGGTCTCCAGGGATGGTTCATCCACCACCTCTCTGGCCAACCTGGGACAGGCTCTCACCACCCTCATTGTAAAAAATTTCTTCTTCATCACTGATTTGAGTTACTTTACACTGAACAGACTAAGCTTCTCAAAACAATATGACATCTTCAGAGCATGGATTTGGGTTTTACTAACCTGTAGAGCTATGCCAACTTTTTTCCCATGTCTGGAAAAAATACCTTTGAAATCTAGACTTTTTCATCTATAGTTTATTTTCCCTCTAAAACAAATGCAGAAGCATGCAACAAAAGGATAAACATTTCTCAGTTAAATGTTAATATTTATGTGCCAACTCTTGTTAACTGGAATTTGAGAAGGGCAACGTAAAAAAAAAGTTATCCAACGATGAACATGCTTTTGTGTGTATACATAAATATACACACATATATGTACACATACATGCATACTTTTGGGACATCATAGAAATCAGTCTATAATGTCAAATTTCTTGATGTGCATCATAATATGTATCTATTGGTGGAGCAGAGAGACCACAGGAAGAATCTATTTGCAGAATTACAGGTTACAGATGCTGGAGTGGCAGCTGCCACCTTCTGATTGAAGTACTCATATTTCGGTGTTAATTAATCTGATGCAAAAAAAAAAAAAGGGTTTTTAACTACTGCTCTTTATTTGTTTTGGATTCTGCTTTACAAAGTTGAAAACCTGTAGTTTAACATCTTTATATGAAATGTTTTGCAGTGTTATCCTTTTGTTACATTTTGTCATGTATAGGCAGGATTGCCAGATTTCATAATATATTCCAAAATGCACTTTGTAGTATATTTCAGACATGAAAGTAAATAACCGCTTTTGTAAAACAAAAAAACCCCTCCATGCCCATAAGCTAGGGGAAAAAAAAAAAAAATTGCAAGTGCAAAAAGCAGAAAACACCAAGGAAAACTCTGGACACATCATACACTGGATTCTTATTTGTGGCATCTTTGCCTAAGAAGGAAAAGTGTCATTCCTCAATAAATAACTTCTTTACCATCTAGGGAAAAAAAGAAAGAGACAAGTAGAAAAATATTCACTGAGCAAATTAAAGTAGCTCTCTTGTCACCGAGCATCCACACAATCAGCCTGCGTCCTCAGCGAGAGATGAGACACAGTTGTGGATAACAAGAAAAGGAGAATTAGAGGCCCTGTAAAATAATAATAATAATAATAATAATAATAATAATAATAATAATAATAATAATAATAATAATAATAATAATAATAATTTAAAAATCGTGTTTCTTTGCACCTACTCCTTGGAGGACTGGGTCCAGGATATTTTATTTTGGCTGGGTTTTTTTAACATGATAAGCATGTGCTGGATTTCATTTTCTCTTTCTCTGCCTCACTGTGCTGGTTGCCTGGAAGACGGAGACTGAGGGGAGGAGAGATTTGAATGAAAATTAAAAAAAAAAAAAAAAGTAAACATTACCGATAAAGAGTATAATTGCAAGGGTCTTTGTGAACAAGGGGTGTTGCGTGAGCGCAGGATGGGCGAGGGTGGGGCTGCCCGAGGCTCTTTGTCTCAGCGCACACTGGAGCTGCCTGTAGCGCCGCATTTTACCGGGCAGGATTCACCATCGCACCGAATAATAGCCACCCCCACAAACGCATCGAAACATAAAGCCTAAATATTTATAGCTATTTATGGCTCCGTTTTAGTACTTAGTGGCCACCTCCACTTTCAAGGCCTAGTTTTTTCTTTTTCCTTATTTTAATTATTTTATTTTATTTTATTTTTATTTTATTTTACGGTTTTTTATTTTTATTTTTTTATATTTTATTATTTTTTTTTTAATCGGACTGTGCTAATTGCTTGTTAGGCTGCAGAACACCACTTCGGAAGCTGTTTCATGGGTGCTCTGCCACCCAGAAACGACGGAGGAAAAATAGCTCTACAACAGTTATTTGTAGCATTTACAATCCAGCAATGATTTAGAACCACAGTTTCAGATTCCCTACTTGGACGGTTAGAAATCTCTTATTTTTTTGGTTTAGATTTCCTGCAAAATTGGGTGTTTCATAAATTTGTTGTCACTTGAAATGCACATATTGGAAATGGGAAATACAAATGGAAAAGACAAGAGGAAAACTGAGGCTTCAAGTGCAGATAATTACTGCTAACTAACTATTTGGCTGTGTTTGGAGCAGTTTGTGCACAGCTGAGCCTGGTGCAGTGTGTGTAACCATCCTATCAGTAAGTGATGCTAAATGAGGCTTGAACTTACATCACGAATAACTTCCATTGCATCATTTTTAATCTAATCTGAATACCTACAGGAGTGACACAGGGATTTCAATACAACACATACCTGTAAAGTCTCCTTGATTGCATAACCTTAAGCTGCTGCTTGAATTATTATTTTTTTAAAATATATATTATTAAGCTATTGCATATGCATTAATACAAACAAGCCAATGAAAACTGATTTCATAGATAAAGCAAAACATGCACTAAAGAATCTCCTGGAAAAAACTTGCTTCACATTTTAAAACTGTTTACCAACTCCGGCTCCCCTATAACAATACTTTTCTATTTGCCCAGGTGTCGAGGTATAGTTTTGATTCCTGACTTTCTTTTTCCTACGGTGAAAACAATAATAATATTTTTTTAACACATGTTCTCCTTTACCATAACGCCCTCATAACTCTGGAGTAAATCTCATAACTCCCAATCAGTCCTTAAGATTGGTTAAAAGGATGCAGAAAAGTTTTCAGTTTCATGAAAGTCTTCACTTTTGGACATTTCTTTTTGTTTTTACCTTTTAAAAGGGTCTGATCCAATACTTGTAGGAAATGAGTGTCTTCATTTGGATTCAAATAAGTCAATAAACCCTTTTCTCTACACTACAGCTACACGTCCAGAAAAGTCATGATAAAGACCCTGTGAGATCAGAACATGGCTCTGTAGTTGTGAGCAAAATCGATCAGTCTGCATTCCACAGTGGTAGAAATGAAGTATTTAAATGTTGCTCACTTACTACTTATCAATGTTGGATACATTCAGAACAATTCTTAATTCTAAGTTTCTGTTGACCTCTTCCTTTTTCCCCTGTCATCAAAATTACTGAATAGGAATTACAAGAAAGGCAACTGCCAACACACGGTAGCTGAAAAAAGATAGTACATACACACTTATTGGTTATGAGATATTGACAATGGCTAAATTGCATATTTGTGTAAAAACACGTGATTTTATTAGTTATTTTTTTGAAATTAATATCAAGAAATATTCCATTCTAAATGGAAGAGCAACAAAAAAGAACGGTATATCAAAATTTGTTTCATAAAGTATATTCACATTATGCAAAATTATACGTCCTTCTAAAAGTTATATAAAGCTATAGACAGAAGGATTTTCTGTGTGAAAGTTATAGCTTCTGCTATGCCTGAAGTTAGAGAGCATGTTGATAATGGTCCATCGTGTACTTAAAATCTACAAAGGCCTGGTACATTTTTTAGAGTGTTTGAACTCTTTCTTATCACCTGCTGTATGAATTTCAGAATTTTCTTAAATATTGCCTATATTTCCTCAAAAACCAAAATAATCATCCTCCATGTAAAGGAGGATTGTACCATCTGTGATGTCTTTCTCTTATCTGCCAAAGTTTATTTCCTATCAGGACCTAAAAAATACAGAGACCAGCAATAGCTAAACTGCTTGAGAGGGAGCTGGATCCAATACTTATCAATCATTGGGACAGGCTTTAATTATAAAGTGTTTAAATAAAGTTTGTTGCTGATCAAATCTGTCATAATGACTGATAGGAATTGTAGACCACTCACACATAGACAGCTATTGGGGTCATTAGGACTCTGGAGGCTACTACCTTGCAAGAACATAAAATAGAATTCAGGTTGTGAAAGGTAATATCCTTCAGATTTGCGTCTCTATAATCTAGAGCCTTTGAGAATTAAAAATTGCGTATTTCATTTACGGTGGCCCTGGAGAAATGATGGCCTCACAAGTCTCTCATGACCTTCAGGCAGTATGAGTACCCTACGTATCTGTCTTTTCATTTTGGAAGGTGAAACAACAAGATATAACTAATTGCAAGGTTCGCAATGGGTACCTGGTGGCTTTTTATACAAGGTCGGGAAACATTGAAGGTGCCAAGAACCACAGGTTCCACCTTTCCCAGTCTAAACACTGAGAAAACTGTCATCCCTATGAACAAGCGTGAACCACACATAAAGGACATATTTTTTGGGACAGAAAATTTTGAGCTCAGAGAATGAAGAAACTTCTTTCATTGCAGGTAAGTCTTCCATTCTGTAAACTCATCATTGCAAAAAGAAGACAAACTACCTCGTTAGCAGTGGAACTAATTGAGCATGATTTCTTAAGGAGTTTGATAGGATCTTCTACTGCAGTAATTACCCCTGATCCCTTCCCATTCCCATAGTGCAACGATGACTTTAGGAGCTAATTGTCACCTACCTACCAGCCTGGCAACAAAAACATCATGACGGGTTTCAAGCAACGGGCACATGGATCCTGCACATATATATTGACTGGGCAGCCACGTTCTGACAGCACCGACTACATTGTACTACAGTAATAAGTTGGGTCGGTTTTCTGCATCCAGTTGCTAAATTTCAGGAAACCTGCAAGTACTAAGTTATTTTTTAATCTGTTATGAAAGTGTGAAATTTCTCTGAAACCTGTTGAAACTGGCCAACAAGTCAAAAATTACAAAAGGGGAACTAACAGGCAGGCAGATGGAGGACACAGCCTTATTTCCCTGGAAACCAGGCTGTGTCTTCAAATCCCAGCTACTATTGCTGTAGTTATTTCCTCACATGTGTAAAATGTGATTGTTAGTGAGTTTCGCAAAGTTTGACTAAGCAGCTTGGATGAGATATAGTAAAATAAGATTCTCAGTGATGAGCAAGAAAATTAATTTTCTCATTCAGAATGATTAGCCTTTGAATGATGCTTTGAGCATATCTGCAGAATGTAGCTTCTTCCTACTAAATATAGCAGGTTTTTTTTCACTTAATTGGTTATCTTGGAACAAGAGACTTGTATTTTAACTTTTACTCACCCACCTCTGTCACTTATGAGCAATATTAAATCCATTTGCTTGCTTGTCAGCTTGTCACATATGAGTTTACATCTATACTCTTGCATTTATCTGTACCGACAGCCCTTATGAACAAAATGTTTTCATGGAACTATTTTGTAAAAAAAGGACCACCTTACTCTCTCCCTGAGATCAATATTTGTCACAAAGCTTATAAGAGACCAGCCAACTACTCAACCTGTTCTCCTGAAGGAACAGGCAGCTCTTTCTGTAGAACAATTCCCTTGCAAATCTGAGTGTAGTGATGTGTGCATATTAAATTTCATCTTTTTTTTTCTGCAACTTTGGGCTGCAGATTTTTGAGACTGAAATTGCTCTTAGCAGCTTCCTCCTCTTCTTTAAAACCTTAAATATTGCGTATTGGCTGTCAGAATGGAGCCTATACCTTATGTCAAGTTCTCGGGTCTGGTGGTATCACGTGAAACAAAATAATATAGATTTCTCATTTCTATTCAACTGGAAATACTGTGCTTCCAGGAAAAGCCCATTTTGTGATTACCTGAAACCTCAATTTCCAGTACCATTTGAAAAGAATAACAGGACAGAAAATTAATAATGAATGAAATGAAATTCTTACGAATTTAACTGAACACTGAAAAGTTTATCTATGGCTAGTGTTTCTGGACTATTACTAGTCTTTGTAAGTGAAATGGCCTGTTATACAGGTATGTTTTACTGCTGGAAGGAACCCCAATGAACCCGTGAGCAGTGGGAAGAGGATTTGGCTCAGGGGCTTTTGTGAGCTCTAGTTAAGATGTGAGCGATAAAAAGGATGAGTTCATTTTAAGAGTGAGCTTGAAAATATTCTACAGAGGTGTAAGATTCACACGCTGGAGTAAATATCACAAAGCATCGTTTGCTTCTGAAACCTAACTGCTGTCATAATGACCATCTGCTGGCTGTAGGTTTCTAACATTCCCTGACCTATGACATTTATGACAAATTACGCACCAAAGTGTTAGAGACGGCTTGTTAAAATGAAGCCTGAGGCCCACAAGTTCTCAACCCCTTTTGTCTTTAAAAGCATGGGTTAAATGGGAACAAGAAGTAGTTTGGACGGAAAACAGACATGGCAACGGCTAAAAGGAAATGAAATCCTAATCCTCTAACCCTTTGACTTTTGCAGCTTGCTGCACAGCAATGTGCTTTCAACCATTAAACTACCTTAACCTTCTGAAGAGCCAAATCAGTTCAAATTGACTGAAAATTTGCACATCACCACACAAGTCTTGATTGATTCCTATGTGAAAATTGTATGGAAGACAACCATTTAATGCAATATTTTTAACCAACAAAATATGTTTCACAGTCACCTCCAGTGCACAGTATAATTGGTGTCATATAAAAGCAATGTGAAGAAACAGTTTTCAAAGTCACAAAGTTAGTCTAGCTGTAAAACACACTTGTGTCAGTTAGATTTAGACAGATCTCTACCGCTTCCTCAGGGCTAGCTAATATGTACAGGAGTTAAAAAAATGTTTTTATTCTTTTTAACTCTTTCTTTACTGCATTCACCAGCTCACCCTGTTGTGCTGCTCCTGGGTTTTCTGCTTAAAGACATCAGAAGCTTAATTCTTGTTTCAAAATTTTAAATTTCCTTTACATTAAACAAAAATGAATTATGTACCTTACTTTATAGAAATAAGATAGCCTATTTTAAAGTGAAAAGGGAAAATTGCAATATTTTATCTAAACAGTGTGAAGCCTCTCAGGTTCTAATAAATGCTACAAAATAATTATCATAAACCCGATGAAAAAATAAATAATGTACACACATTATATTTGTAACACTAACAGACTCTGCATTTAAATGTCAAAAGGGTAAGATAACACATATAGAGAATTTGAAACAAACACCTGTTGAAGGTTTACAATAAGATTAATATTTTTTTCCTTGTCTAGTACCTTAATTGAATCAGCGTAAGGTAGCTCATTGAAAATAAAATCTCAAAATTAATGGTATTGCTAAGTGTCTGAAAAAAAAAAGTCAGTCTAGAAAGACCTCCAGCATTAGATATCTAAATGCTGTCTACATTTTCTTATGCTTTTAGAAAAATACCTTTTTGTACTGTATCCCATGACCTTTATATTAGGTAATGACCTGTGTAAACAAAGTAGGCATTACAGAATAATGTTATGTGACTATGCGATGGTGTTTGGTCAAACGACTGTAACATTTCAGTGTTGCAGGAATGAACGTGTCCACCACCACCTTCATCAGTAGACCCCCCCTGCCAGGCAACTTTGCCGCACAGAGTTAAGAACAAAATCCTAAATTTATAAAATTTAGCAAAAACTTTCACATAATTTAGCAGGTCTTCTAACCCTTCATCTCTACAGGCTTCTTGTTACTTGTGTTTCTTTCCTCTTGCATCTTCAAGAAGGAGGTCTCATAGTTTGGTATCCCTATGGCATCTCAAGGAATTTGCAGGCTGCCATGATTTACTTTGTCTCAGACTATATCAAGCCCTTGGCTTCTCCTTTCACAAAGTAGTGCTGTTCTGAAGTGAATGAAAAGCAAAAAAATGGATATTGGCAGAAAGGAGAGTTTATTTTTAGTCACTTGCCCACCAGAGAATCAACCAGGACTGTCAACTGAGCTAGTGAGGGGAAAAGAAAAAGGTCATGCAAGGAAAAGGTGCATATAAAAGGAGAAAGCAGAAGAACACGATGGATACATGGGACTCATAATTCAGGCAAAAGTTTAAGCAAGTATGAAAATCACTCTTTCTGCATTTTCAGATTAAAGGCTTTGTTTAAATTGGATATGCTTTTAATTTGTTTCTGTTAGAAAAATACCAGATGTGATCTTCATCTCCATAAAGCTCCAGTCACCTTAATTTTCTGCCACATTGATTTACATGAAAGGAAATTCAGGAACATACAACTCAGCTAATGTCTGCTAAACTGTTACCTACAAAGATATATGGAATCACTCACTGTAAATAAAGTAGCCTACATGTAAAATATCTCTAGGGTATTCTTATCTAACTTTGAAAATGTAGATGAGACAGTAAATTATTTTCCTGTCTGACACAGGTCTATAAACTTTTCTTCAAATTTTCATTCCACATCAGCGTAAAAGGCAGGCTTTGCAAAGTTTGCTTGTTTCTTTCTCCCAGAAAAAAAGCAGAAGCAAGGGAAGAGAAAAAGGAACTGAGACCAGGATAACAGACATCTTGATGAGCTGAGACATTCACATAGCAAACAGAAGATTGAGGTTTTGTTCTTGTACTTCCAGTTTTCACTTTCCAGCGCTCTACTCCTTTGCTGAAATAATTAATTGTGTTGTGGCAGTCACAAGACTTGACATAATAACACAATCACAAGGAGAGGGTGATAAAACTTAATTCCATAATTATTTATTTCTGCAAAATAACGATGCCAGCTCATGAGACTAAGACCCAGACCTGCTTTGGATCATTCAGGTATGAGGCTCAAGCTTCTCTCCCATATTGCCAAGTTACCACCATTCAATAGTCCTGGTTTTGATAACAAAGTGTGAAGGAGGCTGAAAAACTTTCATATTCAACTTGCTGTGTTCCTCCTTTTTTGTGCCCACTATTTCTCAGACTTGTGGTTTTGATGAACTGATTTTTTTTTTTTAAATTAAAGCCATAAGTCAGAAAAATCTTTCTCTATGCTTATGCAGAAAGAAGAGCAATACTACACACTTATAGATGAAATGACACCCCGAAAGTACAGGTATATCTTATTTAACGTCATATACTGAGCACGAAAAGTCATGAAACTACACCAGAAAGAGTATATCCAGAGGCTGGATAGGGAAAACATGAGTTCATAACAAATAAGCAGGCAGAAAATCTCTTCTATGCCCATGCTAGAGCTGATGCTACTGGGTCTAGTCTTTTACCATGGCCAAGACGCCATCATGTCTAGCTTAATACAAACACCCTTTTCAACAATTTTTGTGTGTCTGTACATAGCACTTCTCTGATCTTCTAAGTAGTTCACTCATATAGCCTTAGAGTTCCTCTCCTCTGTTGTTCAAAAGATATCAAAATATGGATTTTGGGTATCTCCATGTTCTGTGTCCTCTGAAAGGTATACTCAAGAGGTCTGATTCTCTCTGAAGTTTGTGCAACAGCCCTCGAAAAGCCTCAGCACTCTGTAAAGCACCTCCAGTTGACTACTCTAAATTAGGAAACATTGAAGACACTGGAAAATATGGGACATTGATTATGTTTAAAAATTCCTTTCTTTATTAATCTACATCTTATTGGCTGTTCTAGACTATTTTGTCATGAACATGTGTAGAAGTAGAGAGTACATAGCATGTTACATTATGGTTTTTTTATGTATTGCTTAAAAGACATCCGTATCAATATCATCGAACATATAAACTCAGAAGTATGCAAGTCATAGAGGAGAAGATAAAACAGTTTTCCATGTAAGCAGTAGTCCTTTAGGTATTGTGATTACAGTATTAATCATGAGTTATGCATCCCAGTTCAAACTGTGAGAATATGCTATCACATTATGGTCATTACGAATCCTGTACTAGAGAAACCTACTGATATTAGAGACTATGATTTTACATACCTCCCTGTTTGTCCAAACAAATGAAGCATTTAAAATTTTAATAAGCAGTCTTATTTATTAAACCACATGCTCTCTAAACATGTTAGAAAAAAAAACGTTCAAAAAGTTACTGAAATCCACTTGGATATCTGAATAAGTCTGATTTCATTTTGGTAAACACTACTGCATACTTTATTACAAATGATCTTTGCAGTTTGTTGTTTGCAAAGCAAACCTCATGATTTGAAGCTGCCGTGGTCCCTTTCCTCATATGTATTTTGTAATCTACTAAAAACCTCAAAGCAACCCTGTGACTAGGGTCCTGTCTACAAATAATAGCAATAAAAGGCTTCAGTTTGCATGTTATGTAGAGGTCACAGATACCAAAAATTCTTCCATGTGCGTTTGAAGTTCTTTAATTCAGATTTATATGAGCAGGTGAGCCCTTCCTGCACCCAATAGGATCCTTAGCCTCAAAGACAACTCAATGCAACCAAAGGGAGGAGATTTTACAGCTACTGCCTTGAGCTTTTCCCGTGTAGAAGACAGCAGCATTATTTTTCAGATTTGTGAACCAGATAGTGCTGCAGGAGGGTGCTGAGACCAAGGAACGCGCTATGGTTTTCCTCAATACTCATTTGAGCTCATCTGTCCTAAGGGCTTTTCCTGAAAGCTTTGCTGCTCCAGCCATGGCCTGTCCATGTCAGAAGTATCTCTGCCAACAGAAAGGCGCTTTGGTAAAGCATTGCTTCTGCAAAGCGTTTTACAGAAAGACATTGCCTTCTTGCTGTGGTGAAGTTGGTAAATTATAGGTTATGGCAGACAGGAAATATCAAAGATATGCTTTTATAAATATTGTATCAATGGAAGGGGTAGACCCAGCTCAGCTGTTGCAGACTTTTATCCTCAAAACCTTGATGCTGTGACTGTTTTGCCCACACCTCTGAAAGAGATGGAAAGCAGTACGGATGACACAAGGCTGCATGCTTAAGCTATGGACTTCCTGATTTCTCTTTGAAAGAGAAGTTGGATAGTCCACTTTCTAAAAGAAATGGTTCCAAAACAGTACTTTTCCCAGAAAAGAAAACAAACCAACCAACCAAACAAAAAAACCCAACCAGTTTTCAAAGAAGTGTGTAGTGGCCTATTTTGGGCAATTCCCTTAAAGAGACAAAGTCTTCAATAATGATCTATGAGTATTATTTAAAACTCTAAAATTTTATAACATAGAAATCCCGAAATAGATGCAGAGTACACAGCTACCACATTATCCCAATGGTCGCAAGTAATAGCTCATATGGCTGGTTAGTGTTTTGTGACAACTAGGAAGAGACATTTAATGGAATTTACAATATTCATACTTAGACGTATGGCTTACTCAGGAGATGTCAACATTGTTCACACTTAATGATAAAACCTCGGAGGAACTTCACGGGTTCCCTCTCCTTAATCTCCATATCTCTGTATAAATAAATTAAAGGACTTTCCCCACCTTCTTCCAGCAACGATGGTAAATTTACTGAAAATGCTGTAGACACAACAGCTATGAATAACTGATGTCAATATATCCTTGAAAATCATATAGCTATCCTCATATATAAAGAACAAATACCCTATAATTTTTGTATTAAAAATAAAAAATAGGTAGAGAACATAGGGAAAAGCTGTGTATCATGGAGATCTAAATTTATGCTCTAGTCAGATTGTGAAACCAGTCATTTCACAAAATGACTGAAAATAGTAGAGAGATATCACATGAGATGTTAGTTGCCTGTTATTTCAGGTTATTACTGAAGTAACATGCAAAACAATTTTCTACATCATATTTTTAAAAACTAGATCGTTTTATATTATTTTAAAAATTATCAGCAATAACTGTAGTTTTTCCAGAAGTAATAGTTACTTTTGCAATTCAGGCTAGTCTGATATTGGCTTTTACATTTCAGCTTTATTTAGTGACATTATATCTACCTATTTTACATAGCTTTGAGATACTGTTACCTTTTACAAAATTTTGATCTCCGTCTGTAGAAAACTGGACAAAGACATCTCAGAGCATGGGGAACAAGACAGAACAACTCCCAAAATATTTCTGTAGTGCAATTTCAGCTCTCTCTAAAGCAGCAAACAGGTTATTCTCAGTTCTTTTTACAATTATGTGCTCTGATGCAGGTAATCGATACGAATGTGGTCAGGTGCATTGGCTTCACGCCCTACCTGCCTGAAGTGTAATTGGTTGTGTTTTCTCAGCTTTCTTGCTGTGAAATTTGGGCTGTGAAGTCTTCCTTCATTGTTCACAGTAAGTTGCCCCTTGGTAGACAAATAGAATATCAGGGTACCCTCACATGAGTTTGTTCTCCTATCTATGATCCAGGCCTATATTTTGTGCTACCATTGGTATGTCTCACTGACATGATCTGTTGAGAATGTCTTTTTTTTTCATGGCCCAGGATGAAATAAGGCTATAAAAGTCTACTGAGATAACTTCTGTTTTAAATTCATATCCCTTTTATGTTTTTAGCGTGGGGAAGAAAGCAGCTGAAGTACAATGTCTTTGTACCTCTCAGATGTGTGGAGCTAAGAATGCAACATGTGGAGATGTTAGTGGTAACTGGGACAGGGAAGGGATGGAAATGCAATTGCTGTGGAAGTACACAGCTTTTCTGAGAAGACATCACTGGAGGTGTGGTGTCTGACTGAGGATGTGTGTGACACCAAGACCTCAGACTACTCAAATATGGGAGGTTGCCCCTAGGAAGAGTTCCTTTTGTCTGCCCTCTCTAAGTGGCTGAATGAAATGAGTAGAAAAGAAAAATAAATAAAGATTTTTCTTTTTTTTTTTTTCTTTTTTATTTTTCAGTTGGTAAAGCTGTACAGTGGATTAAGAGGCAAAAAATGATCTTCTATACGGTATATTTGCACTTCCTTAGAGCAATACCTTAGACAACAGTTTTAAAAAAAAGAACAGAAATCTAATATTACAAATCAGAATTTCAAACACTGAAATGCCATACTGCCATGGAAAACATATCATAACTAGGAAACTGCTTAGCCAGTATTTTTCAGATATCCTTGAGGATGAAAAAAGCCAAACAAACTATATTTAAACACTTGGCTAATTTTCACAAAGGTAAGAGGAGCACTGTTTGAACCTGATGGTGATTGAGTACTATTCCACCCAAATGGTGGAAAAGATTCTAAATAGTTACACAGACACACACACACACATGTTGATAGATATATCTCAAGGTCCACTGTGATATGAAATTAAAAATACACTGTTAGTATAGCTGGGTATTACTTGAGCACTTCAGATACAACAGTTACGACCTTTTTGCTTGTAAAGGGCTATGCTCATTTTCCAGGTAATTGCAGCCCAACTTCTCATGCCTATTATACTTTATCATTGTAATTAACAGTTTCATCATCATCTTCAGGAATTTATAATGGAACACAGAAATGTTCACATCTCTAATTCATTCATTAAAATATTCACCTGGTCAGCTAAACCCTGCAAATGGATGTTGTGTACGTAGCTTATGTGAATTACATGGACATGAACACTAGATCTGTGGCAAAATTTGTGGGCAGCAACAAAAGTTGGATGGTATAAAAAAATAATGAAATATTGTTATTAAAACACTCTCTATTTTTGACCCATTCTGTTTTCTCTTTGAAAATTCTGGTCTGTGGGTCTAAGCCTTTCCCAAGGGCCTTTGGTTTCTTCCCTGCCTTATACAGAGAAGCAACCAGCTACCTTCATTGCAATTTCCAGTCCATTACTTTTGAAGAGTGTTGGTAATTACAGGGAGAACCAATAGTGCCTTTACTGTACTCTGGACTCTCACAACATTTGTTATTTTTTTCATAAAGCCTTTCTCATGTATTTATGCAATTCCTAAGCTACTTTGATTTTATTTTCCTAAACAATTTTCTTGTGTCCCTCTTCAAAAAGTGTAAGCTCAAATACGAATATCCAGGACCAAATATTTATTATTGCTATTTCAAGGTTCTTAATATTTTGGAGTTGCACATTTTTTCCATCACTGGAATCCACTGAGCACTTATAAAATGAGCCTAGACCTCACCAGGATGCCCCACTGCAGTGATCAGATATGTGATCTAGAGGGAAAGTGCCTTTTTTGCCATATAAATAAAAGACAGATAAGGACAGGCAACCACTGGCCCTGGTGCTCTGGGAGCACCCCAACAACAGCTTCATTTGTGCAGCTAGACTAGAATTACCCCAACAATGGTGTATTCACTCTGGATAACCACAGAGTAACAATATAAAGATGAAAACATTGCCCTGTAGGAGCTGGTGAAGACGAATTGGGCTGGTGGATCTGGCACCATTAGGATCTACCGGCACAACACCCCAAAAGACAGAGCTGCACATCAGTAGCTCCAGTAGCAGAAGAGCTTCTACGCTTAGATCTGGTCTGGTCTTTCCTGATAAAGAGAGGTTTCATCGCAAAAATTACAGTTCATCAATGATGAAGTGTTTCAAAGCAGAAGTTTGAATAATCGAATCAAATGGTTTGGGTTGGAAGGGACCTTCGAAGGTCATCTAGTCCAACCCCCTGCCATGAGCACGGACCTCTTCACCCTGATCTGGTTGGCCTCAATGTTCCCAAGGATGGGGCATCTATAAAGCCACCTCGTCTCCACCCAGCCATGTTCATACATTCCAAACCATGAAATAGGCAATCTTCTGTAGTCAGGATGTGCCATCAGACTCATACTTGTTTTTCCATCAGCTCCCCAGTAACTTTCAAAAACCCTACTGTGCAGTAGGCAAAGAACTGCCCAGATGTACCTCTGGAAGACTGAAAGTTCTGGTAACCTCAGCTCCTGTCAACACTCAGCCTATCTCCTGGCTCTTTGTCAGGGACTCAAGGCTAAACCTAAGCCAGAAATTTCTGGTGCTGGAGGTTCAGACAATGCTAGCTTAATTATTTCAAAGCTTTTTATGTTTGATGCTTTCATTATCTTAAAACAGAAAAAAATTGCAAATAATATTTTTATTTTTTTTTTCCAGAAATTTTAAATGGTCATCTAGAAGTTCTTTCTCCAGTGAATGTCAAATCTGAACTTTGAGATGGTCACCTCTAACCCTTTTCATGGCCATGGGTGCAATGAGAAACCTAGTTTAAGTTTTCGAAACACCATGAACACAGAACTGCTACTTGAACTGCAAAGGCATAAAATATAGCTCTCTGTCTCAAAACACCAGTTTAAGGTAAATTTTTCAGACATATCTAGGTTGCCTGTGACGTTGTATTTTATAATTATTATTTTTAGTCTTTGTAGAGTTAGTGACAACTCGAGATTATACAGTTCCAAACATTTTACAATGGAAATGAACTAAAGGTATTATTTGTATAAAATTGTTACCTATTTAATATTTTTGCATCTGTACCTTATCCTGCCTTATTCTTGAACACAAACGCAACATACTGTGATCTTTATTATATCAGGCTTGGCCAAATATACCAGTTATGATAAAAACTACCTGATATTACCCACAGTTTTATTCTAATAGCATTGATTATTTTACTAAATTTCAACCATTTTGGCCAAAGTCTTCCAGGCAGGTTATTTGTCTTAATACACAATTTTATACAAAGGGCACACAAAGGAATATGGCCACTGACGTTGTGGAACATATGTATTTTTTTTCGTATTTTTGATGTAGTCTGACAATATTTTTTCAGAGAAGCACTGATACCTCAAAGCATGAGGGACTTGCAAGCCAGTGTGACTGAAGATCAGTTGGTAGGAGGGAAGAAAATGCTGAGATCAAATGAGAGCTGAAGAGAGAAGAGGTGGCAGGTATGGGATGGGTGAGCCCAAAAACCAGCAGGTTAAAACACCTTCAGATGAATAAGCATGAACTGAAGGGCGGAGAGGTTGGAGTGAGAGTGGACAACTGGTCATGGCTGATAGAGAAGAGCTGGAGCAACATCATATGAAAGGGAATTGAGGCTGGGTGGAAAAATGGTTTGGGATTAGGATGAGAATCGGACTTGGAGAGCCCAAGGCAAAGATGCTGGTGTGAAGATGGAGACCAGAATGAGAGCCAGGGGTAAGAAAGAGATGGGACAAGTTGGTAGTAAAAAGAAGGAGGACAGCCTTGAATTTGTCTTCCAAAGAGACTCTGTAAACTACTTCAGCCGCATTGGACCCCTTTCCGTGGTGTTCTGGTTAGATGGTAATCACCTACTGTTACTGTCTGTTATTCTGTTGGCAAAAATATGGATCTGTGAGCCTTAAAACTTCTTTTCCTGTTACAGAAATATAAAGACATGAAACTACAAGCATAAACAACATTTATAGGTTTTCAGTTTCCTTTTTTAAAAGCCTAAAAAATTGAGCGAAGATCCATCTAAAAACAATCTGGTTGCAAAATCATTCATGGAGAAGTTAGGAAATGTCAAAATTAAGGTTGTTTATGCAATCATAATCCACTTGCCATATAAATATATGTTGCGATGTAATTGTGATGTAATCTTTACTCGTAGAACTGCATATCGTGGGTTTTCTTGTTTGTTTGTGGGTTTTTTCCTTTTTTTTTCTTTTTTTTTTTTTTTTTTCTTTTTCCCCAAACAACTATAGCTTTGTGAGTTTATTAGATTAAGGAATATGCTTCCAGGATGAATCAAGATGCTGCATTCACAGAAGCTCCTGACACTAACTCGTCCTCATTTATCCTGTTGAAAAAGTATGAAGGCTTGTATGAACAAGGTAGAGGACGCTGTCAATTATACTACTCAAGCATATAAAAATAATTATGAGAATAATTGGAGTGTTTCAAAAAGTTGCCTTACTATATTCCTAAGAAGAAAGAATTTTTTCTGTTTGTTTTAATGATTCTTTAAGCAGGTATCCTGCACAAATCTGTTTAGCAGTATCAGCGAAAATTCCTTGCCACACCAAGAATATGGAAAAGTTATTTTGTCCTCAGCTTTCAGGCAGCAAAATTCAACATGGTTATGACAGCTGAGCAATTTCTAGCATGGGGAGCAGTGCTGGGAAGGATAAGGAAGGTTTCACTGACTGTGGGTAGAAAAGAGGAAGCCCTGAGAGTGGTTCGTGGGTTGAGAATTAACACATCAAAAATTGCGTATATTGAAACTGCCGTAGTCACAAAGATGTTACAGCATAATTCACATCCTCTGGAAGTCAAAAATATGGAATTTCTACTGAACCATGTGAGATTTCTAGTAAGCCATGTGATCATGCATAATCAGTCAGTTTTGGGGCTGTATTTCAGCAGAAAGTGTGGTTTTGAAGTACAATGTTCCCTCCATATTCTGTATGAACTTTAAGGAAAAGCCCACTTAAAGTCATTAACCCATTAGTCTACCTGAACGTTAAAGACCTGCACTTAAATTTTTATGTATGCCACTTATGTATTGTTTCTTATTGTACTAGCATTCTTTCTGAAATGAATGAAAATTGCAGTAAGTCGGTATTGATTCCAGAAGGGAAGGGGAAATTATCCCAAAACTGCAGTTTAACCTAGAATGCAGAACTGGAAGTTCTGAGAGTTGGGTGCAAGTTATCCCAGGAAAACATATCACTTATCACTGATTTCACTTCATCTTTGAAAAAGAGCTGGAACTTCCACCTTCATCTTTTTTCACTCTTCTGATATTTTACAAAATGTGCTTCTACGAACATGCCAGAAACCAAATAATCTGCAAACATACCCACAAGGTTCTATTATCAAGAGTTAAAAGGACTGTTCCTATAGCTCATGCTGATGAAATTAAAACAATACAACCCCCTTTCTATTTCACAGTAATTAAAATGTTAATTTGCTAAGAAGTTTTTCCACTATTCTTAAAAGCTCTAAATTTCAAAATGTAAATATCGGATTTTGAAATCCAGCAGCCTCACAGTGGGATACAAAATCTGTGAGCCCGGATAATGCCTTTAAAACATTCAGAAGCAACAACAAAATACATTTTTGGACATGCCAGAAGGAGTTAACTGTGATTAATTGCTTTTTACTCCAGCTCATTTCACGATTAAGATTTCTGTCTCAAGGAATTGTCAGTATAAAACAATATATCAAAGTTTAAATATCAGTAATAAAATGGTACAGGAAGATATTCTGTGACTACTCAGAACTGAAAGCATTTTATTGAAAAAGGCCTTGTTTTATTTGGCAGCCATCCATGACCTCCTACTGTTGACAAAACTAGCAGCAATTCCTATTTGAAGTGTACCAGGAGATGATCCTGCTCAGCAGAAGCTGCTGCTTTAGAGCATTTACAGGATTTATCTCTAAATTAATATTTTCATCGAACACTCTGACTATACACCTTACATAATCTTTAAATTATAGGAAAGCGCTAGAAGGGTGTTCTGAGAGTCGGCTGCTGAAGTAATGCTGGAGATTTATAGCTCTCTGAAGTCGACATTTGTGACTGACCTACAGCACACCAAGGCTGCTATTTCCCTTTCCTGATTCATGATAAGTGCAGCTGTCTCCAAATAAGCCTCCAGAGCCCATTAATGCCCAGTTCATTCCCTCATGGTAAATATGCACATCTCTAGCTTCACTTTCTAGTGCTCTGTTGCTGTTATGTTGAATAGAAAATTATGTTTTCTGTTTTTTTCCTCCTTTAAAAATAAATTTTTCAGGCACCAAGGTAGCGATGACTTTAAAGACTCCAGTTCATACATTTATATTTCTGTCTAAATAAGTATTAAAGAAAAAAAAAAAGAAGCTATTTATACACTAAAGACTGAAAAATCATATTTCATTTGCTTGATGGATTTTTAATCTCTCCTAGTGTGGTCCCCTAGCTTCCTTGCATTTGTTGTGTGAAGCATACACAAGATACAACTAATTAACTAAATCGTTTGCAGGATGATATGAAGGTAAATATTAAAAGGAGAGAGAATACACATTTTTAAAATGTCAAAAAAAGCCAACGCATTTGTCATCCCTGCCTCAATTTGTTTTTCATTAATAAAATATACATTGTTTTCCATTCCCAAAATTTACTAGCGGTAACACATTGAGCAGCTTTGTCTCTTTAGAGATGAAGTCTTTTTGAAGGCAATTTTTTTTTTTTCTGCGATTGTCTAATCTGTCAGATTGAATGAGCGTGTGTGTTTAGGGGTGCAGAGATGTGCAGCCACACCTGCTGTGCGGAGCTGCGAACTCACAACTTGTCCCACCACTATAACGTGTTGTGCTGGGAGCTCCTTTGTTGTGATGGGGCTGCTGGTGGGTTGGTGGCTGAAGTATCACAAGTGTCAGGCCTCATTATGGTCACTGTAATCACCCTAAAACAACCTTTTATTTTGGCCATTTAATATTGAAGGGTAGGAAATTAAAGGCTAGATAACTGATAGATTTTGTGATGTTCAATTGGTTGTTCACTGGATCCAAAAGCACAAAGTCAAAATTAAAAAGGTCTGTTAATAGAGTAACGTCTGCTATTCATCTGGAGCATAGTTTTTAAAATTATATAAATAACACCATGCAAACAGGTGACAAGCCATTTAGGCAGCATTTTAGCAAGTGATCAGTTTCTTTTATGGAATTATTTCTGTAGAGTTATAGAATATGAGATATTTAACAAGCCAAAATTATTCCTTAAGCTTATATTTTTACTCTTTTTCCACATTAATATCTTGCAAACTCCTTTGTCTTCAGTGCTCTACAGGGCTTATCTTTCAATATTTATGTTCAAGAAAGGAAAATCTTTATTAGCATTTGTATCACAGGTTTTATATTAGCTGATTATAGAGACAACAGCTACAAAACTTGAGCCAGATTATTTCTGAGTTCTTCAATGCTAAATGGGGTTCAAAACTGCAGCTTTGGTTTGAGGCACATCTGTATGATAGTTACAATATCTGTCAGTCACTATTCGATTTGTACAGTTATTTTTATTCACAAAAGTGAAAAAGTAATAACTTCAATAGGAACCTGGAAAAACATGCAAAATATAGAAACATAAATTCTGCCAATAATTCAAATATTTGAAGGGATTCATATTTCACTTGACTCTGCATGGCACGTTGAATTCTTCTGAACACATTTTCTCACTATAAATCACACCTTTAACTCTTTTTTTTCTCCACAAAGTTACTTCTCTGCAAATGTGGGTTAATGGTTTTGTACGAATTTTCACTACAGTCAAGTTATGAGTGATCATCACTAATTAAAGAACAGAGCTGACGATCTTTATGAAATTATGCTTAAGCAAAACCTACATCTGTTGTCACTCTTATAACACCATGCAGCCCACCACAGGATTAATCGATTCTAATCTAGATGGGGCTTTTTAGGGACCTTAGACCTGCGTGGCCTCATTAATTCAAAGGGTATGTGACAGTTGGGAGGTTTCTTAAACCAGCCATAACCTGCATAAACAGACTTTGTGTCAGCTTGAGGTGCATGCTGTTACCAGGTTAGATTTTTCTGTCTCCCACCTGAAGTTGTGAGGCAGCAAAACTAAAACACGCAGACTCAGTTTTCATCCTGAACTTTAGGGAACAACGTCACCGTCCCACAAATAAACACAGGGCAGGAGAGATCACAGGATCACCTGTTAAAATGCTCCAGTGCCATCTGAAATATATCAGGTACTGTGAAAACAGGTCAGAGAAGACAAAAACTTTGAAAAATAAGGAGAAATATACAGAACTTATAAATGAAATAGTTCAGGTGTACACTGATCTAAGTTTTTTTTCATTTTTTTCTATAAACTAGCCACCCAGAATTGCTGTTTGGTTTTTTTTGCTTTTTTCTCCTTCTCTGTGGAACATTAACACGTGCCATTTGTCTGAGGTCCTGTCCTCCTCTTTTACCAACCCCTTCCTTTCCCCTTTCCAACCAAAAATAAATCTCAGTTTCTCACTGCAGGTGTGATACCCTCCATAAGGGTGTTACATCACTCTGAAGAACAGCTGTACCCTGTCACAGCGATAACAAAATGAATTACCAGGTGCTAACACTGCTATCTCCTCTACAGCTACTCCAGAAATATGAGTTTAGACCTTTAGAACACAAAAATACATTTCTATGCAGTTAGCTAAATATACTCAGGATTCGTAATTTTTTCTTGTGGCAGAAATCTGAAGGATTCATAGAAAAAAGATAAGGGATGCATTGTCATGAGTTTGCTCTCACATACGTACCTGGGGAGAAGGTAGCATGGTGCTAAGTGAATGATCTTGCTCAGAAATTGTGTACGACCGGTTTAGCCACGGATTAAGACACCTCCAGAGAACACCTTTGAAAAGCACAGTTCCTTTAATGTCCTATTTTCATGATAAGTGGGTCCAGCATCGTGCAGTAGAGTCCCTAAAGGACAGAGAGAGCAAACTTTCCTGGCCATAGCCTGAAAGAAAGTTTTGATTTAACTCCTTGAAACAGAAGAACTGTGTTTAACTCAGTGACAGAATAAAGATGAATTAAAAACCATATCTTCCAGCTGCCTTAACATCTGAAAACCCATGCCCTTGAGCTCCTGAACTGCTGTGAACCCAGTTACAAGTGACTCTGAAGTGATCTTGCACTCTGCTTTGATGAGATAAATGTAATAAACTTTTAGTAACATAAACAGAACATCTTATGCCAAATGAGGCTAAAGGCCACAGAAAGTCCACGAACACCCATGAAACCACTGAATTCAGATACTTGAACTTTGCAGCTCCAGCTGATCTATTTGGAATTATGGACAACACAAGTCATTAATTGGTCAATTTAAATGAATGGAAATTATAAAAGAAAAACAAAAGCTAGGTTTCCACAAAAACACTCCAGAATTTCCAGATGAAGCCTACAGAACAAAGTATTTTATAACATTATAAATAGGTAGTTATTGACAGTGCCAGGCTTTTTCATTACTATGGGAATTGTGCATTTAAGAGAAAAAGTTTTAGACTGCAGCACAGCTGTGAAAGTGGAATGATGTTCTACTTCTCTGACTTTGTGGTCGTTACAGAGAGCAACTGAGGCACGATGGCTTAATTAATAAGAAAAGACTTTTATTTTATTTTATTTTATTTTATTTTATTTTATTTTATTTTATTTTATTTTATTTTATTAATTCAGAAATGAGATGAAAGTTTTACTTGCGAAGAACGAAGTTCCTATTACATTTCTGGAAGACAACGTATAGCTTTTGAAGCTCAGACTCTGAGGAGGAACAAGCTACCACTACACTATTTAAAACTGTAGTAACATAATGAAAAACAACAAACCCCAACCAACTTATATAGGAATTATAAGGAATGTGAACACCATTTCATTTTTCTTTTTTTTTTTTCAAATATATATTCTCTCCATTGAAGATGTCATTACCTCTTTATTGATTACTAGTTGCACAAAATTTTAACATATTCAAAACAGAAAATGCAGGTACGACTAATGTGTAACCAAATAGTCTACAATAACCTGTAACGTGGGAAATAAGTTAAGATTTCCTTTTTTAAAACACTTTGAATATGTTATTGTTGCTCACCAGAGTTTAAATTTTGTTGCTTTTGAGGGACTGCTAGGAAACCATTCTACTTTCTACAAGGTAGAAAGCTTAACTTTAAAGTCAAATAAATTTAACTAGGGACACAATGTTGATATTGCAGGGGAATATTTAAATCAAAATGAAAGAAAGCTACATTTTTCAGTCAATATTTGTTTTTTTTACTTCATTATATCTCAAAAACTCTCCATTTAAAAATCTTAAGTTAGGGGTCTAAGCTTCCTAGGAATCTTCTCTAATTATTTAAAAGCACACTTTTATCATAATTTTATTTCCTAGCTTTCATGACTTGTGCACAATTCATACCACAATAGCCTGACCCATTTTAAAACTTCTGAACACGTTATATTTTACATAAGAGATCCATAAGTTGATTTATTTCTTTTGCATGAAGTTAACGAAAACCATCACTATACAACAAATTCCTAAAAATAAAAATGCGTTATTATCTTATGGAAAATATCAACAATTTCTAAAGACCAATGTATCAGTGCTAAGTATATCTAGATCACCTAGTAGGAATCAATATTCTGACTTACATTTTTATGTGCCAGATTAGTCTTTTTATTTGTTTTGATAGAAAAGCAGGCAACAGCCTATTTCATGGACAATAAATTCAAGATAGTAATGAGGAGATAGTATTGCCTCAGCTAACTGCACACAGATTGGAGGGTCACATATTTGACACAGATCTAGTATGGCCCTTAATGAACCTATATACTTGATTAGAGTTACTGTCTTTTATAGCACTAAATAGCTTTGGATAGAAAACTAGCTCATTTCAAACAGGGTTAAGAGAGTCACTCTGTTCTAAAAGAAAATAACCTTTAGAAATTTTCAAAAAAGTTCTAAATATCTTGTGAATTGCCTCCAACAACTTCCTATGCAAAAGCTCAGAGAGATTCTTGTCTCTGGGATATGGAGACAAATAACATCTCCGAACATGAAATTCTTAATGAAACAATATGTGGCCATATTATACTAAAAGATCTGTGTTATTTTAGCCTGAAATCTCCATATTGCCTTTTTTATTTTTTTTTCTTCTCAGAAATTTTTCCTTTTTTACTGCTCTTTTCTGCAATTTCCAATGAAGAATTTTTCACCTACAATGTCACTGGTGTATGAATTTCTCAAAATT